>NC_090448.1:50130564-50438533 GCF_031143425.1 Pleurodeles waltl | reverse complement strand
CAAATAAGTGTTGTATAGAAGGCAAAATGTTTAGTGCCACGTAACAGCACAGACCACTAATAAAACCAATCCTGCAAATTAGCACAGGCTTACGTAGGACATATGGTTGTAAATAGTGCCCAGGTTCGGATCTGTAGCAACCAAAAGATTACACAATCCAGTTTGGCCAGTTACCATTCTTTTTACGTTTTGCTATAATAGCACTTAAGTACCACAAGAAGGGAACCCTTGCATTTGTAATATAGAAAATAGGCTCTGGTGCTACAATTCAGAGAAAGCTTCATATGACCTGGAAGTCTGCTTCACATTGCACATTTTACATTGCTGTGAGCATGGCAGGCTGATGCATCCTTAATGCAAAGTGATACTTGACCAGTAGAAGAGTGCCAAGCATTCTGGGAAAGGAGATGCATCCATTATCCTCCTGTTTCTATGTGACAAAGATGTTTGACAGGGTGCCCCTGTTCGGTTGCTTTGACTGTCCTCCCAGCCCGCGTATGTCTTTCTAGCTTTTCCAGTCCACCCCTCATGGTATCCATGTTGATCACCTCCTCAAAGTCCCTACCATGGCCACTATCCACATTTACAAAGTATCCATGAAAAACCTTGGTTCTCCCTAACACTGTCATGGCTATCAACCCTCCTAAATTTGTATCTTAGGTCCTGGTGAGCACCAGCTCCCATCTTCAGCAGATGTTTGTAGACAGCCACCAACTGACTGGACTCTGAAACAGTGGAGCTTGCAGGAAGATGGTTGACCTTGTATTTCAGAGGAGTTTCAGCCTATAAAGGATGCAGGACTCCAGGAAAAGGTAAGTAAATACCTTTATTTATGATACAATGAACAAACGGCCGTTAGTGCCTAATCCTCTGTCTGCAACCGCCCTTTAACCAACGTTTCGTGGAATCCCCACTCCGGATTCCATACAACCTCCCAACCCAACATATCCCAACACTTTTCAATGAACAATAAAACTTTCAATACATTATGAACAATAAGGAACATAAGTGGACAAATGAAAAGCCAAACAAATATTACGCTCTAAAGTTAGAATAAGGAAAATTGAGAAACCTAAGTGGCCCTCACACATAAAGAAAATAAGAAACATTAGTGGAATGACATAAAACGTATCCTAACTCTACCCCAGCAATATACAATGAAAGATGAAATTAACAATGCAAAATAAAAATAAGAACATAAGCGGCCAAATACTAGACCACATCAATAGCACACTCTAAAATTTACCTACAGTGATAATTATCCTGTGACATAGTCATTGAAACATTTACGCAGAGGCTTGGAGTCTCCCGACCCTGCTGGACGTGACTATCACATGATACTGAATTTCTGTGCCTTGACTAGCATCAACAGCACCCAAGTGTTTACGCACTGTGTCAACTTTGCCATCTGTAATCAATATGATCCTAACTTTATTCCACACACAACCATCACCGATACGTACCACATGTGACCACACACGCAACACAACCACAGAGGAAGAATATCTAGATATATCTTTCGCCACATGTCCAGGTGTTTTCATTCTCTTCCAACACCCTTCCCTTATTATCACAGCTTTTTTCTGATTAACTTTATCTCATTAACTGTCCAAAATCTTCTTTCTGACATTGACAACTCTCTTCAAACAAGATGAGTCAGTGTTGAAGTGTCCCACCCAATTCCTGTTCAACCTAGATCCTGGCACCCAACCTCCAAACAACACAAAAGGAGTGACCCCAGTAATTTTATTAGCTGTAGAACACATACCCCAAAATATATCATTAATGACTTTTTACAATTCAACGTATTCACCAAAGCCAACTTCAACTGCTCTTTTAACATTCAATCAAAGCGTGCTACTAACTCATTACTTCTGCGATGATAAAATGAAGTGTGGATGTGAAGCAGCGAGGGTTGGGTTTGATTAATATTTACTTTACCGCACGGGTTGTAGATACTTGGGATAACTATAGTGAATTTCATTGGTTTTTTTTTGTGTAAAACTTTGTTTTAACTGCCATTTTCACCTAACTATAATGTACCTTTAACCTTTCTTTTTTCAGTAAATTTCTATTTTTTTAATGTAAAGCAAGATATTATAACAATTACTAACTAGGACGTCAGTTTAACCTTTGTTTTCTTTCAGTGAATTTCCAGTTTTAAAAAAAAATGTAAAGTAAGATGTCCATCGGCCTTCGGCTTACCACAGTGTGTGGTTGGGAGACCCTGTGGACAGCCACCCCAAGGCCATACGCAATGTGTGGTTGGGCGCATGGCGTTTTCCTACATCCAGGCCCTGTGCCTAACCCTCCTGGGCAGCCAGCCATTTTTTTTTATTTTGTTGTTGCACAGATCTGCGGATCCACCATGATTCTCCAAAGGGCCTCACCGGGATCAACAGATTGGATCAACAGATCCACGGATCTCCCCACTCCCCCACAAAAAAACATGTTTTTAAATTTTGTCTCCGGGATCCCAGGGCAAGCCCCACATGGCCCAGGGGGTTGGAGCACCCATACCCTGCCCCTTATATCTTTTTTTATTTTGTAAGACTCGAGGACCGGGTCCCTGAGTCCCAAATGGCAGGAGCAAGTTCTCCTGCGACCAGGCAATCACAGCGGTAGATCAACCGTGGAACTGTGGCGTGAAATATACATACATTTTGAGCCTTCATTTCCCAAAGCTACAATATAGATTTACATTGTCACAAAAACATGTTTTCCTGATCAAAATTCCATTCCACTGTTTTTGCGGTATCACTGTTTATTTGCCTGTAGAAATTTGCATGGGAAAACATCCCCCCCCCCCGCCGCTTGATGGATCACCCAGAAACCTTCCAGGAAGAAGCTGAGTGAAAGAGCCTTTTTTTTTTTTTTTTTTTTTTTTTAAGTTTCATGACTAGTCTTCTAACTGCGATAATGTTATTAGCAACCAAAAACATTAATTTCCCATGGAAACATGGCTCTAACAATAACTACCCAATGGCAACTGCCACTGGGTAAAATCTATATACCTATATCTTTATCTGTTTCAGATTCAGTTTGTGGGACCACAAGACATAAGGGCTACTGGGACTCAGCCGTGTTGGTTGAGGTAATTTACCAATGGTGTCCTGGAGCCTGGGACACTTTGACTGTGCAACCTGGACTTAGTAAAACTCTTTCCATACTTCACTTGCAAGGTAGCAAGCGTTTCTAAGGAAGGTTGTTCGGGGGACAAGAGTTCAGAACTCAATAGCCAAACAAGAGACACAATAATGCACTGTCCAGCCTAGTGTTGTGGTGTTTTTTTTAGTTTTTTTTTTAGTAAATGGAAAATAATTTAATAACACAGCAAAACTACAATTCAAGGATGCTCAGCATTAGAATTGTGAATCCAACTACGATTTCTGGTTAAGCATTTACACCCTCTATGATCCCTTCTCTGCATTCTAGGAGCTTCTCTACTTCACTGGTATCCAGCTTTTCTGGTGTCTTTTCTAATGCCTCCAGAGGTCCTACTCAGGTGTAGGGCTGGGCAGTTGCACAGATCTGTCATATGTGCAGTTCACTAGGATTCTACTTATGCAGAGTATTTCCTAGCCAATATGGGTTTGCATACATAACACAGTGTTTCTGCTGCAGAACACAGTCTGCTCATCTAGCTCAGTTATTTGCATGTAAGGGCCTCTTACTTGCTGCAGTCGTGCTGTGCTGGTGGGTGTTCTCCTGGCTGGCACTTTCAGTGGCGACTTTGTTGACCGGAGATCACAGCAATGGCTTTACTCAGGACTCAGACCACAGATTTTCAGCAGCAAAAAAGGCCTGCTTGGTGGGTACCTGTTGTGGTAGATGTGGCATCTGGGCCAGGATGTGATGGGTGTTTCTTGCGAGCCGTTGCAGCCTCTGGGTGCACTATGTGCTTATCTGGCAGGTACAGCATCCAAGCCAGGATCAGACTTCTGCTTCAGCAGTGAAAGCAGCTTCTCTATTTAAGTCGGGCAGCAATAACGTCAGGCTTTAGACATTGCAGGTGTGCTAGACAGCAAGTAGTTACTTCTCTTTTTTGATGTATGTCTGTGGTTTACTGTGAGGGCTGCAATGGGAGAAGGATGCTCTTCCTGACACGGGCCAGATCTGACTTGGCTCCTGAGGGCATTTAATGACTTCTGCATTCTGGGAACACAGCTGGCTTCTACTCCTGGACAGTCTCTCCTGCAGGGCCAGGCATTCGACTTCACTGTCTGAGAAGACAGGAAGGCACACTTCTAGGCACTGGAAAGACCATCAGCTTCTCCAGGAGGTTGAGCAGACTACAGGTGGTGTTCCCTCACCTCTTGTAGACTAGCTGTCATGCAAACACAATCCCTCTGCAAGGACTCTGCAAGACAACCCCATCCACGGCCAAAAACTTGAAACTAGAACAAAGTGGGGTGGTTTGTATTCCACTTTGATACACATTTCCATAACAGTGTATGTGGATCCACTGTTTAAGGCTTCAGAACCACAATAGGATGGTTGCCTTTCAAACATCATTCATTTTCTGGCTGATTCTCAGACATAGCCTTTGTGCAAGGTGATGGCTCACACACAAGGTAGCAATTATGGGTGGGTGGAATGTTTTTTCCGTCTGCAAAATAGGTGGAATTTGGCGACTCTGCATCACTCGTTTAACATGACATTCGAGCCAAATTCCACCCGTCGCTGAGTGGTGAAATTCTTTCCTGCGAGTCTCCAGAAATTTTAGCGCAAGCAAGATTTGGAATCCCCTAGCTTGATTTCCTAACATGGGCGGTAGCGGGCTCTCACTCTGAGTGCTGCGTCTTGAGCCGATTTTCTGCCGCTCAAGTATATTTTCTACTTGAGCGACAGGAAAATCAACTCAAATGGCTGCTCTCTTGTGCACCGCATTCTGCTGTTTGTGCTGATTATTCGGGCACTCCTTGCACTACTGGTGGTTATTTGCAGCGCAACATGCAATTTTCTGCCCGTTTGTAGAACTCTGTAGAATCTCACGAAGTTGTTATGGAACTCTGTGGAATTCTGCAAGTTCCTCCCACTCCTAGTAGCAATGGGGTGAGGAAGCAACATGGAGGGCACAGTGTTGTGGGGATTTAAGTGGGGAAGCAGCAAACAAACATGAGAGCAAGAAAACACATGCACTCACATGGAGTACTGAAAGTAAGAGAAAATACTATTTTCCTAAATGTAAGCATTGGAAGGATACAATTTGTCCATTCATAAGGATGGTAAAGAAGGTCTATGGTCTACAGGAGGGATAAACACAACAGAGTGAAGGAAAGCCATAGAATAAGGAAATTATATTGATAAAAAAGCAAACCAACAGCAAGCAACGGACTTACCCAAAGCCCAGTGTAATTTTTGGCACTGCCCACAATAGGTCTTTGAGGAGGGGTGGCCTTTTTAGGTCTATCAAAGTGTGAGTTCAACATTTATGTCTCACTAGGATGGGTGAATGAGGCAAAACCAAGCCTAAAAAACACAACACATCTTTCTTGTTCTTGAAAGACCTGACAGCTTTGTTAAGAAAAGAGTTTATTTGAAAATAGAAAATATGTTTTAACAATAATTGCACACAAACTCATAGCATGTAAAGTTCTTTAGATACAAGCACAATTTACAGAGGAGATTGCTGCAAACATTACTTTAAAGTTTACTCTAGCCAATGCTTCCACACTTATCACATTAGGTAAATGATTAGCATGATTAATAGACTTACACTTCTGAGGTGAGCGATTCCGGGAGATTCTCTCCTAGTTAAAGTTTAAATCAGGCAGGCCTGCAGTGGTCGGTATGGTTGTCTCCCCACACCACCAGCTGTGCGTTCATACCTAAAGTGAGGCCATAAGAGTAATGGCAAACACAAACGATGGACAGAATACGGAACCAAACATTCACCCCCAGTCACAGATCTGGGTTTATTCTATAAATGATTTCCCTCACCATGCCACCCCAGTTTGAACGCAGCCATATGCAAATCAGTCTTGACCCTGGGCTGGGTCCAAACTGGAATGGCATGGGTAGCAAAAAACAGTGGATTTAGGCCCAAATCTCTGTAATGGGGGTGAATGTTTGGCATTGTTCAGCATTCTGTCCATCACTTGTTCTTTTTGCATGTGTAATGGCAGCTCCTACATCCAGCAATGAACAAAAGTAGGTTTTACTTTTAGGGAGATTGGGCACTTGGGGCAAAATTAATCTTGAGTGGTGGGAGAAGTAATCTGGTGCAAAGAATCGGAAAGGGGGTGAATGGAGAGCATAGGGGATGAACTGATATCATGGAAATTGGGGTGATGGGAAGGAGGCGGAGTGGAGGGAAAAATGGAAGGGAAAGTGTATTGGAGTGAAAAGTCAAGTCAAGGCTACCCAAAGGAAGGGTAGGGTAGGTAAAAGGAAAATAATGAAGGAAGGAAAAGAAACTTGGGGGGAGGGGGGGGGGGGGCTGGAGCTTGAAAGGGAGCAAAGTAAAAGAACGAAGAAGGTTTAATACTTAGACAGTAGAAAGAAGTAATAAAATATTACACTTGGAACCAACGATGGAGAGAAAGTATAAAGGAAACACAAATGGAAATATGTGAAAAGTGTAACACCATAACAAAATAATTACAGAACCAACGGTATAATTTTAAAAGAAACTCATAAATATTGTGAAAACAGAAGAAAATCTAGGTAAAAAAGTAAACATGAAACGTAAAATAAAAATATTGCAACTGGAGACGAAGACCAAAACACCGGGGGAGTGGGAGGAGAAGGCCCTATCTTTGAAGAACGGAGCTGCGGAGGTGACGTCACCCCGGCGCGTGGCCGCCTCCCTCCGCCGGCAGCACGTGGCAGGCTTTGCTGGGTGGATTTGGGCGCGAGGCCACCAGACCGTGGAGCTTCAGGGAACTGAGTGCCCCGAGGCGACGTTGCGTGGATGATTCTCAGATTGGTTTTATCTGCGAAGCAAACCGTTTGATTATCCGAGCCAAACTCAGGCAGAGACGAGTCACACGTTATGGCGGCCTCTGACGCCCCCCTCCTTCCCTTCTCATCTGGAGGTGCTGAGGCCTGCTTGACCACTTATCTCTCCTCTCATCAACTTTCCACTCGGTTTCTGTTAAAAACAAGGCAGGGTTTTTGCAAAGGCTAACCCATTGCCCTTAACAGCAAGACATATTCTTCTAGACAGATAACGGTCTCTCTGGTGCTGTTTCCATCTGTCTATTGATCCACCGGCAGTTGAACTGAAGACACATGGGGCCCACTCTCTCAGACATGGTGGAGTCTCCACGCGGTTCCTCGAATGCACGAACCAACTGCTAGGGTTGCTATTGATGACGCAGAAATGAAGGTTTTACATTTATTAGCGCATAAAACGTAGTGCTGCAATAATCAAGTGTGACTTTAACCGAACTAATAAAGATTGTACGGGGACAAAATGTGCCCTCAGAGTAGTTTGCCAACATTTATAAGCGTGCTTTATATAACGTGATGTATTAGAATTGCACGAATCTGACATAATCGTAACGTGTGCTATGATTTGCTTGTTTGAAATGTTTTAGCTTAGCATAACTTTAGTGGAGGCTTTGGCCTAGTTGCCTTGTCTCACGGTTTAGATGCTCGTATTTTTCCAATGTGCTAATAAACGTGTATTTTTGCTTGAAGCTGTACTTTTCCACTGGGATCGTTCACATGCTTATCTTTAAGGTTTCGTGCCAGCCTGGCATCTTCTTCTTTGCTCCAAGGTCAATCTGCAGGTGCGGACAATGGAAGCTCTGAAAATGAGTTAATTGGTATAAAATGTTGCAACTTGCGTACCCGTCTCCAAGGATAATGTATGCTTAAGTAAAAGCTTGAGAACTGTTGTTTTTGAGTGGACAATTTGAAGCCAACCTATGAACCCTCCAATGGAAGACCCTACTGGATTTGAACTGTTGTCTATTTAAACCAGGTGCACAAGAAGAAAGCAGCTTCTTTTAGCAGCCATTTTTTGCAGCTATTATGGCCCACCTTGCTGCGAAGCCATTTTGAAAGAGACTCTGATGCTTTCTCTAATCGAGAGAAAGAGACTTTAAGAAATTCTCGCCCTAGAGACTTTAACTTTGATTTGATCCCTTTGCATGAAGTAGTAGTTTTATTTTGCCGCTGAGAGGCAACTGCCCCGTCCACCCCTGCCCCTTTGCCCCGTCCCATGCTGATCGAGAAACGGTACCTGTGAGACAAAGACTTCCTTGAATGCTGATTGAAATTGGTAAATATGAAAGGAAATTGTACAATTGCATTGTGTTTCTTTTAGGTAACCAACTGCTGATTTTTGATAAGAGCCCTAGCTAGGAGTTTTCCAAATTAACGTTGCTAAATTGCTTTTGCATGAAGTCCCACATGCCGATGCTAATTTGAGGTTAGATGAGAATTCCTTTTGTTGCACGATGCAATTTGAGACCTTGTTATGCTGACTAATGTATGCAATTAGCTCATTACAGATTATAGTTTTAGTGATTTGCGTTGCTATTATCGAATGCCTTGTTATTCAAATGCTGCATAGATTGCATCTTTTCCGCCGTTATGGACAGCTATTAATGTTCATTTACATATATCATTTGGTGTTGAGACACATCTATATTGTGTTAGCTTTGTTAATATAGGGAAATAAATTCATTAACCTTGAATAAACTGGTGTGGTTATTCATGACCGAAAGGTCATGGTTCGCCGAAATGTATTCTGGATTAATTGTTAAATGTTATGTTGATCAGGGTATTGCTTATGTTCGTTATTGATTATTGATTACATTAAATTGACTGATTTCGGGTGAAGAGAGTCCCACTTGGTCAAAATATTCATCGGCCTAAAGAGCGTCCAAATACAGGTAAATTATTAGTACGGAACGCTCTATCAGTAGATGGTAGCAGAGGACGGTTTCGCCCTTTGGGACCCCTCACTCTTAAAGTACATGGTGTTGAATTAACGGTTTGGCATTTTGGGACCCCACTCGAGAGGTATATGGTGTTGAATTAGATTTTTCTTGGGTAAAACACATTGAGAGAATGATGATGGGCTAAGTCCCCCGCGACTTTCCCGGGATCTCGGAGCTTGCGAATGGAGAGAATGGAGGTGTGAAATCGGCGTTGGCGGTACTAGTGATGGTATGAGTGAAGTTAGGGTTTTGCGCTTGCACAGCTTATTGCCGCAGATTGTGTGAAAAGGTTGCGAGGATTTTAGAGAATAGCGGAGGTGCGACTCCGAGTGTAGGAGTAGAGAAGTCGTCGAACTTCATAGAGAATAGCGGAGGTGCGACTCCGAGGGTGAGAGTAGGGAAGTCGTCGAACTTCATGTGCATGTGGCGCTTTGTGCGGAAAAAGGTCCACGTGGTTGTTGTGGTTGAGACGGGCCCTGCGAGGTCAAGAGACTCCGGAGTATGTTGAAAAGTGTATGAGACACTTGTTTTATGTTGTGGTCTGGTCGGTTTAGTAGGTTGATCGGGCGTGGTCAACGAGTCGGTACGTGTGTTAAGGGAGTGAAAGAAAACTTCGACTTCGGGCTCTGACAAAATTCTAAGTGCACTAGAATAGATCATTGACAAGTTGAGAGCAGTCTGCGGGTCAGATTTGCTTGCGAACGTGGGGACCGAGAAAGATGGAATAACTGCCGAGGCTAGTGAAAAATCCCTAAGGTCCTGAAGCGATTGTGTTACCCTTCCTGTAGTAAACCGACAGATCTGTTTTATTATTATTTTGGTTGCTCGCGATACATGCTAGAAGTTGTTACGAGAGGAGCTGAGTGAAGGAGGACTAGCCGCGAGGCTTTGTCAGCCGCAGTGTGTGAGTGTGACGTCACTAGGAGCCGCGCTGGGATAGGTTGGTTGCAGAGAAGGGTCGCGCACGGATTGGACGCAGTCCGTGGGGCTCGATTGGAAGGGGAAAGGCAAGCGAAGAGTATTCCGGGAATTAAAGTCACCTATTGATTACAAACTTTGTGAAATAAAAGACGAGAAAATGAAATTTTTTAAAGCATTAAAGAGTGCGATGAAGGGGGAGTCTTACATTAAAGCGAGCGTAGGAGAGGAGACGCCCCCCGAAGGTACACCAGCTTACATTGTAATGGAGGAAAAAGGGGTAGCTCCGTGCCTTTGGCTAAAGCAATGGCACAAGCTGACAGAGAAACATGGGAGCGTAGCGTTCCCGATCCATGGGACGTTCAATATAAGGATCCTAGAGAATTTGAGATTCGCGATGTACGACATGAAGGTACCTCCAAGGCCAGCACAGTTTGAGGCTCTAGCGATTTGGGAACTAATAGCTAGACAGCAACAGCAAAATAAGTTCGAGACCAGGATAAGGAAGGTAGAAAAGACACTAGCGGACGCTAGGTGGGATAATGCACAGAAGGTGTGGAGGTCAGATGTGTTGCAGGGGATAAAATTGTTCCCCGCAATTACCAAGGAAGAAGAGGCGACAGGCAAGAAAGTTACCTGTAAGACAAACAGGAGGTGTTCCAAAGATAGAGAGGACGAGGAAAAGTTGAGAAGAGGAGTTAGAGGATGAGGAGTTAATCATGCAATTGCTGAACGACCGTCCACCACCTTATGCAGAGAATGGACAAGGTCCGAGTACCAGTTCTGCCCCTCCGGCACCGGTACAGAATAATGAAACTCCGAATTCAGAAACGCCATCGGGATCCAAGGACCCGAGTTTACTGTTCACCCCGCAGATACCGCAGGTTAGGAGAATGTATCCAGATGTGCCCATATTGAAACCAGCAGAAAATTATCAGCCGCAGGTCCCAAGGTACTACAACAGTGATAACAGTACGGGAATGATTCTAGATCCAACCGTAATGGGAGGACAGAATGGTCACAACCCAACATTGGCACGAGCTGAATCAACCCAGTTTTTGATGCCTCAAAAGCAGATGCAGGGGGGAACCGCACATGCTCAGATGACAGGGAGTCAGACGGGCATGCCGGCAATGATGACCCATAGTGTGGGAATGAACATGTCTCAGAACATGGGGAATGGACAGAACGCAGATGCGATATCCCTACCCATTACTGTAGGTCCACCGGTACCTTTGTACATTCAGCCAAATTCAGGTATGAGCAGTCAAGGATCAATGGTGCAGAGCGGGATGGAAAGGAGGTGCATTCAAAACACTCCAGAGACAACTCCAATAGCGGCCCTGCCAACTGGATCTGGGTCCTTGATGGAGTTTAGTCCCATATATGCTCAGTCAACAATGGTGAGGTCGAGTCCCCCACTGATGATACCGCTATCATCGAACACTGAAAAGTTGCCGCAACCATCAATGGCTGTCGATGTGAATGCTACACTGATGGGGTTGAATGCGCAACAGCTGACACAGTGGTTCAACAGTCTGAATTCCACACAAAGCTCAGCCAGTGGGAAGGGAGAAGACTATCTGAATAGGGTCAGGTTGAACATGGAAGCACAAGAATTGGTGGAAGGGACTATGGGTGTGAATAGGTTAGAGTCCTACTCGGAAGAAGAGCTGAGGTATCTATGTCCCAGGATTACGAGAGAAGTGAACAAGGTACATAGAAGGTTGCAAGAAATAGCTGACAAAAACGGGGTTGAGATAGACAAAACACTTGAGCAGGAGCTATAGATTGGATTTCGGGACCACAGACTTTGAACACATGAGGTCAGCAGGCATGAAGGCGCACCTTAGAGAATTGCTGCAGAGTGCACAAGTGTGGAGGTGCTTAGACAAATGGGAAAGCAGATGGGTAAAGAGAAAGGAAAAGAGGAAAGACAGTGTCCCAGAGCACAACGAGAAAAGACCACAGAGTAGTGATGCAGTAACCATGTTACCAATGAGGGAGACAGCAGGGGGAAAATTAATACATGTACCATGGCACAGAAGCGACATTCAGTCTTTTACGGATGATTTTCCCAAACTGAGAGAGAAACCGATTGAATGGTATCAACAGACTGATAGGTTTGTGAAACTTGCGAAATGCCTTTGGGAAGACCTGAACACCCTCTTTGAGATTGTGGTTCTGGCAGATTTGTGGGAGGATTGCAAAAGAGCTGTAGGTTGGCCGACAAGTGAACCAGAGAGAGACAGGGATACGGGTGCACCATCACCTATGGTAATGAGCTTGTACTATAAGGTGATTGAGCATTTGAAGACGAAGGTTGCCGCGAAAAATGTGGATTGGCAGAAGATTGATCGAACTGCCCAAGAGGCTAAGGAGTCGATTCATGGTTACTATGAGAGGTTGTTGAAGGCGTTCAAAAACTACAGTGGCACGGAAACAATAGAGGCGAAGGACATGCTTCATTTCGTGTTTAGATTTGTGGAAGGGCTGAGACCAGAGATAAGTCAGATGATAAAGACGCATTTGATTTGTTGGCAGTCGAAACCGATTGATGAGGTGTTGAATTATGCGAAATACTGTAGCGACGAAATTGAAGTGAAACAGAAAAAGTTGAAAGAGAAAGTGATGATGATGCAACTTAAAGCAGCTCAGACAGGTCTGCAAGGTTTGCAAGGGTTGCAAGGGTTCCAACAGCAGGTACCGCAGCCGCAGTTGCAGGGAAATATGATGTTTCAGCCACAGGCGAGAGGCAGAGGAGGTTTTGGGAATAATGGTCCGGATTTGAACACTGTTGTGACTCCGAATGGTGTGCAGGCATTGAAAAAGGTGATGCCGTGTCACGTGTGCGGAATTGTCGGTCATTGGAAACGCGAGTGCCCGATGGTGGTGCAGGAAGGTGCAGGTGTTGGTCAGCAAAACAATGATGTCAATGCATTCCAGACAATGAGGGGACCGAAAATGAGCGGTCCAAACCCAAATTTTCAGACCATAAATCAGCTGCAGGGATTACAACCTATGCAGCCGCAGCAGATGCAGATGCCCCGTATGCAGATGACGCAAATGCAGCCAATGCAACAGCAGTTTCCCATGGTACCTAATCAGCAAATGCAAATACCTTTGGCACCAATGAGTCAGCAGCAAGTGATGGTTCCTCCACAGGTCTCGGGTCAGGTAATGAGTACAAATGGCACCGTTCAACAGTTCCCATTACACAGTGAGAATGGAATAAACAATGTATGGGAGAGTGAAAGTTCAGGAGAGGAGGGAGATTGTGTGCTTGCAGCATCCTTGGAAGTTGATCAAAAGGGTCCGTATGTGGAGGGAAGAGTAATGGGTCATCGTGTTTCATTCTTGGTTGACACAGGAGCCACACGTTCAACTGTTAAGAGCATTGAAGTACCGAATTTGCCACTCTCCGGGAGAACAGTTCAAGTAGTGGGAGTAGCAAACAGGTACCTGACGAACCCAATCACAGATCCAGTGCCAGTCAGCATTGGTAACTATCAAGGGTTACATAAATTTGTGGTATGCGACTCAAGCCCGATAGCACTGTTAGGGAGAGACCTATTGTGCAAATTGGGATGTTCGATTATGTGTTCGAACGATGGAATTAAAATTCAGACGAGCAGTGATGGGGAAGAAGAGGACAGTGTAGAGGGGGAAGAGATGGAAACTGTCGATGAAGAGTATCCTCTGATTTGCCTTTTCCCGATGATAACTGAAGAAGATATTCCAGCTGAATTACGGGAAACAGTCGGAAAGGAAGTGTGGGATATGACAGGGAAAGAGGTGGGATTGATGAAAGGAGTGGAACCAGTGAAAGTGACTGTAAAACCCAATGCAATCTTTCCCCAGACCCCACAATACCACATGGCACAAGACACCCTCATGAAAGTCGCCCAACTCATTGACGAGTTTGTAAAACAGGGAGTATTGAAAGAAGTGTTAAGCAGTCCATGTAATTCACCAATCATGGGACTAATAAAGCCGAGTGGAAAGGTCCGAATTGTACAGGACTTGAGGAAAATAAATGACATCATAATTAAATGCTGCCCTGTCGTACCCAATCCAGCTGTGATAATGTTTCAAGTCCCTTGCGATGCCGAGTGGTTCTCAGTCATCGACTTGTCACAAGCATTCATCTCGGTGCCTCTTCATGAGGACAGCCAATTTCTCTTTTGTTTCAAATTCTTAGACAGAGTTTACAGTTGGTGTCGAATTCCTCAAGGGTTTTCTGAGTCACCGTCAATATTCAATCAGATTCTAAAGAAAGACTTGGAAGCATTAGAATTGCCATTCGAGTCAACCCTAGTACAGTACATCGATGACTTACTGATTGCATCGAAGACAGAAAGTGGCTGCACAGCCGATACCATTGCTCTGTTGAACAATTTGGGAAGGAATGGACACAAGGTGTCTCCTTCAAAGTTGCAGTTCTGTCAGAAGAAAGTGAAATACTTGGGTCACCAAATAGAGAAAGGGTCACGGAGAATAATGAAGGAAAGAATTACAAGTGTACTCCAAATGAGTCCACCAAAGACGAGGAGGGAGGTGAGGAAGTTTTTGGGGATGGTGAGCTACTGTCGCCAGTGGATTCCCAACTTCTCAACTCTAGCAAAGCCTTTACTGAAACTGACCCAGAAGGATGCCTTGGATCAAATTGAGCTGAAAGGAGATGAGATGAATGCTTTTATTGAATTGAAAGAATGCATGTGCAGGGCTCCAGCTTTAGGTATGCCTGATTACACAAAGCCTTTCACATTGTTTTGTCATGAACGTGATGCATGTTCCTTGTCTTTCCTGACTCAAGCCCATGGTGGCATAAACAGACCAGTAGTGTATTTTTCAGCTACTTTGGATCCGGTCGCAGCAGTACTTCCAGGGTGTTTGCGCGCCGTAGCAGCAGTTGGTATCAGCCTCACTCAGAGTGAAGGAATAGTGATGGGACACCCAATAACAGTCATGGTCCCTCACTCAGTTGAGATACTTTTGACCCGCTCCCGAACGCAACACATGACTGGAGCAAGACTCACAAGGTATGAAACGATAATTCTGGGCTCACCGAATGTGCAGCTGAAAAGGTGCACTACGTTGAATCCAGCAACCTTGCTTCCTGGTGAAAATGCTGAAATTGAGAACGCTGAAGACGTCGAGCATGACTGCCTTCAGGTGAATGAATTTTGCACAAAACCTCGACCTGACATTAAGGATACTAAGCTTGATGAAAATGACCAAATTGTTTTTGTTGATGGTTCATGTCTAAGAGATGGGATGGGAATTTTGAAAGCAGGATATGCTGTATGTACTGTAACAGGTGTCTTGGAAGCATCCTGGCTCCAAGGAGTCTATTCTGCACAAGTAGCAGAACTTGTAGCCCTTACAAGAGCATGCCAATTGTCTACATTGATGAAAGTCACCATTTACACTGATAGTCAGTACAGGTTTGGAATTGTGCACGACTTTGGGCAACTATGGTCACAGAGAGGTTTCCTGACTTCTTCAGGATCCCCAGTGAAAAACGGGGAGAGAATAAGGGAATTGTTACACGCCATTCAAATGCCAGCCGAAGTTGCAGTGGTAGAGTGTAGTGCTCATACAAAAGGACAGGACTATGTTTCTCTGGGAAATGCATATGCGGATCAAGTCGCAAGATTTTGTGCCTTGAATTGTATATTACTCAGAGATGAATGGAATTCGATAAGTGAACCAGAACTCGAACCAGCTGAAGCATTTGCCTTGAAGGTCGTAGATACAATGGATGAACTTAAAGCATTACAGAATAGTGTCGGGGAGGATGAAAGAGCTTCCTGGTTTAAGTCACAATGCACAAAGAGACCAGATGAGTTATGGGTTTCAAATGAGGGAAAATTTGTTTTGCCAAATGGTCTCTTATCGCAGCTAGCGCGGTTCTATCATGGGCAGGCTCACCTAGGGAGAGATGCCATGATAAGATTGTTCAAAACTGATTGGTTTAACCCCAGATTCCGTCAAGCTGCAGAAGCAGTTTGCCATCGATGTGTCATTTGCCAGCAGATGAACCCAGGGAAGGGAACGGTTGTGAACGCGAGCCACATTGGTAGGGCGAGTGGCCCGTTCAGTAGGATGCAGATGGACTTCATTGAGATGCCTGTGCATGGGGGTCTGAAGTATGTGTTGGTGATTGTGTGCATTTTTAGTCATTGGATTGAAGCATACCCCACACGTAGAAATGACAGCCTTACAGTTGCAAAGCTATTGTTGAGGGAGTTAATACCACGTTTCGGATTCCCGATCTCTTTATAATCAGATAGAGGAAGTCACTTCAATAACGAGGTGATAAAGTTACTTTGCGCAGCGCTGAACATTGAGCAAAAACTGCATTGTAGCTATCGCCCAGAAGCATCAGGACTGGTGGAACAGATGAATGGTACATTGAAATCAAGAATGGCGAAAATATGTGCATCGACAAATTTGAAATGGCCTGACGCATTGCCCTTGGTGTTAATGTCAATGAGAAACACCCCTGACAGAAAGACTGGATTGTCCCCGCACGAAATTCTCATGGGCAGGGCCATGAGACTACCTGCAGTTCCCGCAAACGCGCTTTTGAATATTACAGATGATATGGTGTTAGACTACTGCAAAGGTCTGGCTGACGTGGTTCGCTCTTTCTCTCACCAGGTGGAAGCGACCACCTTGCCACCGATCCAAGGTCCAGGACACACACTGAAAGCAGGTAACTGGGTCGTGGTAAAGAAGCACGTGAGGAAGTTGTGTCTGGAACCCCGTTGGAAAGGCCCTTTCCAAGTGATCCTGACGACAACTACCGCTGTGAAGTGTGCGGGAGTTCCCAATTGGATTCACGCCAGTCACACAAAGAAAGTGTTGTGTCCCACAGATGAGGAAGTTGAAGCGCTGAAACTGCCAGTGCCTGATAAAACAGTGCTGAGCGCTGAGACAGAGCAAAACCGAACTGAAAGCGAACAGGCAGGAACAGAAGAGAGAGAAATATTCTCTGAGGACGAAACGACCGACTCACTTGGGGAAGACCAAGGAGAAACCTCAGACAGCGACGAAGCAGCTGAAGGTAACAAAGGGCCTGAAGCAGCTGAGGGTAGCAAAGAGCCTGAAGCAGCTGAAGGTGACAAAGAGCCTGAAGCAGCTGAAAGTGATAAAGAGCCTGACGAAAGTAACGGTGACGAAAGGCTCGAAAGAGGTGAAGAAGCAGGAGAGCCTGATCAGAGGAGGGCTTTCCCAGAAGCAGACGGTACAGAAAAGGAGAAAGAGAACCTGATTGATTCCCCAGAAGGAGGGGACAAGGCAGAACAGAACGAAAATGTTCAAGCTTCCACAGAAAAGGTCGCAGGTCCATCAAGTGGACACGGTGCAAAGAGGAGACTAAGTATATCACCAATAAAAATAAGAACTAAAGAAAATTTGAACGACGGAGAAAGGCCAAAAGTGAAAGAGAAAAGAAAGGAAGTGTCTGTCGTGGTACCAACCTCAAGTGAAGGAAAAGACTTGGCCAAAGAGGAAAGTACCAGTGAGGCAGAATTGAAAAGAGAAGCAAAATTGAAAAGGAAAAGGATACCAAACAGGAGATATTCTGGTCCAGAATGGGCATATGCAGTCAATGACGATTGGACTGACGAATTTGTATCTCTAAGCCTCGAGAACGAAGAAGAAGAGATACCAATAGAAAAGAAAAGTTTTATGGACACTGTTGATTGAAAGGGTGATAAATGACATTGCTTGCTACAATGTAACGTGATACAACCAGCTGAGACATTGCTAAACCGGATGAGACACTTGCTGAACTGATAAAGACTGAGTTATTGCCGAATTGAGACAAATGCTACTAACCGATAAGTGACTGGCCTCTTAAAGAAAACTGTGTGAACATTGCGCTCGTTCAGCTTTGTAACTGAATTGCTAAATAGTTTCTTTATAGGTGCTTCTAGCTCTCTGATTCTATACAGATCATGGCTACACAAAACAGTAGAGTGAAATATTGTAAATATGCGTGTATAGGCTTGATAATTGCATGTGTACTAATAATAATGGGAATAGTGCTTGCTACACGTGGAAAGGGTGAGAATGAGAGAATTGAGGCTTCTACTTTTGCTCCTGTTACTGTCACTGAACTAACCGCATTGAAAAGACTAGAATTAGATGAGAGACACTTGCATGATAAGAAGGAACTTTCGTATAATGTTTTCTATCGCTTGCTAACAGAATATGTTGAGACTATGGATGCGAAAGATTGTTATGTGTGTACACAGATACCGACATCAGTAAAGGAAGGGGTGACTTATCACCACATGCCTCTTACATACGGGATTACATGTAGTATAGTAACTTCTAGATTTTATGGTCAAACCAACATACAGTATTTTTACTCAAATTATGATGTTACCTTTGCATATGTTCCTATAATAGCGCAGCTAAGCCAGATTGCTAAAGATTGGGATGCTAAAATAATGAGGGAATTTTTCGAGCCAATGCAACCTTTTGAAACGGCTCATGCTCATAGGGAAAACCTTACCTGCTCGCTCTCTGCAGTAGAAATAAGCTTTTTAGATCGCACAGATGATAGAAGGGCACAGATGAATGCGAAATTAGAAAAGGAGTTAAGTAAGAGGACTTCAGTAGATCATTATGATTTTGTCGCAATAAAAACACAAGGGAGAATAGCTTTAGATGCTTGGCATGTAGGGAAATTTTGTATATATCGAGGTGAATCTTATTATGACAACATTTTCGTAGGAGCGAGTGAGTGTAAACATACGTTTATCTTTAAGGCCAAATGGACATTCATGATGAACGGACTTGACCCTGTCATACCAGGTGTATATTACATTTGTGGGTATAATGCCTATTATCGTCTTCCGAAAGGATGGTGGGGGAGATGTTACTTGGGTATAGTGTTCCCAAAGGTTTATCAACTGGATGACCTATCGATGATTCCAAAGACATCTGGATCCCATCGTATCCAGAAAAGAGAGACCGCAGCTGCTGTAGTAGGAGATATATTTGGAGCCATGATTCCTTCATTGGGAGTTGTGTTGAATTCCATCAAAATAAGAAAGTTGTCTACTATAGTGGATAACATGTTGACAAAGTTTTCAGGTGCTATAATCCTGATAGATGCTGAACTTGCAGCGGAAAGAGCTATGACTCTTCAAAATAGGTTTGCCTTAGACATTCTTTTAGCAAAGGATGGCGGCGTTTGCAAAATGCTTGGTGCGCGCCACTGTTGCACGTATATTCCAGATAACAGTGTGAAAATTAAAACTATGCTTGCTAATCTAACAAAAGAGAGTGCAGATTTGAAGGAATTGAAAGAACCAGGAGTGTGGGAGAAGGTTGGAAAAGGACTTGCTTCAGTGGGAAATTGGCTTGGTGGCATTTGGAATGGAATATTACTAAAAATAATACAGGGAATATTAATAGTACTGATTTGTATATTTGGAATTTGGGGAATAAAAAGGGGAATAATAATGATTATGGCAAGAATTAAGAGAAGGAAAGAAGAGAAAATGATGAAAAGAATGGCAGAAGAATATAAAGCAAGAACTAGGGGAACTAAAAGGGAAAGAGAACTGACAGAATTTTAATGGAATAAAATTTGTGGGAATAGTTTTGTGTGATGACAAGTAGTCATCAGAGGAGGGATTGATGACGCAGAAATGAAGGTTTTACATTTATTAGCGCATAAAACGTAGTGCTGCAATAATCAAGTGTGACTTTAACCGAACTAATAAAGATTGTACGGGGACAAAATGTGCCCTCAGAGTAGTTTGCCAACATTTATAAGCGTGCTTTATATAACGTGATGTATTAGAATTGCACGAATCTGACATAATCGTAACGTGTGCTATGATTTGCTTGTTTGAAATGTTTTAGCTTAGCATAACTTTAGTGGAGGCTTTGGCCTAGTTGCCTTGTCTCACGGTTTAGATGCTCGTATTTTTCCAATGTGCTAATAAACGTGTATTTTTGCTTGAAGCTGTACTTTTCCACTGGGATCGTTCACATGCTTATCTTTAAGGTTTCGTGCCAGCCTGGCATCTTTTCCTTTGCTCCAAGGTCAATCTGCAGGTGCGGACAATGGAAGCTCTGAAAATGAGTTAATTGGTATAAAATGTTGCAACTTGCGTACCCGTCTCCAAGGATAATGTATGCTTAAGTAAAAGCTTGAGAACTGTTGTTTTTGATTGGACAATTTGAAGCCAACCTATGAACCCTCCAATGGAAGACCCTACTGGATTTGAACTGTTGTCTATTTAAACCAGGTGCACGAGAAGAAAGCAGCTTCTTTTAGCAGCCATTTTTTGCAGCTATTATGGCCCACCTTGCTGCGACGCCATTTTGAAAGAGACTCTGATGCTTTCTCTAATCGAGAGAAAGAGACTTTAAGAAATTCTCGCCTTAGAGACTTTAACTTTGATTTGATCCCTTTGCATGAAGTAGTAGTTTTATTTTGCCGCTGAGAGGCAACTGCCCCGTCCACCCCTGCCCCTTTGCCCCGTCCCATGCTGATCGAGAAACGGTACCTGTGAGACAAAGACTTCCTTGAATGCTGATTGAAATTGGTAAATATGAAAGGAAATTGTACAATTGCATTGTGTTTCTTTTAGGTAACCAACTGCTGATTTTTGATAAGAGCCCTAGCTAGGAGTTTTCCAAATTAACATTGCTAAATTGCTTTTGCATGAAGTCCCACATGCCGATGCTAATTTGAGGTTAGATGAGAATTCCTTTTGTTGCACGATGCAATTTGAGACCTTGTTATGCTGACTAATGTATGCAATTAGCTCATTACAGATTATAGTTTTAGTGATTTGCGTTGCTATTATCGAATGCCTTGTTATTCAAATGCTGCATAGATTGCATCTTTTCCGCCGTTATGGACAGCTATTAATGTTCATTTACATATATCATTTGGTGTTGAGACACATCTATATTGTGTTAGCTTTGTTAATATAGGGAAATAAATTAATTAACCTTGAATAAACTGGTGTGGTTATTCATGACCGAAAGGTCATGGTTCGCCGAAATGTATTCTGGATTCATTGTTAAATGTTATGTTGATCAGGGTATTGCTTATGTTCGTTATTGATTATTGATTACATTAAATTGACTGATCTCGGGTGAAGAGTCCCACTTGGTCAAAAGATTCATCGGCCTAAAGAGCGTCCAAATACAGGTAAATTATTAGTACGGACCGCTCTATCACTAGCCGCTTGCCATTTTCTCTGATAAAAAAAAAATACCAGCCATAGGTTCAAGTTTTAAGATTCTGGAAAGGCCCGGATGTGATTCATGAGTAAAGATTATTGTGACATCAAATGGCATAGCTTCAGGAGGGTGCTTGGGGTGTGATACCCAAAAATAAATACATTCTTGGCGTGGTTGCATATGGGGGCTTCGCTATGGCTGTGTTGGTTTTCTCATTCTGATTTCAGTAAGAGGTTTTAACTGTGTGTGTGTGTGTGTGTGTGTGTGTGTGTGTGTGTGTGTGTGTGTGTGTGTGTGTGTGTGTGTGTGTGTGTGTGTGTGTGTGTGTGTGTGGTGACCAGTTTACAAACAAGCATTTGCAATGCAATAGGTCTCACATTTGCTCGAGTTAGAGCTATTAGCATTGTAAACTCCTAACAGAACTTTTCTTGCCACATAAATTGAAAATAAAAAGTAATACTGGTCCACATAACCAAGCTGATTCAAAGTGCCACGGCATCAGTGTGAAGGAGCACACAAGGAAAAAAGTTTGCTCGTAGTCAAGCGCATCGACAAAAGTGGAATTAGCCATGTAACAGGGGCGATGTCCAAGGTGGTAACTAAACCGCCTCAAGGAGGGACAAACATAAAGCGGAGGGTCAAGCGTAAAGCATTTACCAACGAGAATAAAGGATTTTTGAAGGGCAAGCCCATGAACGAGTGATAGTGATGGGCGTGGTTAAAAGCCCAGATACCAACATGTCGGAAAAACCGCACTTGTGCGGCGCTATGTTCGATCTAAAAAGTAGTTACTTTGCTCCCATTTAAGTACAGAATGAATGGTGTAAATGTACTACTATTTGCAAATTACAAACACTGGCAGTAGTAGGTTGGAAAGCTGCACCAGTCTCAGGTTTCCAGGCTACTGGCAATGAAACACCAAATAGGTACTGGGACGAATGCCTGCAAATATCCCAATCTCTGGCAATCACTCAGGGTAGCATTCCAACCTATATTTTTTTCACCCATTGTGCCACGCTAGACAAGGCCCTTAATGCAAATCAGCAAAGACACTGTTTGACAAAGTCAATCCTGAATATTGGTCATCTCACCCCTCTATAGTGTGGACCGCTGCTATTTAAGTTGATAAGTTTAAGATTCACCCGCCCCACGAACCTCACTTACTTTGCTACTCCTCTGAGAAAATCATGTGTTCATTATAAACGCGGCCTTTCTGCATTTATTTGCTTTAATTCTCACAACAAAGTGGTCATTAAAGACATTTGCGGAACACATTCTAAAGTGTTTTCTTCTGACAAGTACTGTTTAAAATATGTATTGATAGGGAGAACAAATTCTGGATCCAGATGACTTTCCTAAATTTTGTACTAGCATGGACATTAAAAAAACGGTCATGCTGGTATAAAACCAGCAAGGTGGCAACTCTTTGTCAGACTCATTGCATGAGGATTCTTTTCAACTTAACATACCCTCAACAAAAAGAGAGAATAGCATGTAGGAAATAATCAACAGGTCTTATCATTCAGGTTAATCAAATGTTTGCCATGGGTCGCTGTCGAGAAGAAGATGTATAGCACATCTCAGGAGAGAGGCTGCTGGGAGGGTTTGGGGGACTGCTGTTCCTCCTACCACACTGTGGCGCTTTGTGTTCATGAAAAACATTACATAAATGCAAACATGGCAACATTTAGGAAAACCTAAGCGGGAATTCAGGAGTCATAACTTTGGGAATTTTATGCCTTCGTTAACATGCATTGGAGAGAAGGAAATTCCAAAATATATTGGGCCTGATTTAGAGGTTGGAGCACAGGTATTTACTCTATCACTCTGTCGCCCTGAGGAAGTACCCGCCTGTCACATTTTGAGGTGGTTGCTGCCGTCATGGTGGTTCCTGTAAATGCTTGGAAAGTTTGATGGAAAGGTCCATCAACATGATGGAGCCTTGCGGCAAACTTTCAATGTTTTTTTTTATTTTCAAAAAGAAAATCCCAAAGAGGGATTTTCCTCTTAAAAATAAAAAAAGAACAATGACCCCTTGCCATGAGAGTTTCCTCTCATGGTGTGGGGGCCATTTTACATTTTTCCATTACCCGGTAGTAACAGACAGTGAAAATTTGCCATTTGTCAATCCACTGTAAATAGGGTGGATGGACAAATGGGCAAACATCTAACGAAGCTGTCGGAGCTGTATGTTGGCGGCAAAGACAGAGTAGTCTCTGCCGTTGACATTCTGAAGGTCCGCCCACCACTAAATGAGGGAGCTGGACCTGCAGTTTGTTGGAGAGGGTACTTATTTGCTGTTGCTCCACTGCCAAACTATAAATTAGGTCCATAATTTTTCACTTAAGAATTGGGAGGCCCCTGCCGAAACCAGGAATGTTGGGTTATATAGTAGTGCACCAACCAGAAGCAGTGCCTGTCGACCTTATGACATCGATAGAGATTAGATTTTCTTCTTTGCTATGTGACACTTCACAGACTGTACGTGGCCAGGAGCTGATGGAAGATGGCACTGTACTCCTCAGCTTGAAGCCGGTAGAGATCAATTGGTGTTCACAGTTGGAAGACCGAGAGAGTTTCGATGACAGCATGAACGTGATGTGGAAGCACGGCCTCCTCATATTCAGACCAGAAGAAAGAATACATTTTCTATATAGCAAGGCTTACTGCTGTGCTGCAGTTTCAGAGGCAGAGCTTGTTGGGCCGGCAAAGCTGTTTCAAGGGGTCTCCTGTGGCGTGGATAGGCTGTGAAAATACCAACAGCACATCTTGTGCCTTTAGGTGTGGCCAGTGGCGGTGGCCCTCCTAGCTCTCTACCGGTGTGAACATCCAATGCACTGCAGCACATAGTGATGTCTTGCCAAATTACAGTGGGTACTGTGTTGCTCCTCTGGGTGTTTGGTCCCCGTCCACCAGAGGAAAGGTTTGGAACAACCCTTCCCGATGACCTCTAACTCTTCCTAGGAGAAGTTAGGGGCCTTCTTCTTTCTCCTCAGTCATTTTGAGGTTTCCTGATAGAAAGGAACAGCAGGATGGGGGAGAATTCTATTGCAGTCCTAGGATTGCTAAAAAATGGCATACTTCCTGTTCCTGTTAGTAACTTCCTGTTTGTTGTGATTGGCAGAAAACGTAGGCGTCCGATACACATTTCACTACTGAGATCTCAAGACCAACCATCAAGAGCAGTGAGATTGAAGGGTTTGGGGTCAAAATTTGCTGTGCACAACTCTACTATTACAAACAGAGATACTGAGAATGGCCAAGAATGAGACTGTGCTCCAAGATGTGTAACTCATCTTGTAAATGACACTGGTCTCGTGGCGATGGGACTGACACCAAATAAATGTGAATGTGCTCTACGTCTAGGGAACTCACACCAAATAAATAAGACCAGGATCTGATACTTGCATCTAATAAATGTGACTGTACTGCAAGAAATTGGACACATAGAAAGACAATACAATGAGCCATACTTTGCACCATGGCATGAGTCTATCACCCAGTAAGAGTATTTGCACCTCTTAGGCAGGCTGTGCTTCAAGGTGGACTCACACTAATTGAGTAAGGGGTGCTCTAAGTGACACTTTAAAACAATAAGTTCAGTTATGCTCCAAGAAGTAAGACTCTCAAACAAAGTGTGAGGCAGGGCTCTAAGACGTAAAGCACACAGTTCATGGTTGATATTTTGCTCCTAAAAGTAACAAGCTTGGTAAAGCCAGTAGGTCTGCAGGGTTATCACATTTAAAGTGAGACATGCTGGAGGGAGACAGCCTGAGCAAACACAGTGGCTCCAGCTGTAAAGTAGTCCCTCATGCAGGATAAGATCAGCACTCAAGTGGAGTGGAGGAATACATCCAAACAGTCTATTCCATTAGGTGAGATGTGAATACGCCACTGGGCTAAGCAAAGACATGATTAACCAAGTCTTAAGAAGAAAGCCAATAGTTAAAAGGGGTGGACCCAAAGCCCACACTGTGTATATTGTAGGCAATAGGTCTGTTTGAAAGCTACAGTATTAAAGCCCAGACCTCAAAATGGCACTTAGGGAGTCTATACAGGAGGAGGAGAGTGACTATATGATTCAAGAGTGAACCTCCTACCCAGGGAGTGAGACTATGCAACAAGGACTGAGACGCCCACGTAATGATTGTTATTTTCCCCTTTGCTATCCCTGTGTGTTCTCTCCTGATGATTTTTCCCCTCTGGGGTGTGCTGTTTTTCTCTCTGTTCCTTGAGCTTCTTTGATATCCAGCCCCTTCAACTTCCGTCTCATATACTTTTCTACCCTCCAGAAAATTGGAAAGGGACGCAGTAATGCAAAAGCTAAATAAAATAGAGGCATCTTCTGCCCTGGTGCTTGGAAATGTCATAGCTACTTCAGCGTAAATGCAGGAACTGGGAGAGGGGCTTCTTCTGGTGGTGATCAGGAGAAGAACATGCATTATTGTGCTGTTATGTATTTGCACCTTCATAGCACTTGATGGGGCACTATAGCACTTTTGGGGTATGGGTAGCAGGATATATCAACATTTCTGGCCACGAATAAGAGCTAACTGTGGGATTAGGTGGCGACCAATACTCTGGCACATTCCTGCTACTGTGACCTCTGGGAGTCAGGCGCCCTTTGTCTTAGCAGGCTAATTACCTGCTACCTGTGGGAACCCATACACCTGACCTTAATTACTATGCACAAAGCGAAATCTATCATGTGAAGTTCCATGCTTACAAAAATGAGAAATTGCTGCTAACATGGGGAATTGACAAATGAGTAAAGCTCCATATGTTCAACCATGGTGGCACTGTTTACATAAATGCAAATGAGGCTGCTTCTGGGGGAAAGACGGAAGTGGGACTCTCAGGGATTAATCACTCACTGCTGCTATCGCCCAGGCTGACCGAGAAAGACAGCAGCCTACCTAGCACTTTCTCAGACCTTAATTTAAAAAATGGGCGATCTCAAGATCTATTCAAAATGTATGAGGGGAACTCCAGGTGCTTATTTTCTAAAAGAAAACTGCATACCTTTCCATTATTACTGAATGTTTCCCTTTCCTGGAATTTGTTTCTTTTTTTCAAATCTTGTTTTCTTTCCTGGAAAGTCAGTGCTCTGGAGAGACAATTAAATCCACAAAAAGCTAAGGCTGCCAAGCAGGGCGGCTTGTCTATTGGGTTGGAGACGTAGCCCTCCACGCCGCCTCATGGATTAAATATAATTGTACCGCATGTACTTGTCCAGTTATTCCCTCAGCCGCAGTGTTGCAATCCTCTGGTGCTTCGTTTGTGGAGGGCAGGGACAACCCTGTTGATTGGAAGGAAGGCTGCAGGCCCAGGATGAATTCAAGCCTGCATGTAGGTTGGACAGGTTTCTTATCGTGACCAGCCTGACAAGCCCACTTCAGGCTTCTTGAACCCGTGCTTTAAGCAACCAGGGGGAACACAGCACAGGCTCCAGCCTCCTTTGGAGTGCTGGGTTCACCTGCCCCAACCAATCTTTGAGTAGCTCTCATGCTGTTTGTTGTTATAAACCGCATGAAAGCAACGAAAGGATTGACTCTGGTCACGGATCTGCTGGTTGGCCCGTCCCAGTGGACCAGTGCTCACAAGGCAGTAAGGGCGGGAGTGTTAAATGCATGGCCAATCACTTTGTGGCTCTATTTGGAGGCCATGTTGTGACTGGTCATGTCTCTGTTCTCTGCTGGGGACGCATGGGTCTTCCCTTCGCGAACATCGCCCTGGATGCCATTGTGCATGAGTGCACAGAAGGCAGTAGCTGCACCTTTCTGTGTTGTCCTTCCTTAATAGAGCACGTGTTTCCAGGCCTCGCCAGAGTCCCAGTCCAGGCCTGTTTTTTGATGCCAGCGGACATCGGACGAAAGCTCCATCATCACCTCACAGTCTGCAGCCAGTGTGGTGGGTCACACAATTTAAGTGTGATCTAGGACACGTTTTGTTGCTCTGTCCCACCTCCTGTCAGTGCTGGGCGAATCACTGAGCGGCCACCATACGCTGAGCGTTTCAGCTTATACATCCGAGTATATCTCTGCATTGACAAGTATTTATTAAAAGTGAGAGTTTTTAAACATGAACTGAGAAACATTCCTGATCCTGCCCTTATGACTATGATGTTAGGAAATTAAGCAGTAAGTCAGGGGTCATGGGTACCATTTATGTGGCGTATACTCTTATTACAGATGGAGGAACATTATAGGCTGCTCGATCAAGTACAAGAGTAATTTTTCTAAGCCCCACATCCTGAAATTGAATTTTGAAGGTACTCATACGTGATAAAGAATAAAAAAGGAGGCTCAGGAAAATAAAGCCCTTGCCTCAAATTACATAATTTGGTCAAGCAGAGAAGCCTGGAGTGATACCTTATTTTCCAGTATGACACTGTGAAATTCATTCAATAGACCGGTATCTCTTTCTGAGATGAAGGATTAATATGTTGTCCTTAAATCTTGGAGGATGAGATTACAGTTTATGTGACACGCACAATATAAATTTTATTTGTGGGCAGTCTTACATATTGCCAACCTTGATCAGGGCCATTAGAGGGCTTCAGAACAAACTCAGACTGTTACATGTTTATTTTATTGGTAGATGGAGATTGTCCAGGATTCGCAGGCTGCAGGCCAAGCCGTAAATTCTAACCTGGGACCAGATTTAAATGAAAATGACGGAGCGCAACGCTGTGCCACATTTGGCAGCGCTCCGTCATTTTCACAACGCAGGGATGTGCCGTATTTACTAGAATAAGGCATTGCGTTGCCCCCTGCGCTGGCGCTAAACTTGCTGCAGAGTGCCAATACAGCCACCTTGTGTCACGGTGAAAGGATGGCTGCACTGCGGGGGAGATTGTTTTTGTGCAGGAAGGAAAAACCTTCCTGCACAAAAACAATCTCCAATGGCGATTTGCTCTTTCTAACCACTGATAAATAATGGCTTACAAGCACACACTTGTTCCAGGTAGACATGGCGTTGACTCTTGAACTGTGGAACAGCAGGCCACCAGAGCACAGACCATCCTATGCATATCTGTAGGAAGTTGGCTCTGTATGCACTATTTCAAAGTAAGGAATAGTATGCACAGAGTCCAAGGGTTCCCCTTAGAGGTAAGATAGTGGCAAAAAGAGATAATACTAATGCTCTATTTTGTGGTAGTGTGGTCGAGCAGTAGGCTTATCAAAGGAGTAGTGTTAAGCATTTGTTGTACATACACACAGGCAATAAATGAGGAACACACACTCAGAGACCAATCCAGCCAATAGGTTTTGTTATAGAAAAATATCTTTTCTTAGTTTATTTTAAGAACCACAGTTTCAAATTCTACACGTAATATCTCATTTGAAAGGTATTGCAGGTAAGTACTTTAGGAACTTTGAACCATTACATTAGCATGTATACTTTTTACATAAAACACAATAAGCTGTTTTAAAAGTGGACACAGTGCAATTTTCACAGTTCCTGGGGGAGGTAAGTTTTTGTTAGTTTTGTCAGGTAAGTAAATCACTTACAAGTCTCAGGTTTGGGTCCAAGGTAGCCCACCGTTGGGGGTTCAGAGCAACCCCAAAGTTACCACACCAGCAGCTCAGGGCCGGTCAGGTGCAGAGGTCAAAGAGGTGCCCAAAACGCATAGGCTGCAATGGAGAGAAGGGGTGCCCCGGTTCCGGTCTGCCAGCAGGTAAGTACCCGTGTCTTCGGAGGGCAGACCAGGGGGGTTTTGTAGGGCACCGGGGGGGACACAAGTCAGCACAAAAAGTACACCCTCAGCAGCGCGGGGGCGGCCGGGTGCAGTGTGCAAACACGCGTCGGGTTTACAATAGTTTTCAATGAGAGATCAAGGGATCTCTTCAGCGTTGCAGGCAGGCAAGGGGGGGGCTCCTCGGGGTAGCCACCACCTGGGCAAGGGAGAGGGCCTCCTGGGGGTCACTCCTGCACAGGAGTTCCGTTCCTTTAGGTGCTGGGGGCTGCGGGTGCAGGGTCTTTTCCAGCCGTCGGGAAATGGAGTTTCAGGCAGTCGCGGTCAGGGGGAGCCTCGGGATTCCCTCTGCAGGCGTCGCTGTGGGGGCTCAGGGGGGACAACTTTGGTTACTCACGGTCTCGGAGTCGCCGGAGGGTCCTCCCTGAGGTGTTGGTTCTCCACCAGTCGAGTCGGGGTCGCCGGGTGCAGTGTTGCAAGTCTCACGCTTCTTGCGGGGAGTTGCAGGGGACTTTAAGTCTGCTCCTTGAAACAAAGTTGCAGTTCTTTTGGAGCAGTGCCGCTGTCCTCGGGAGTTTCTTGTCTTTCTTGAAGTAGGGCAGTCCTCAGAGGATTCAGAGGTCACTGGTCCCTTGGAAAGCGTCGCTGGAGCAGGTTTCTTTGGAAGGCAGGAGACAGGCCGGTAAGTCTGGGGCCAAAGCAGTTGGTGTCTTCTGTTCTTCCTCTGCAGGGGTTTTTCAGCTCAGCAGTCTTCTTCTTCTTGTAGTTTCAGGAATCTAAATTCTTAGGTTCAGGGAAGCCCTTAAATACTAAATTTAAGGGCGTGTTTAGGTCTGGGGGGTTAGTAGCCAATGGCTACTAGCCCTGAGGGTGGGTACACCCTCTTTGTGCCTCCTCCCAAGGGGAGGGGGTCACATCCCTAATCCTATTGGGGAATCCTCCATCTGCAAGATGGAGGATTTCTAAAAGTTAGTCACCTCAGCTCAGGACACCTTAGGGGCTGTCCTGACTGGCCAGTGACTCCTCCTTGTTATTCTCATTATTTCCTCCGGCCTTGCCGCCAAAAGTGGGGGCCATGGCCGGAGGGGGTGGGCAACTCCACTGGCTGGAGTGGCCTGCGGTGCTGGCACAAAGGGGTGAGCCTTTGAGGCTCACCGCCAGGTGTGACAGCTTCTGCCTGGGGGAGGTGTTAGAATCTCCACCCAGGGCAGGCTTTGTTACTGGCCTCAGAGTGACAAAGGCACTCTCCCCATGGGGCCAGCAACATGTCTCGGTTGTGGCAGGCTGCTGGAACTAGTCAGCCTACACAGATAGTCGGTTAAGGTTTCAGGGGACACCTCTAAGGTGCCCTCTGGGGTGTATTTCACAATAAAATGTACACTGGCATCAGTGTGCATTTATTGTGCTGAGGAGTTTGATACCAAACTTCCCAGTTTTCAGTGTAGCCATTATGGTGCTGTGGAGTCCGTGTTTGACAGACTCCCAGACCATATACTCTTATTGCTACCCTGCACTTACAATGTCTAAGGTTTGGCTTAGACACTGTAGGGGCACAGTACTCATGTACTGGTGTCCTCACCTATGGTATATTGCACCCTGCCTTAGGGCTGTAAGGCCTACTAGAGGGGTGACTTATCTATACTGCATAGGCAGTGTGAGGTTGGCATGGCACCCTGAGGGGAGTGCCATGTCGACTTACTCGTTTTGTTCTCACCAGCACACACAAGCTGGTAAGCAGTGTGTCTGTGCTGAGTGAGGGGTCCCCAGGGTGGCATAAGATATGCTGCAGCCCTTAGAGACCTTCCCTGGCATCAGGGCCCTTGGTACCAGGGGGTACCAGTTACAAGGGACTTACCTGGATGCCAGGGTGTGCCAATTGTGGAATCAAAAGTACAGGTTAGGGAAAGAACACTGGTGCTGGGGCCTGGTTAGCAGGCCTCAGCACACTTTCAATTCAAAGCATAGCATCAGCAAAGGCAAAAAGTCAGGGGGTAACCATGCCAAGGAGGCATTTCCTTACAATATCTAAGAAGTACTACAACCAGGCCTGTTTGACATTTAGAAGTAGAGGCTGGTGAGCCAACAAATTAGGAGGGAGAGCCAAGCCAGAACTTCTCGAAGAGTCCGCTCCGGCTCTGAGCCTGCACATGAGCTATGCCTTGAAAAAAATTGACATATACATATAGCAACAAACACCATGTTAGAATATAATACTGTGCATTAAAAATGTAAAACATAAATATATTTTTGTATTGGAAGATATTGGGTATTAGTTGAGAGGGTGGAAGCCCCACTCAGATGATAAGCACAATCCTTGTCAAGGTGAACCACAAAAATCACTAAATAAACCTGTGCTCAACCCTTTGGCTGCTTGATACAAAAGCAGTCAGGCTTATGTGTAAAGTATTTATGCAGTACTCATACAGCAGTAAAGTGAATACACAACACAAGAAAAATCCCGAACCAATTTAGAAAACTAGAGTATAATTTAATAAATAAAATAACACCCAAACAACAGACATTCAAAAAGTAGAACAGAGTTATGACTTTTTAAAACTTTAGGAGCCTCTCACAGGCGTCTAGTCACGCTGGAACGGTTCAAAGTCACAAGTTCTGACCAACCACAATGGAGTGCGTGCCAGATACTGGGACCAGGTTCATGCCAGTGAAGAGTATGCCTCCTCTGTGTCCAAGTCCAGGTGAGGAGACTCAGCTGGAGCTTCTCGGTGGTAGGGGCCGCAAGATCATTGTCGGTGCAACTGGTTGTCATCACTGGATCTTCCTGTTGACAGGAGACCTGGGCAGTCGAGGTTTGGCACACAGAGCAGGTGGCGGTCAAATCTTCGGATTAGCAGGCATCATGGACAATCGTTTCTTGAAGCAGAGTCTGCTCACTGTCACAAAAAGCCCCAAACGTCTGGAAATGCAGCACACTTAGAAAGAGGAAACAATAAGGAAAAATGTAAGATATTTCTCCTTGTTGCAGCTCTACTGGGAAGGCGTAAAATACGGATGCATTCCCAGGTTTACTATTTTTGGAAATGAGACAAAAAACTTGGGTGGGCGGATACAAATCAACCACTCTCCATCCATGTAATGCATTCCCAGTGCCGACTAATGCAAGGCACTGCCTTGCTTTGCTCCTGATTTACTAAGCCATGCAGGGCCACGCTAGGTGGCTTTGCGTGGCTTGGTAAACCTGACTTAAGGATGGCATTCCACTTGCATCACCCCGCCTGACACAGAGGTAATGCAATCTTTTGATAAATCTGGGCCTGAATCTTGGTTGGTGCAGTGGAGAATAGTGACACGTACGTTTAGTGCGAAGAGGTCCCACCCTGGGACGGAAAGCACAGTGAATATGTAAGTCATCATTTTAAACTTGCATTACACACAGCATAAGATAGACTGCTACAAAATGTGCAAAAAGGGTTTAGAACATGTTTTTAGGTACCTGTCCCTTAAAAGTCCACACTTCACAGCTTAGTTGGTAAATACTTGCACTACCGAACAAAAATAATAACTGTGTTATTAGGAAGCTACAAGTAATTCCAATACTTGCTTCGAACCATGCTTTACACTTACAGATTGACCATTTGTGCACAGTTACGTTTCTTTCAGGCAAGCAGGCACCCTGGCAAGAAGGCTTGTTTCTTGTCTAGCTGTCTGCCCAGCTTCAGCTTTAAGGCGTAGGAGACTCCCTGTCTCACACTTCAGCTGAAGCATTTTGTTCCTCTGAATTAACTGTCTTGGGCTAGTTGCCCTTTCATAAGAAGTGGGGAAACTGTTTTTCATAAATTAAAAAAGTATGGGCACGTCGTGCCCCTCAGATCCTGGCCATTTTTACCTCTGTTTAGGATAACAAAGGGAAAGGCAGGCCTAGTGTCAGGTTCCTTTGTGTGTGCTGCAGTCAGGCTCCTTTGAGGTGTAATCAAGGCCGGGCACAACTCCTTCCTAGCCATCCTGTGAGGAAGAACCCTTCCCCCTGTACTCGGGGCCCCTTCTGTCCCATGTCTGGAAGGAATACACAACATACCGCTAGAGAGCCATTCACAGCCACACAATCCTGGGCACTAGCAGAAAGGCACATTTGGTTTGGGCAGGAAAATGTCAATCTTTTAATATGGGAATTTTCAGAATAGTAACTTAAAATCTGATTTTACCATTAGAGAGTATTTTAAATTATAATTCAAATGAGTGAAAGAAGCATTTCTTTATCTATTCCCAAAGTGAAGATATCCCTTATTAAGTGTAGTAACAGTGCAATCCCTTTATTTGGATGTTTTCTGCAGACAGGCTAGGTGGGATAAATTGGTGTTTAATTGAACATTCTCCAGTGGAATCGTATATATATTCCCCCGCATTCCTGATGACAATGTCAAGAGGTCATCACATTGCTTGCCCTTAGTTCTTGTTTTTCCCGACTGAAAATAGTGCCACTTCCGTACAAGTGGAATGGGGAACCCACCTCCAATAGGCCGAGCTTCTCTTTTGACACACAAGAAAATTCATAATTAAGGCTCCCAGTTTTCCGTTTTTACTGATTTTTACAGATGAGTGCAGACAGAAAACAATGTGTTTCCTGTCTGTATTGATTTTTAAAAGTGGAAACATACTGAACATTTTGCTTCTTGGAAGTGACTCTCTATGCTGTCTTTCGAGAATTCCAGGCCAACAGCTGTGGGAGTAAAAACAGGATGAGAATTCCTTAAATATAAGCATATATTAACGTATATATGAATTATGATGGCAATATTTACCTGTGGGTACAATGTTTTGTTATATTTGGTTACCTAATTTGCTAAAACGTGACGGGCATCAAAGTAGGAGTGTATGCTCATTGGTTAAATATATGTGGACATGTACCATTTCACGTCTCCATTTATTCTCAAAACACAAAATATACATGGATAAATACCAGTAAATTGACCCAAAAACTAGTATGGATCAATACAGACGGAAATGTAAAGAAATATATATTATAAAACCGGGAGCCCTATTCATAATTCAGATGTCTTGAAAAGGCTAGGGTGGCTTTTGTGATGGGGCAAATTGTTAGTGAAAACTGGTTGGTGGTTAGGTACCTTATAACACCTTTGCCAAGCTATACAAGAACATTATTTCAATCTTTATCCCCCTTAGAACCTTGGAGGGATGATTCCAAAGAGTATTTTTGAGTGCAGGTACTCCTACAAGAATATTCTTTTGCCTACCGTTACATGCCTTTGTGAATCAACTCAAAACGTCCAACCCCTTATTAGTAAAAGTGCAAAGGGGCCACGGTCCTCTGTGTACTAATTGTGCATGAATAATCCTTACTATTCAGATTTTCTTGCCATTTAGATGTTTTACAGTCAATTCACTAAGTCATGTAAGAGTACGTAAAGGAGTGCTGCAGGGGTAGTACTTAACGTACACTTCCATTCCTTTGCGAATAGGCCATTGGTGACTTCACTCCTATATCACAACAGAGTACATACCAGAACTTTGTACCAACCAATATCTAACATAATCTAATAGTTTTATTTAAGCAGAAGGTACACATATGAGTAGTTTGGATCTAATGAACAGTATTTTTAGACAACAATGATTTAACTTCACATTAATATTAATGTGACTGAAAAATGTAATTCAAACTTAACTTTTCCTGTTGCACCACAGGTAACTAGTCCAATATAGAAAACCCAACAGGTAAAAGTCCAGTTACAAACCATGAACATGGCAAACTAGAAAAGTACTGGTTGAAGATTTCCAATGAACGTGCGTCTAATTTCCCCTTACACTTTACTGCAATGTGAACTCTATCAAGGAGCAGTTTGCATAGGTATGGGTGAAAATTACTTTTACAATAAGAAAACCAAAGAGATCAATAAACAAATGTCCCTTCTCTGTCAAAAAAAGGTTTCCTAAACAAGGGTTTATAAAGAAAATTAGTCCTGTCACTTCCAATTGTAAATATTTTTCTGCACTAAGCATAAAAAAGCTTCTTTGTAGTTTTTTCAAGGTCTGTTTGGTTTTCAAGTCTTTGAGTTTGAATTGATACATTGTGGACAAAAGAAACTGTTAAATGCTATATCACTCAAAAATAACTTCTGTAGGAAAGTACCATCTTGCCTGGCATGTTACCCCCATTTTTCACTGTATATATGTTGTTTTAGTTGTATGCGTCACTGGGACCCTGCCAGCCAGGGCCCCAGTGCTCATAAGTGTGCCTGAATGTGTTACCTGTGTTATGACTAACTGTCTCACTGAGGCTCTGCTATCCAGAACCTCAGTGGTTATGCTCTCTCATTTCTTTCCAAATTGTCACTAACAGGCTAGTGACCAATTTCACCAATTCACATTGGCATACTGGAACACCCTTATAATTCCCTAGTATACGGTACTAAGGTACCCAGGGTATTGGGGTTCCAGGAGATCCCTATGGGCTGCAGCATTTCTTTTGCCACCCATAGGAAGCTCTGACAATTCTTACACAGGCCTGCCACTGCAGCCTGAGTGAAATAATGCACACATTATTTCACAGCCATTTTCACTGCACTTAAGTAACTTATAAGTCACCTATATGTCTAACCTTTACCTGGTAAAGGTTAGCTGCAAAGTTACTTAGTGTGTGGGCACCCTGGCACTAGCCAAGGTGCTCCCACATAGTTCAGGGCAAATTCCCCGTACTTTGTGAGTGCTGGGACACCATTACACGCATGCACTACACATAGGTCACTACCTATGTGTAGCTTCACAATGGTAACTCCGAATATGGCCATGTAACATGTCTAAGATCATGGAATTGCCCCCTCTATGCCATCCTGGCATTGTTGGCACAATCCCATGATCCCACGGGTCTGTAGCTCAGACCCGGGTACTGCCAAACTGCCTTTTCAGGGGTTTCACTGCAGCTGCTGCTGCCAACCCCTCAGTCAGGTTTCTGCCCTCCTGGGGTCCAGCCAGGCTTGGCCCAGGAAGGCAGAACAAAGTACTTCCTCAGAGAGAGGGTGTTACACCCTCTCCCTTTGGAAAAAGGTGTTAAGGCATGGGAGGAGTAGCCTCCCCCAGCCTCTGGAAATGCTTTCATGGGCACAGATGGTGCCCATTTCTGCATAAGCCAGTCTACACCGGTTCAGGGACCCCTCAGCCCTGCTCTGGTGCGAAACTGGACAAAGGAAAGGGGAGTGACCACTCCCCTGACCTGCACCTCCCCTGGGAGGTGCCCAGAGCTCCTCCAGTGTGCTCCAGACCTCTGCCATCTTGGAAACAGAGGTGCTGCTGGCACACTGGACTGCTCTGAGTGGCCAGGGCCAGCAGGTGACGTCAGAGACTCCTTCTGATAGGCTCCTTCAGGTGTTGCTAGCCTATCCTCTCTCCTAAGTAGCCAAACCCTCTTTTCTGGCTATTTAGGGTCTCTGCTTTGGGGAATTCCTTAGATAACGAATGCAAGAGCTCATCAGAGTTCCTCTGCATCTCTCTCTTCACCTTCTGCCAAGGAATCGACTGCTGACTGCGCTGGAAGCCTGCAAAACTGCAACAAAGTAGCAAAGACGACTACTGCAAATCTGTAACGCTGATCCTGCCGCCTTCTCGACTGTTTTCCTGGTGGTGCATGCTGTGGGGGTAGTCTGCCTCCTCTCTGCACTAGAAGCTCAGAAGAAATCTCCCGTGGGTTGACGGAATCTTCCCCCTGCTACCGCAGGCACCATAGAACTGCATCACTGGTCCCCTGGGTCTCCTCTCAGCACAACAAGCGAGGTCCCTTGGATCCAGCAACTCTGTCCAAGTGACTCCCACAGTCCAGTGACTCTTCAGTCCAAGTTTGGTGGAGGTAAGTCCTTGCCTCCCCACGTCAGACTGCATTGCTGGGAACTGCGTCTTTTGCAGCTACTCCGGCCTCTGTGCACTTCTGGCGGAAATCCTTTGTGCACAGCCAAGCCTGGGTCCACGGGACTCTAACCTGCATTGCACGACTTTCTAAGTTGTCCTCCGGCGGCGTGGGACTCCTTTGTACAACTTCGGGTGAGCACCGTTTCACTCCTCTTCGTAGTACCTGTTCTGGCACTTCTCCAGGTGCTGCTTGCTTCTGAGAGGGCTCCTTGTCTTGCTGGTCGCCTCCTCTGTCTCCTGACGCAATTGGCGACATCCTGGTCCCTCCTGGGCCACAGCAGCATCCAAAATCTCTAACCGCACGATTTGCAGCTAGCAAGGCTTGTTGGCGGTCTTTTGGCGGGAAAACACTTTTGCACGACTTTTCACGACGTGGGACATCCATCCTCCAAAGGGGAAGTTTCTAGCCCTTGTCGTTCCTGCAGAATCCTCAGCTTCTACTGCCTAGTAGCAGCTTCTTTGCACCCACAGCTGGCATTTCCTGGGCATCTGCCCATCTCCGACTTGCTTGTGACTTTTGGACTTGGTCTCCTTGTTCCACAGGTACCCTCGTTTGGAAATCCATCGTTGTTGCATTGCTGGTTTGTGTCTTTCCTGCAGAATTCCCCCATCAAGACTTCTGTGCTCTTTGGGGAACTTTAGTGCACTTTGCACTCACTTTTCAGGGTCTTGGGGTGGGCTATTTTCCTAACCCTCACTGTTTTCTTACAGTCCCAGCGACCCTCTACAAGGTCACATAGGTTTGGGGTTCATTCGTGGTTCGCATTCCACTTTTGGAGTATATGGTTTGTGTTGCCCCTATCCCTGTGTCCCCATTGCATCCTATTGTAACTATACATTGTTTGCACTGTTTTCTAAGACTATACTGCATATTTTTGGTATGGTGTACATATATCTTGTGTATATTTGCTATCCTCATACTGAGGGTACTCACTGAGATACTTTGGCATATTGTCATAAAAATAAAGTACCTTTATTTTTAGTATATCTGTGTATTGTGTTTTCTTATGATATTGTGCAAGTGACACTAGTGGTACTGTAGGAGCTTCACTCGTCTCCTAGTTCAGCCTAAGCTGCTCTGCTAAGCTACCATTATCTATCAGCCTAAGCTGCTAGACACCCTATACACTAATAAGGGATACCTGGGCCTGGTGCAAGGTGTAAGTACCCCTTGGTACTCACTAGAAGCCAGTCCAGCCTCCTACAACTTCTGTTTGTGAAAGAAACCTAACACAAGAAGGCGTGTATTTTTGTACTCCAACCCCTTCAAACTTTTTAACCGTGATATCAGAAACTCCTACAAAATGTCTAGCCAATAAAATGGGTTATTCATAGCTATTGCTTACAGAGATACTTCATATAGTTACTTAACATTTCATGACAACCTTTCCTTGAGGTTGGACTTATTCGTAGTTTAGGGCAGAGTTTGCTCCCATTTAAACGCATTGTATACGATGGTTACCCATGAATGTCTGACTGCTCCAAAATATGATGGTAGCTGGCACAATCCAGTGTTGATACTTATATCTACACTTACAGTGACATTCTTAGATTTCAGTTACTCTGCTATCTGCCCTCTGGCTTTTATTGGGTAAAGTAAGTTAACCTTTGTGTGTTCATTTTCAAAGGTTTTCTCTTTCTACTAGGGACACAAATCACCACCTGCAACAACTTGAGCTCAAATGTAACTTTACTCTAAACCTTGTAGCAAACCCATTTCCATCACTGCCACACATCGGGGAAATGCTACATTTGGATCTCATATCGTACTTAGGGCCTGATTTAGATACTGACGGATGAGTTACTCTGTCACAACAGTGACGGATATCGCATCCGTCAATATCTAAATCCTATTATACCCAACGGGATTTAGATACTGGTGGATGGGATATTCATCATCATTGTGAGGGAGTAACCCATCCGCAAATATCTAAATCAGGCCCTAGGAGATGGGTTACCCCAATCCAACGGTGGCGTAGAGCCCGCCCCCTGAAATATAAATCCCATTGTATCACATGGGATTCATATTTCGGTGGACGCGCTATCCACCTGTCTGCCGAAATCTAAATCCGGCCCTGCGTGATAGGTCTACCATGGGTTACTATTAAATACTATTTCAAACTAACCACTCCAGGATTTTAGTGCTCATCCTTCCCCAGCAATTAATACCATTTCAAAAGTTTACTATTATTATTATTATTATGATATTAGGCTGGTTGGTGTTCTGACAAGCCTGTCGTGTTCCACGACCTATTACTTTAATCTGTTAATCCCTTTTGGGGACATCAAGCATGGTTCATCCTTCTGAAAGGATAAACCTACTTGCCAACTGACTACAGTTATGTACAATGTTATAAGAACTTGGTTGAACTGATGTCTTCTGAAGGCAAAGATGCACATCTGTGATTTGATTTCAACAGCAGGCAAGGTGAAATTCAATTTCCTGAAAATATCTTCCTTTCTATCAGCGCGCTAAAGAGATCTGACTCCAAACTCTGCAGAAAAAGATGTTTTCATATTCAGCTCTATAAATTCCTAGAGTTTAAGGATATTATTGGGAGACGTATTTGAAATTATCATGGCTTAAAACATTCAAGACCTAGAATGTGAGGATAAAAAGCAATAGAAAAACTAATATTCTGGATTTGATTCATCAAATGTCTTTGGGACATATTGGAAGTACATCTGGGAATTAGGATTATCCCTCGAATGGCTGGATTTAAATGTACTGACATGTGACAATACTTGGTGGGGGGAGCAAGGCGGGCTTGAAGATGGCTACACTGTAGGGTGGATCCTTTGGTTTCCTGAGACGGGAGTTTCATCCAGAGAGTGAGGAAAGACTCCGGAGCATTGATGGCCATTTTCATCCATGCCTTCAACTGCAGTAGGATCTGCCGGCCCCTCTGGTTTCAATCTAGATGGTGCGAGTAAGGTGGAAGCTGCTTGCACACCACCCCTGGGCCCTAAGAAAAAAATGACGGTGAGTGGCAGGGGTACTATAGACACAAGAATGTGCTCGACAGAGCAAAGCAAGCACGACATAGACGGTCATGGTCTGCCCTGAAGGTGCGTTTGAGGTTGCTGCGGACCTAGTGGTCCCACGTGGGCAGAAGTGTAGATCTCACTGGCTGGGCTGGAGAGATAATACCACCCATGGAAGTTGGCTCGGGGGACAGTATGCACTAGTAAATGAATGTCAATTGCGAACAGACAGGTTTCCCCTTTATCTCTACTGGGTTTATCTTAAGGGTGCTCCCGGGCCTGGGTGGTGGCGGTGAATGCCATGAAAATGCCAAATCAAAAAACACCAAGAGTTTAACTGCCGGGCTGTGAGCTGCAGGCAGGCCTGGAGTGATTCAAAAAGGTGCTGTTTGAGATACCTGAATGAGTTGAATATCTGGTAGGACAAAGATGACATCACCCAATTTTCTGGGCCCCACCAATGGTGGGCGGCCCCTGGTGAAGGTATATTGATGAGTGAAGTTCTTTCTTTCTCCTGTCGACCTGGTGCCAGTTGACCCGAGTGGACGCGGTGGAGTGGAGAGCCCACAGGGAGACATATCTAGTGGATTAACACTGGCCTAGTAACGCCTGCCCAGATTGCAGGGCTTTGGGTCAGATTGATGGGGCCCCTACGGGACAACCATGATGAAAACAGGCAAAATTGCCTAAACTGCTCTTAAATTCCATGAAATCTACATGTACACATAGAAAGAGGAAAGAATGCACTATGGTGCAATGGTGCCTGCATTGGGTCCTAGGCAGCACACAGTGTGCCAGGGCAAGGAGACAAGAGAAATGCTCCATTTATTTGTAAATACAGTACATTTCTGCTCCCTCCCTTTTTGCAGCACAACAACTTTGCTTGCTGCCCCGCATTGTGTGAAAGATTAGTAACTATGCCCTTTATTGTCATGCAAAAATTTTTTTTTTTTTGCGTGAACACCCCAATTACATTCTTGGAGCGGAAGAAGTTGTTATCCTTTGCCTAATGTAGCGCTGCTGATTGTTATGAAGCGCTATGCTGCACACATTTTTGCATACCTGAGTGTGCGTGACTTACCCACAGGCTGCACTGTAGAAGTGCAATACTCCATTCAGTGTCTGCAGAACAGCATGAATGCCAGAAGGAGGTTCACAACAAAACAAGACTGGTTTCCTAAGACAGTCGTTTGTACGGTCTTGACCAACATTGGTAGTGAAACCTGGTGGACATGGAGCAGCCATTGGTAAATCGTCAAACTGTGATGTGCCTGGGCCAGGAGAGGGAAAGAACCGAGCGTTGTCCATCTTTATTTAGAGGCGTCTCCAGAGGGGGTCAGATGGGTCCAATGTCGAACCTCTATTCATGCTGTCCTCTCCTTGTGCCCTAGCAACACAGCTGGTTCAGTGTACTAGTAGGCAACACAGGAAAAACAAATAGACACTGAACCTTGCCACACCTTAATTTGTCCAACTAATTTTCCTTGTAAAGAAGTGTTGGTTGCTGAAAACGTTTAACTCTGGCTTTCTCTGACTGTGTAAACACTGTATCTAGTTATAGACATAGAGGAGACATCAACACAGTCCCATTTAAATATTGTAAGCAAATGTGTGTGTGTATGTATGTATCTATGTGTGTGTGTGTGTGTGTATGTGTATATATATATATATATATAGCCTATGTAAGGGGCCCCACCAGTTTTATCTGTGGCCCAATGTGTGTCCCCCCCCCCCCTCATTTATTGGGACACCACAGTTTCTGTTACCTACAAATTAGTGCTAGTATTGGGTAATTGTGAAGGAGATGGGAGGGTAAGGGTATCCATGTAAGAGCCCCTAATCACCAACTAGACTATTTCGCTCCTGAAATGGGACTTGAAATCTAAATTAGTACACAGGAAACCAAAGACCCACCTATGCTCAGACTTAATACTGCTCCACCAATGCTCTTCAACCCTACTGTTTATGGACCAAACGTAGTGTTCAAGTTAAACTCATAGCGGCCAAGTTTCTCCGGTCCATCCGTGATGTGCTGCTCCAGTCTGTTTTTTTTTTTTTCCTTCGAATTCTGGGACTTGTAGTCCTGTTTTAGAATGGAATAAATAAAACTAAAAGTCCCAGAATACAAAGGAAAAACCTGGGCTGGAGCAGCACATCACGCAAGGACCTGAGAATCTTGGCAGGGCTCAAGCAATGCTTGGGTGGCATGACTAGGAAGCAGTGTTTTTAAACCCGGAAGTAGACGGAATCAATTTCTATTTCAGTGATTAAAGTGAATAAGGGGAAAGATGGTAATATGTTCTCACCTCTCACTGACCTGGAACCAGTGACCCAGACAAGAAGGTCTCTCTGACCTCTGAAGACACTGCTAAGCCCTTCAGCTCCCTCCATGCTCCAGATTAAGTGTCCAGACAGTCCACAACAAATTGCCTTTTTGGGATGCATTACAGACTGCTGGCCTGTGGTCTTATTGGGACAATCGACAATGGTACAAGTGCTGGCCTGCCTCTTGGACACAAGGGTGCTGTACAGCTAGGGCACACCTGCTCTCTGGGCTGCAAAGCCAGAAGGCCACCGGATCCCTGCCCCAGCTGTCAGTCTGCAGCCTGTCTCGGCTGCCTCTGTCAGCACTGGGTCACCGATGACCCTCTGCAGCTGCTGGCTGGGCAAGGACCATGCATGACTTCAGCATGGAGTCACTCTTGACCGCTATCCAATGCTTGGATGTGAAGTGGTCATTCTCTAGGGTGACCACAAGGTGGCTTTTTCTAACAGCAGTCCTGGGACGAGAAAACTCAGTTCTCAATCGCAAGCCTTCGCTAACTGGTATAAGAGCACTAGCCTCAGTTTGGAAGAAGGTATTTGTAAACTACCCATAGCTGCCAAGTGGCCTTGTTCATATTCAGTCAGCCCTGGACTTTTAGCCAAAGCACTTTGCATTCTGGGATTTGTAGTTTCACCTTTACGATTCTAAATATATGCTTACAAAGCAAGAACGCAGAGTACTGTTGGATAAATGCCAGAACTGGCTGAATTTAAATGGCCCAATTACTATTTCTATTTGCCATGCACCTTGAAGCCTGGGTTGCAATCCTTGTTGACACTCCCTTCTTTCTTGACAGTCACATAACCCCTTGATCTCCTTTAGAAGCCATCTGTGAGCTTGGCCTCCTCCACCAACTTTTACCTGGATTTTCCCTGTAGTGTCACCCAGTTCTATGTGAGCACATCATGTTCCCAGCCCCAGGTTTTATTTAGACAACCTAATGTGCTCTGGGAGGTGTAGTTTTGGTTTTCTTGCATTCAATCCATTGGATTCAGATGTGATGAGAGTAACTGATTACAATAACTGATTACAGATTGGACACCTGGGCCCTCATTTATTCAATACAGTGCATTCCTGTCCTTTCCGCCTGCGCTCGCGCAATTCCGACAGCGTAGTGTCAACGCAGTCACCCTGGCACCATGGTGTCGGGGTGCCTGTGTTGTCGATAGGACTGTTTAAAAGGGGCACCTTCCTGCACACAAGCAATCCATAGAGGTGTTTTCCTCTTTCTATGAGGAAAAAATGAGGAGAAAGATTTTGACACATTCCTGGGTTTACAAGTTCCTATTAATCTGGGAACGCGTCAAAGCCCATGGGTGGTGCGTGGGAACACCCACTGCAACGCCCATGAAATGCCTAACTTGCGCAGGGTAAGGTGACTCAGCAACTTGCACTGCCTTACCTTACTCAAGCTTTATGAGGTCATTTGAAGAAACGCAATGTGGCTTTGCGTGTCTTGATAAGTGTGACTCAGAGCCTTGTCATGCATGTACCACTTTTGTGTTGCAAACGTGATGCAAGACTCTCATAAATATGCCCCCTGGAGACCAGACTACAGGGTATGAGGTGGTTAGCCTATAAGGTCCGGACCCTCCCTGGATAATAGCACACCCTCTTCTTTCTGTCTCATACAGCAGCTACTTGTCCACCTCCATCACACGGAAGACCATGTTGTCATTGAATACAGCACGTATGTCCTCATTACCATTGAATGAGTGAGGTGAACAAAACAGAAAAACATTCTTCATTGGCAATACCACTGAAAACACCAGCTCCAGTAGCCCGAAATGCCCACTCCCTCAATTTACCATCTTGCGCCTTCGATAAACCCATCCTGGAGCTAGGTTTTGGGTTCTTGGGTGGCTTTCTTCACCGATGCACAGCAGGAGCCCTGCAACACCATTTAATTGTTTTCTGTAGGTGCCAGGTGAGTGCTTCTGAAGAGGCAGTGTTCTATAAAGACTGAGTCGCATTAAGTTGGCACATTCTCGAACGCAGTGAGCACCAGAGAAAGACTGACGGGGACGTCTACAGCATCATGACCACCACCCACCTTGTCTCATCTACTGCTGGTACTAGCAGTACCTCATGACTGTTACCGCTGTACCAACAGGCCTACCTCCTACTCTGACAGGCCTCGGGCTCAGCATCCTTCCTGCGAACTCCAGTACATGCCTCCCAGGCACCAGAGTTAAACCTTCTAGGGAGCCAGTTGTGGTCCAACCATAAAAGGGTGAGGAATTCATATCCCTCGTCCAGTATATTCTGACACCACACGGACTGGAAATTGTATGCTGTGATAAATACCACCTGATTATAATTATTGTCCAAAAATGGGGAATAACAGCTTGATTTTAGTGCTTAGTGCACAAAAATCCACATGTCCCATTGTTTACCAGGCATTTTTCCCCTTGTAACTTTCAACAGGATTTACCTAATAAAAATGACCAGGGGAAAATATGGTAATACAGAGCTTATTGCACAAACCATTATAGTCATGTATACCGTAACAGGAGTTACCCCACATATCACGATGAATCAGTCTGTCCATGATCAGGGCCTTGGTATTTAAGCTACCTGACCGGCTTGTACTCATCCTGAGCAGGATCGCGGCTTCTGGAGTTGCCTGCCTGACAGAATCACAAAGACCAGATGCATCCTCAAAATCTGCAGGCCTAGTGTGAAGGCGTCGTCATTACACAACAGCGAAGGAAGACTGGGTCCAGTGGCGGTGAGAGTATGAACCAATGACAAGTTAACACATCATGCACCAGCACTAGTCAAATAAAATCAAGCAAAAAAACCTCAGATGCCATCCAACGAGCAAGAAGGGGTAACATGAATCTGTGCTTAAGGAATATGCTAACAAATACTATATACAGAGAGCTAGATAACGCAAGGGGAAAAAATAAACAAAAAGTAGTCTATGAAGAAAAAAACAGGAGAAGCATTAATAAACAACAAGGAAAAACAACAAACAAAACATCAAAAAAGGAAATAGAAAACACGTCTTTGCAAAACAGCCAGTGAAACAAAAAGAAGATCAAGTAAAACGTTCATTGGCAAAGCCAATAGGTCTCGCTTATGTAAGAGCTTCTGGCTTTAGCAATGTGTTTTAGTCATTATATACACCAGTGTAGCCGCTGTTCAGCATGGCTAAATGTTAGTGGTGTAGGGTGGGATGGAATGGAGTAGATTGGGGTAGAGTGGTGTGCGGTAGATTGGTGTAGAATGGAGTTGGGGCGAATGAATTGAGGTAGATTGGAGTGGTGTAGATTGGAGTGGAGTAGATTGAGGTAGATTAGAGTGGGGTAGATAGGAATGGGGAAGATCAGGGTAGACTGGGGTACAGTGGAGTGTGATATATTGGGGGTAGATTAGAATGGAGTAGATTGGGGAAGAGTGGGTTAGACTGGAGTGGAGTCAGTACATTGGAGTGGAGTGGGGTAGATTGGGTGGATTATGGTAGGGGCTGCCTTGACTGCATCTGGGGCTCGCATTGATAATGTGGTGGGCATTTGCTACGGCCTTTTAAAGAGCTTAACGAAATTTCAGTATCTGTTACCCAAGCAGCATCGGAAAATGGTAATTCATGCACTGATCATGTCCTGTCTGGACTATGCAAACTTTCTGCTTTTGGGCCTGCCAGTGTAACAACTGAGAAGACTGCAGTTAGTGCACAATTACTCAGCCCGGCTTCTATTGAAAGTATCAAAAAGGAGTCTCATCCAACAGGACCTGAAAGAGCTTCAATGACACCCTATTAAGGAGTGAGTCAATGTTAAGGGACTCATGTTAACACAGAGAGCCTTTCATCATAATGTGCCATAGTATGTTAGGAACAGGGCAAGACCGTATATCCCGGGTCAATCTCTATGCTCCGCCAATGCATTGTGGGCTGTTGTTATGAGATTCAGGAGAAAGAAATGGAGTGGTTCCACTTTTTCAGTTCTCACTCTCTCTGCCTGGAACTGCCTCCCTTTACACCTCTGGGAGGTGATGGAAGACCAGACCTTTAAAAGTACCCTTAAGACCTGACTTTTTGATAGAGATTTTGAGTTGTTGTGTCAGTAGAGATTGCAGCGAGCCACATAGTACTGCATCACTCTTTGAGTAGCCGTGCACTTTATAAGCTTTATGATTGATTGATTGAGTAGAATTGGATGGAGTGGGCTAGATTGGAGGAGTGGGGTATAGTGGTGTGGTGTGGGGTAGATTGGAGTGAGGTGGGTACATTGGAGTGGGGTTGATTGGGGTACAGTGTGGTAGATTGGGGTATAGTGGGGTAGGATGGAGTGGAGGAGACTGAGGTAGATTGAAGTGGGGTAGACTGGAGTAGGGTAGATTAAATTGGGGTAGATTGGGGGGAAGTGGGGTACACTGGTGTGAAGTGCGGTAGACCAGATCGGTGTGGGGCCGATAGGGGTAGAGTGGAGTAGGACATATTGGAGTAGACAGGAGTGGAATAGGGTAGAATGGGGAAGGGTGGAGTGCAGTGGATTGGTTAGAGTGGAATGGGTGGGGTAGACCTGATTGGAGAGGAGTGGAGTGAGATAGATTAGAACTGAGTTGGGTAGGGTTGAGTGGGGCAAATTGGGTGGGTTATGGTAGGGTAGAGAGAGATGGCATGGAGTAGGGTAGTTTGGGGTGGAGAGAGGTAGAGTAGATTGGAGTGGGATGGATTGGGGTGGAGTGTGCTAGATTGGACTGCAATGAAGTCGATCTGGGTGAAAGGTGGTAAATTGGAGTGAGGTGGAGTGTGGTAGATGGGGCAGAGTGGAGTGAGGGTATATTGGATGGATTGAACTGGTGGTGTACTGGGGTAGATTCGGGTGGACTGTGGTAGATCAGAGTGGAGTAGATTCGAGTGGGGTAGAGCGGAGTCGGACAGAGTGGGGTGGGGTAGATTGCAGTGAGATGGGGTGATGTGGTGTAGTTTGGGATAGAGTAAGGTAGATTGGATTGGAGTAGATGGGGTAGATTGAGGTGGCGTAGATTTGGGAGGGGTAGATTGGCGTGGGGTGATTTAGGTGGAGTGGGTTAGACTGGAGTGGGGTAGATTTGAATGGAGTGGAATAGTCTGGTGAGGAGTGGGGTAGATTGGACTTGAGTGGGGTAGTTTGGGTACAGTGGAGTGGATTGTGGTATATGGATTGGGGTAGGTTGGGTGGATTGGAGTGGGGTAGATTGGAGTGTGGTAGATTGTGGTAGATTGCAGTGGAGCAGAATGTACTAGATTTTGGTAGATTAGAGTGGTGTGGAATTGGATAGATTGCAGTGGATATTTGAGTGGAGTGGTGTAAAGTGGAATGGAGTGGGGAAGACTCGAGTGAAGTTGGATAGGTTGGAGAAGAATGTGTTGGATTGGGGTAGATATGAATGGAGTGAACTGGAGTTTGGTATATTGGAGTGGAGTAGACTGGAGCAGAGTGGGGCAGATTTGAGTGCAGTGCGGTAGTCTGGGGTGGAGCAGGGTAGATTGGAGTGGGTTAGTTTGGGGGTGGAGTAGACTGGAGTAAGGGGTGTGGAGTATAGGGGTGTAGAGTGGAGCTGCGTGTTTCGTGGAGTAGAGTGGAGTGGCATGGCCTCGAGTGGTGTGGCATGTCATAGAGTGTCTCAGAGTAGAGGGTGTAGAGTGGAGTGGCATGATGTGGAGTGTCGCATCGAAGAATGGAGTGGCGTAGCATAGACTGGAAGGGAGTAGAGTTGAGTGGCGTATGCATGGTGTAGTGGCACACTGTCACTACAGACAACACATTTTCAGTTGAAATGACCATTACATCTGCACCAAAATATGGTTTTACTGCACACAAACAATAATGTGTGCAAATGTCATCACTTAGTGTATTGATGTGTTTAGACCATATTCAAAGCTTTGCGTCCACCACACTTCAGAATTACAAACAAAATTTGCTTAATTTGAACTAATTCTGATTTATTCTGAAAGATCAGCACGGTTCATTTTTTTGTGTGCTAGGAAAAAAACATCCTACACATTCTCCTCTTACATGGATACTCAGCAGGATTGTCAGATAAATTCTCACACTTTGAAGTCTGGAAAAGAAAAGAAAAGTAAGCACCAAGGCCCGTATTTATACTTTCTTAGCGCTGCATTTGCGTCATTTTTTTACGCAAAAGCGGCGCAAACTTGCAAAATACAATTGTATTTTGTACGTTTGCCCCGTTTTTGCGTCAAAAAGCGGTGCAAATGTGACACTAAAAAAGTATAAATATGGGCCCAAGTTTCCTCGGAAAAGAGAAATTGACATTTGACTACTGTCTTTGAATGCACAGCAAATGTGACAAGATAACAACACATATTTAAAGGCCTATTTACAGAAAGTGAGTACGTGGAGGAATACAGAAAACCAGGGAGGGACAAACTCAAGCTTCACAGCCTAATGCAACTAAAGCCAGCAAATAGAAAACTAGAAATAGTGAATTACAAAGAACAAATCCAATGGTAAGCCACAGGTGCAGTGCATTCCTAGTTCAGCTTTCTGTCTTTAGCAAGCCAGACAGCTGCACTGTCTGGTAGACTTCAACCTAGAAAGGGATCAATAGAAGTGAGCGATCCACAGCTGAGCAAAGTGTCTGGCTCAGCTCTTAGAGCCCGTGCATGAGCCAAGCCCTGAAAATGTTTACTATGTAAATTATACGAACATCATGTGAAATATTATATTATAAAGTCTCTTCAAAAATAAAAAAGTGTATGTCTTTAACATGTAAGAACTTTGAGATTAATACGTCACACTATAGCACTAACTCAGATACGTGCAAGTGCTTTTATATGTGATAATGAGGAAAAACTAGTTCTGGTGACACATTACCTAGATTACACAATTCAAGCTCGGAAGTCATGATTGCTCGATCGTGGTTTCCTGGTTTTCACTTTGTACAAATCAGCCACAAAATGAGTAAATATTTGATTGGCCTTATGTCAAGGTTTTGTTTTTACCTGTTGGGCATTTTCTGTAGCTTTTTTAATACTGCAAGCTCGATCCAAAAGTCATGTTAATTTTTTTTAGGCACCGGTATATTGAGATTTGCCCATAATGACAGGATGTTGGACCAATGCCAAGACTCGAACGGGGATCCCCAGTTCCAAAGTCAGCATCTCTGGCCATAACACCACAAGCTGGGTAGATGGAGGATGGCAGCAGAAGCCACATGAAAGTTCGACTTGTTATGGGCTCGATGTATAACAGAACCTCAAGCTCAGCCAGAGACAGGGTTCAGGCTCAAGCCTAGCTTGAGCTGTCAGTGACTCATCCACACTTAGATATCAACAGGACTTGCTGACTGTGCCCCCTCTCCCCCAGCCACCCTACCCAATACTCCTACCAAAGGCATGAAAGATTTACAGGGCTGCCCTAGGAAATGATGGGGAAGGGGGTCTCATGAAGTCACTGGGCGCCAAGATGGTGAGGCCCTGAGAGCAATGAGCTGTCATCCCTAAACCTTAAAGGGAGAGTTAAAATCCTGAACAACTGTGGGGTGGCCTACTGATGCTTTGTCTTGGACAGAAGCAATTATTAACAAAAATGAATCTAAATAATTAATTTAAAATAGCCAGATCTGCTGATACCTAGAAGCCTTTATCCGATAGACTATTGATGTTAAAAATATCATGTGGACAAAATATTGTGTCAGAAATATTGAGGACCAAAACATCATGAAGGTAAGTGCAAATAGATAAGTATGGAGTTACTATTCTTAACTCAACATCTACATACCTTAAAGATATAATTATGAAAGTACAAATATGTGGAGTTCAAATAGTAAAACTTTGTTTATCCATAGAAACTTACCTTCACTATATGTTTGTCTTTGATATTTGTCCTCAATATTCTTGAGACAATATTTGTTTCACTTGATATTTTTTTAAATGATGTTTTGTCCTAATACCCCAGAAGCTGTACTATTTCTAGGGGTAGCTCATGGAGTTCTACTATGCGGAATTACATGGAGCTGGGAAAAAACTATGTGGAATTCCATGGAGTTCCACGTTGGGGCAGTGTGTCGCCTGCCCTACTCATCCTGGTGATGCATGCACCTGATCTCAGAAGCGCTAAGCAGGGTCAGGCCTGCCTAGTGCTTCCGAGATCAGGTGCGTTCAGGCCAGGGTGTATGCCGGCCCTTAGGCAGCAAAAGCTGCTGTTTCAGACCTCTTGTGCTGATACAGCCCACTGGCCTGGAGCCTGCTGCTCTCAACCACACTTGCACACTTCTACCTTCAAAAACTTCCCTCCTTCACAAACTTGCTACGGAGGGCCAAGCACACCTCCTGTCTTGTACCACCCTTGCAATCACTTCCTCTGCACTTACACACAGTATCAGACCGCCCTTTCTTAAGGGCCCAGCACTAGCAGCAGCAAACCAGCTTGCAACCAGCAGCCTGTTGCTCTCCCGGCCTCCAGCTCTTCCTGCTGGCATAACACCACCAGAACACCACTTCCTTTCCCAGGGACTCTGGGGAAACAGGTTCTTTTCAAGTGGAGCTCTGACGGCAAGTTTCCTTTTTTCAAAGCACAGACCCCCCTTATATGCAAATTCTATCCATGCCAAGCGCCGGCCCCTATGTGCACACAGAAGAGAAAGAGAAACAAAGACTTACCTGGGTCCAGGAGGGTCCCCAATGCAAGCGGCATGGGTCTCTGCCTCCATCTTTCCCCTGCTCTCAGGCAGAGGACAGCGAAAGGAGGGAGGCATGGATTTGGAGCTGGTGCTGGTGCATCCCCTCAGCAGCACTGCTGCGGCCCTGCCCGGCCGCTGCGGTCGTCTTTGCGCCAAAAGGGCACTACAGCCTAGTTATGGACCACACAGTGCAAGCGCAAACTGCCAGGCTAGCAAAGGTTTAGGACGAACTCCACGCTCCATGAGGAGAGCGGCGTGCCAAAAACTCCGTTAAGTCCACCGGCGGAGAGGAGCTCACCACCCACCCTTAGCTATTTCAAGATAAGAGTCAGTCGATTAATTCCTCTGACTTCGCCAATATCCCAACGTTAACCCAACCTGTGTTTTCATAAACTCTTAATAATTCACCTTTTATTCAAATATGTACAGTCATTCTCACAGAATTGATTCTTATGATCTTACCTTCACTCTAGGCTACACAAACCACGTCTAACCCTAGCATTGAACGTATGCACCACTAATCCTATACAAACACCAAAAAACATCAGATGCAATTGATTGATGGTCTTCCTAGTTCCGCACAAAAGGATACTCACTTGGGTAGGCGCTACAATGCCATGGATGTATAGCGCTAGCCGTGCCATGCAAATGGTGGCTACCGCTATACAAATGTGAATAAGTTAACTTGAAAGTTAAGTCAGTCGGCTAGAGCAGGGTTCTTCAAAGTGGGGGAGGGCCCTCTGGGGGCCTCAAATGATCCCATGGGGGGCGCCAGGCTCTGCCCAAAAGAAGCATTATGCTGATAACAGTGCTTTTGTTTTAAGCAGAAACAAATGAGGCAGTAAAACTGCTCTGTAATGGGCCATCACTAACATGTTTTGTCATTTATATCCTGGCTGGAAGAAGGTGTCAGGGGGAAGGGGCTACAAATATTCTTCAGAACCTCCACCCCCATTTCTAATAATCACACTGTGGATAATTTACACGTTAGTAATGCCTGCCTGACTAAAATAGTATGTTTGACAGTCAAGTACTTGATTGCATTTTTTAAAAAGGTAACAGAACTTAACTGCAATGTTTAAATACGTCTAGACATATCTAATAATTACCAATCTATTAGGATAATTGTGGAAAATTCTGAGGGGGGCCCCTATGATTTTTTTCCTTTGGGGTGGGCGCGGCAATAAAAAGTTTGAAGACCACAGGGCTAGAGGTAGACACACTCAAAAGGGCTGAGGATGTTTGTGCACTTACCAGAAGCACAGCAACAGATGGGTCAGCAGCAGGACCTGGGGTGGAGGCAACCAGGGAGTGTGGCAAGACCACAGGTGGAGATGCAGCAAGAACAGAGGTGTGGAGACCAATTCTCACTAGTGACAAAAAATCAGTTACACTTCACACGACAGTGACGTCAGAAGAATGAAGAACGGAGTCAGCCTGCTGAGATCTGGACTCCTACTGCGCCACAGGCGCACTAACCCACTGAGCTACACTGGCAGAAAGCACAACATGGGGAGTAAATCTTGGCACCCTGCAGAGCAGAGAGTGATGAATCACTGTTTTTCCTGTGCCTCAGGCTCTGGTGTGATGGCCTTTCAGGGTTCTGGCAGGGGGGGTAGCACTCCCGCATTCTGATTGGCTGATTGGTCCCTGGGGACTCTAATAAGTGGAATCAGCTGTATTTTGAGAAGTGTACATGATGTCAGGTTGTGACATTTCCTCTACAAGCGAGCAGCTCTGAAGGCAGCCCACCACACAGCCCTGCATAAACAACCATTTGTATGAATTATTAAAACCACTTACAGGGAGAGGTCTGTGGGTGGTTGCAGCCGCAGGATGTCTCTTTCCAGCAGATTATCTGGCCCTGCAGTTGAACGCACAGCTTGTTTAAGGAGAGCGGTTGTGTTATTAGAGATCATTTCCACTAGACCATACAAATGACCTTGGCCTCGGGGCCCAGTTAGAGCCACACCTCAGGCCCAGCAGTGGGATGGCCTCGAAGGGGCCAGGAGTGTTTGCTGTTATCCCTGGCTACCTTTTAATTGACAGCCATGTGTCACTACAGTCATGATAATATCAAGTTGTATACAGGGACACTATTGGGAAGAAACACCATATATTTCTAGGATTTTTTTTAAACTGCAAAGAAAATTTACCCCAAATAATGCATCTCAAATAGGTAGAGTGAGATTTCACTCCTCCACCAAAATGTATCTTTTAATCAGCCATTTGATCAGTGAGTTTTGGAGAGAGCAAGCGCAAACTGCATTTGCACCTGAGGAGGTCGAAGTGGGTGGGATCTGAGGGGCATGTGCTCATACTTTTCTAATTTGACAAAAACAGTTCCCTTACCTTATGTTAACATTGGAACCCGGATGGTTAATTCCCACTTTTGAGAATGCCTGGTTTGAAGTGAAAGGAAGGGGGTTTCCTGTGCAGTGAAGCTGAGGGAGGGAAAGATAGCTGAACAAGGAAGAATCTTTCTCCATGGTGTCTGCTGCCTGAAAGAAATGAAAATGTGTGCATTTGGTTAATCTGCAAAGGTAAAGGCTGCTCGGAAGACAGCATTGGCTTTAATTTTGAAGTATTTTTTTTATGTTAAGCCTAAATCTTTTGTGCACCTTGTGGCAGGCTATCTTGTAACTGTGTAATGGAAATTTAAAATAATGACGTACATATTCAAGGTGCTTTCTGTCACAGGCTGACAGGGGCGGCTCCTCCGTAATAGCAGAGGAGCGTCGTCCCCCTGCTCAGCCAGGCAGTGACAAATAATTGTCACTGTCTGAGTGAGCCATGCAAGTCTATGGTTGGGCAGGGCCACAGCATGGAGGAGGAGTGGTGGGCACTTGTAAGTGAGCATGTCAGTTTGGCTGGCTGCCTTAGGCTGGCCAAACTGACATGCGCACTTACATTTCTCCAACCTGACTGTGTTACACAGCCGGGATGGAGAAATGGCACCGGCTCCCTGTGCCTAAGCAAGTGTCAACCCAGCCCGCTTAGGCCTAGCCCAGCGCTGCTCTCATGTTTGCTCTATCTTGAGAGAAGCGTCTGGATTGGAAGCCTGTGCTTTGTGCCGCAGTGCTGGGAATAGAGGAGCATCACAGCGGCGGCTGGCAGTGGGAGCATCAGACTAATACGTTTTTTTTTTTTTCTTTGTTTGTTTTTTACATCCCCCAATACAACAGTTCTCTGCTCATTCCCCCGGGCCCCACCCATGCCACCCTTGATTGGCAGCAACAGACACTGCAGGCAGGGGACCGTTCTACACAAAAAATACAGTCTCTATTCTCCACTGCACAAACTAGAATTCAATTCTGTGGCTCTTTGGTTACACACAGAGATATTGGCAGTGAACGCATTAACCATCAGAGGCTTCATATAAAAAATTAGTTAATCTCTCTGATTATTTTAACTTGCAATTATTTTTAATTCAAAAGGTGTGTTACTTTACATGAGGATACTTGAAGGTGAAAGACCAACAAAATAGTAACAGAATATTTTCTTCTTTTTTAGCAACCCTTTTGCCCCCCCTATGCTCACTGACACCACCCTTCATTGGACTCAGGAGCATAGTTTCTCTACTTTTTTTAATGAACTTCGACTGCTGATTTGCACCCATTTCTGCACTTGCTTAAATTAGGTGTTTAGTGCAGATTTCTTACCTGCTTAAGCCTGGGCACCTTCTACCATGCTTATTCTAGTGGTAAGAGTCCTGGTGAACCAGAGCTGCCACACAAAGCTGACATGATTACCATTTGTGCACCTGTTCCACAAAGGTGCAAGTATTCCACAAGGGTGAAAGTATGGTGCTAACACCACTGATGGGTCCAGCTGAAAGTAGTTTTGCACTGAGAGTGTTAGCGCGGGTAATTTCAAGTGAGACGCAATTGGGTCGCAGTTTGCCCAAAAGCCCCCAAAAAAAGCTGCTGGCCGTCGCTCTTCCACAGCAACATGGAATAGCATCAACAAAAAAAAAAGGTACATCAGAAAAGCATGGACACATTTAGGAGTTTCCAGGAGTCGCAGCTGTGACCCCTGGCTTATCCCTTGCGACCGCTGGCACTGTTTTTGTGACCCCTGGCCTCAGAAGTAGCAAAATGAGTGACTGGAACACAGGGGCAGCTCACGGACATCGGTTGTGGCTCCACTTTCCTGGTTTTCTGTCAATTTTTTTCATAACCCAAATAGTGAACAATATTACAGATTATTTATTTAATGAAAAGTTAGCTAGAATATGGCCCTAGCTGGCAGTTACAGTAAGTAGAAAATGCTTTTAAATGTATGTTGTATGCATGCTTGTGGGTGAGAGTATGTTTATATGAGACAGTGTGAATGTGTGTGTGTGTATGTAAGCATGTGTGTGTGAGTCAAAGTAAAGGTCAAATCGCGTGGCGTGTGATGTCACTTCTGCCACCCCTGACATTTTGCTGACTTGATGCCCATACAGAAAAGGAGGGCGAGATCAATGTAGAAAGGGACGTATCATTGTGGGGCAAGCACAAGCGTACAGCGTGTGTTGGTGTATGTCCCATGGTGAGATATCCACAAATCTAAAATGAGTAATCTTTTTAGCAAAATATGTATACTTTTTGTGAATTTACACATAATACACAAAATACCTTTCTCATCAAGCGTTTAGCTTAAGTACAAAATATGCAGGGTACCGGCAAGCTACAGGTATGAGAAGAAAATGTCTTGTTTGAGGAAATACTGTCTCTCGGCAAGACATGTTCTACTCCAGCCAGTGTACTGCGGGCAAAATCAGATCAAATCTTGTTTCATGCAAAGTGCCAAACTTTTCACACATTCTGTTAACTAGGCAGTTGGGTATTGTGCCAGATAAAGGCTGGTGTAACAACAGTTTTTCACAGACCGGCTGGCATATTTACAGGCCTCATCCACCGCCGGTGTGTCACTTTTTGTGGTGCACAGTGCAGACTCTTATCTACAAGACCACGCAATACCACTTTGCATGGCTTTTCATGGCCTCCTACATATAGTGTAGGCAACATGTACAAGTCAGAGAGGCGTACCGTGGGGGTTGTGGTGGGTGTTCCCATGTAATGCTCATGGGTTTTGATACATTCCCTGATTTAAAAGAATCTGTAAACCTGGGAATGCGTCAAAACTGTACGCCTCCCCATGGCAGGTGCAACGAAGAGAAATATCTCTATTTCTCCTCAATGTTTCCTCTTTCTGCAGCACACACAGAAAGAGGAAAATGCTTCTGTGGATTGTTTTTTTGCCTGCATTCGCACTAGGCAGCAATTTGTGGGCTAACGCAGAGGAAAAGCGCAGAAATTTTGAATTGGCGCAGGGCAGGGCAGCGCAGCGCAGCACAAAGGCCTGCGGCCCTGCCCTATGCAGATCTCTAGTAAATATGCCCCCTAGTACAGGAGAAAGCAGGGGTTCTTCGCTGTTTATGAGATATTTGATGCGGGGGGTAGCGACGGAGAGAAACGCTTCAGGGTGGAGTTAGGGGCGTAGCTTCAAAAGTGGTGTTTGGGGTGTTACACTCCCCCTATGTGAGATGTCAGTCGGATTAACCAGGAATTTTGACATACACACAGAGAGAAATACACACACACTCTCTCCCCCTCTGTTTTGAAAGACCTCACAAATGTTGGTTATTTTACAAAAAAAATTGTTTTCTCTCCTAGGAATCCTACGAATCCAGATTCCTCTCCCTTATCACTTCCCTTCAGGCCCCTCTAATGAACCCTGCTTGCCCTGTAATGTATTTAAACATTATATGTGTGTCTGATTGTTGGAAAATCCGGAGCTCACACCCTCCAATCTTACTGCCCAAGCCACGCCCCTGGGTGGGGTGTCTTTGGTTAACAAACGTGCGTCCGAGTCCCACAGATGGAGGAGGGAGCGCGCAGCAGGTGGGCGAGGGGGATTCTGGGAAGGTGGAGGGCAGACAGACCGGGGCGGTGGTGGTGGTGTGAATGCCCAGGGCGCTTGCTTCAGCGCAGCCGTGCCCGGCAGCAGCTGCCTGGGCACACCACAAAGTGAACGGTTGGCACCGTGTGCAGATGGGCAGCCAATTTGCGGTCCCAGCTGCTGCTAAGCGAAATTGGAGAGGAAAAAACACGAGTGTGAGTGCTGTGGTTGCAGAAAGAGTGTGTGCAGGGAGGCGCTGATGATTAATGCTTACATGGTCAATCTTGCTAATTCAGCGCCCAGTGCGCGTTTCCCAGCGCCTCTTTCGCGGAGGTTTTAACGGTGAAGTGTTTTGCTTTGCCTATTATTTTCTGCAAAGCGCCGGAATGTGTTTTTTTTTTTTTTTAAATGAGAGTTCGTTCTATATTTAACACAAAAACAGATGTCTGGATTTAATACTGAAGTTCAGCCTGTTCCTCAGGAACTCTGGGTTTTCAATAGATAAGGAAACCAGGGAACACTGAGAACAGGAAGATGGATTTGTTTTTAGAGTTGGGAGTGGGGGTAAGGGGATGCTGAAGTTATTATTTTAGCCCACAGAGTGTTAAACATCAGTCATAAGCCATCTCACACCCGGAGGCCAGGGGTGCTGTAGGAGTCCCTCGCCACTGACCATGATTTCCCCAGGATCACACAATGTGCTCAAGTGGGAAATTCAAGATAATCTCCAGATCTCTCCGTTCTACAAGCCTGAAAGCCACATTGTCCATGTGTGATTTATCCTATTATCGGTCTTATCTCATTCTCAAACCTGTTGTCTATCCGCGCAAATCTTGGAAGGGATCAGCCGTGTCTGATGATTCTCAGCGTGTGATTATGTACGGTTAGGATCTCTTAAGTGTTTACTGCAGAAGTAATTTATGGAGATTAGTGTGAATTTAAATTGTCTAAGATCATGGGATATGTTTCCAGGTTCTTATGTTGGATGTGCAGAAGAACTTTCAATTTTTTTTAATTGTGTGGTAGGTCGTCCATTGCTCAGGCAGACTAAAGTGTTCTCGATCTATGCGTCAGAATCCAGACAGGTAATAACCACGTGGTGTTGTGCACATGTGGGTGGGGTTTAATGCTAGAGTTCCTGAAGTAGTTGTATGGTTACATAACTGTGGCTTTTGAAACTCCTGTAGTTTAGACAGTTCTTAGCCAACATTATGGCTTTAATGCCCGTTGTACGAGGCTGGACTGGCTTGTAGTGAGTACCAAGGGGTACTTGCACCTTGCACCAGGCCCAGTTATCCCTTATTAGTGTATAGGGTGTCTAGCAGCTTAGGCTGATAGATAATGGTAGCTTAGCAGAGCAGCTTAGGCTGAACTAGGAGACGTGTGAAGCTACTACAGTACCACTTAGTGTCATATGCACAATATCATAAGAAAACACAATACACAGTTATACTAAAAATAAAGGTACTTTATTTTTATGACAATATGCCAAAGTATCTTAGAGTGTACCCTCAGTGAGAGGATAGGAAATATACACAAGATATATATACACAATAGCAAAAATATGCAGTATAGTCTTAGAAAACAGTGCAAACAATGTATAGTTACAATAGGATGCAATGGGGAAACATAGGGATAGGGGCAACACAAACCATATACTCCAAAAGTGGAATGTGAACCACGAATGGACCCCAAACCTATGTGACCTTGTAGAGGGTCGCTGGGACTATTAGAAAATAGTGAGAGTTAGAAAAATAACCCTCCCCAAGACCCTGAAAAGTGAGTGCAAAGTGCACTAAAGTTCCCCTAAGGACAAAGAAGTCGTGTTAGAGGAATAATGCAGGAAAGACACAAACCAACAATGCAACAACTGTGGATTTCCAATCTAGGGTACCTGTGGAACAAGGGGACCAAGTCCAAAAGTCACAAGCAAGTCGGAGATGGGCAGATGCCCAGGAAATGCCAGCTGCGGGTGCAAAGAAGCTTCTACTGGACAGAAGAAGCTGTGGTTTCTGCAGGAACGCAAAGGGTTAGAGACTTCCCCTTTGGAGGACGGATCCCTCTCGCCTTGTAGAGTCGTGCAGAAGTGTTTTCCCGCCGAAAGAACGCCAACAAGCCTTGCTAGCTGCAAATCGCGCGGTTAGCGTTTTTGGTCGCTGCTGTGGCCCTGGAGGGACCAGGAGGTCGCAAATTGGATCAGGAGAGAGAGGAGACGTCGAGCAAGACAAGGAGTCCTCTCAGCAGCAGGTAGCACCCGGAGAAGTGCCAGAAACAGGCACTACAAGGATGCGTGAAACAGTGCTCACCCGAAGTCGCACAAAGAAGTCCCACGTCGCCGGGGAACAACTTAGGAAGTCGTGCAATGCAGGTTAGAGTGCCGTGGACCCAGGCTGAACTGTGCACAAAGGATTTCCGCCGGAAGTGCACGGAGGCCGGAGTAGCTGCAAAAGTCGCGGTTCCCAGCAATGCAGTCTAGCGAGGTGAGGCAAGGACTTACCTCCACCAAACTTGGACTGAAGAGTCACTGGACTGTGGGGGCCACTTGGACAGAGTTGCTGGATTCGAGGGACCTCGCTCGTCGTGCTGAGAGGAGACCCAAGGGACCGGTAATGCAGCTTTTTGGTGCCTGCGGTTGCAGGGGGAAGATTCCGTCGACCCACGGGAAATTTCCTCAGAGCTTCTAGTGCAGAGAGGAGGCAGACTACCCCCACAGCATGCACCACCAGGAAAACAGTTGAGAAGGCGGCAGGATCAGCGTTACAGAGTTGCAGTAGTCGTCTTCGCTACTATGTTGCAGGTTTGCAGGCTTCCAGCGCGGTCAGCAGTCGATTCCTTGGTAGAAGGTGAAGAGAGAGATGCAGAGGAACTCGGCTGAGCTCTTGCATTCGTTATCTAAAGTTTCCCCAGAGACAGAGACCCTAAATAGCCAGAAAAGAGGGTTTGGCTACTTAGGAGAGAGGATAGGCTAGCAACACCTGAAGGAGCCTATCACAAGGAGTTTCTGACGTCACCTGGTGGCACTGGCCACTCAGAGCAGTCCAGTGTGCCAGCAGCACCTCTGTTTCCAAGATGGCAGAGGTCTGGAGCACACTGGAGGAGCTCTGGACACCTCCCAGGGGAGGTGCAGGTCAGGGGAGTGGTCACTCCCCTTTCCTTTGTCCAGTTTCGCGCCAGAGCAGGGCTAAGGGGTCCCCTGAACCGGTGTAGACTGGCTTATGCAGAATTGGGCACATCTGTGCCCAACAAAGCATTTCCAGAGGCTGGGGGAGGCTACTCCTCCCCTGCCTTCACACCATTTTCCAAAGGGAGAGGGTGTCACACCCTCTCTCAGAGGAAGTTCTTTGTTCTGCCATCCTGGGCCAGGCCTGGCTGGACCCCAGGAGGGCAGATGCCTGTCTGAGGGGTTGGCAGCAGCAGCAGCTGCAGTGAAACCCCAGGAAGGGCAGTTTGGCAGTACCAGGGTCTGTGCTACAGACCACTGGGATCATGGGATTGTGCCAACTATGCCAGGATGGCATAGCGGGGGCAATTCCATGATCATAGACATGTTACATGGCCATATTCGGAGTTACCATTGTGAAGCTACATATAGGTAGTGACCTATATGTAGTGCACGCGTGTAATGGTGTCCCCGCACTCACAAAGTTCAGGGAATTGGCCCTGAACAATGTGGGGGCACCTTGGCTAGTGCCAGGGTGCCCTCACACTAAGTAACTTTGCACCCAACCTTTACCAGGTAAAGGTTAGACATATAGGTGACTTATAAGTTACTTAAGTGCAGTGTAAAATGGCTGTGAAATAACGTGGACGTTATTTCACTCAGGCTGCAGTGGCAGGCCTGTGTAAGAATTGTCAGAGCTCCCTATGGGTGGCAAAAGAAATGCTGCAGCCCATAGGGATCTCCTGGAACCCCAATACCCTGGGTACCTCAGGACCATATACTAGGGAATTATAAGGGTGTTCCAGTAAGCCAATGTAAATTGGTAAAAATGGTCACTAGCCTGTTAGTGACAATTTGGAAAGAAATGAGAGAGCATAACCACTGAGGTTCTGATTAGCAGAGCCTCAGTGAGACAGTTAGTCACTACACAGGTAACACATTCAGGCACACTTATGAGCACTGGGGCCCTGGGTTACCAGGGTCCCAGTGACACATACAACTAAAACATCATATATACAGTGAAAAATGGGGGTAACATGCCAGGCAAGATGGTACTTTCCTACACCCGTGTTGTGCACGTGATGGTGCGAAGGTTCCGTCTGTCGTGTTGTCGTACGATGATTGTACGATGGGCGATTGAAGGCTAGTCAGTGCTGATGGTGCATGGTGATACTGGTGAGTAGAGAATTCTGCTGGATATCAAACGTAGCCACATTGTGGGCGATCGAACGTGTTGAGCAGGTGAAATGGTATTGTGATATGGTAAGGACACCTATTGTGTGGCTGCGTGGAGAGTCTTGGGCCTGGAAAATAGGTAGACATTAAGCTAGACTCAGTGTAGCATCTGAGATAATGCAGGGCTTCCTGAGGGGTGAGGACAACCCTGGGAGGAGAGATCCCAGGTACATAAACCAGGATGCTCCTTAGAAAGTTCGGAATAGTTTGCAACAGTAAATACATCAACATGCATGGAGTACAGCCATGGATGGACCTCATAGATAACGACTTAGCTATCCAGTAAAATCCAGTCTAACATACTTGAGAGAGAAATAATTCATAAATATGTTGCAGGTGAGGGTGGGGTTGACCTTGGTAAGACCATCTCATCGTGGATGACTGTTTTTCCCATATTTTGTGCATGTCAGAGCAGTGGCATTGATTTGGTGGTAACATCATTACCCAAAGTCTTTGAAAGTAGGAGCCATGTGTGTGTGACCTCACTCTTTGTCAGGTGTTTTTAAAAAGGTGAAAGCTCTTCCACACGTTCGCCATATTCACGAGAAACAGAGCTTTCTGCAACATATTCTAGAGTCTCCCTGGATCTATTCCAAGGAACTCTTTCCTCTCCCATTCCTGCTTAAGAAGATTTTGGAATCTCAAAATACAATTCCAGCGGGTGATTTCTCTGTCTTTAACATTGCAAGAAAAGCCAGCCTTTTTGTGTTCTGTGAAGGCGGATTCTTCATCAGATTATCAGGTTCTCCACCGGATAAGCATTTATAATACAATGCATCTAAATGGTAATCAATGGCGTTGTCCGTGATTAGCTGACCCTCAAGGACCAATGATGGAAACCGATGCATAGCTGCCAAGGGACCGCATGTCGTGTGTGACGCCTTCAGCTCGTCCTGGCTTTTACCATTGGCCCTTATGTATGTCCTTCCAGTTTAAGGTTTCCCATAAAGATGAGGGCCATTTAAATCCTAGCATTCAAAGCCCTGTTGGATAAAAAGCCAAGACGGATTTACCATCAGGGCTACTGAAATTATGCAGAAATTGATGACTAAATTAGGCAGCAGGGCCACAGAGCTGACTAAATTATGCAGCAAGAAAGGGCAAACTCCTGTGTAATGCAGCATGTTCTTTGGCAGAACATTAAGCTATATTTAATTATAATACACATCACACAGCAGAATTTAGATTATGTGGCTACTGCAGCAATTATGTGGTTATGAAGGAAACACGGCTGGCTAGAATCTTATAATTTTTCCGGCCCTCCTTAAGATATGTTATGTTATATGTTCTCCTGTGTCACATAAATTTGGGGACATTTGTCTGCTTTGCTTCTGATATAGGCCTGCACAAGGGATGGTATGTTTGCGTCACTATTATGTGTGCAAATAGAAAACACAGCTTTGAAAAGCTGTTCTGGGTATGAAACTGCATTAAAAGCCCTTCTTGTTTCACAAACGTCTGTTAGTCGTGCAGACTGCGGCCGCTCTGTCCAAACACACAATGAAACCAGCTTCAGACAGACCCACTGCCCAGCAAGCAGGATGTTCAAGGACGAAGACCACGAAGGCAAACACAGAGAGTGATACAGCGGAAACCGCGGTTGCAAAAGGCCCTTTGTGCCAGAGATTAATCTTGTAAAACTGCAGCCCTGGCTTCTGTGCAGAAAAGCCAAGTTCAGGGGTGAGTCGAAAGAAAGAAAGCACATCATGGCACAATCGAAATGTGTCAAGCGTGTGTTTTGACATGAACCGAGTCACCTTAAGGCAAACATTCAAAAGCAAAATTTGAAGACCAAAAGTTCGAAACTAACATTTTGAAAAAACTTAAGTTTGAAAACATGAAGACTGTAATAATATGAAATAACTGTAAAAATAATTAATAGTTACATTGAAACGTAAAGGACTGGATTCCGGGCTACAGAAAGGATATGGATTGAGTAAAGGGTTTGCAGTGACTGTGAAAGAAAGTGTCTGGGGAGAGTTTAATGTTGGAGCACTTAAGTCCTTGGGAAAAGCAGTGATGTCTTTATTGTTAAGAAGGTGGGATTTAAAGATGGGATTAGGGTTGAAGTTAGGACAAAGGATATGTGAAAGGGTAATTGCAGGGGTGGCTCCTCTGCTATGGCGGAGGACCGTCACCACCCTCCACCCCCCAGCAGCAGGAGCTGCAAACCTTTAAAAATAAAACAAACAAAAAATATTTTAAAGGGGCAGGGCCATGGGGGTGACGAGCACTGAGGGGAGTACACAGAGCACTCCCATCAGTGTGCATGTGTGTTTGGCTGGCTGTCTCGGGTCGGCCAAACACACATGCGCACAGGGCTCTCTCCTACCCAGCACTGTGTTGCCAGATTGGAGAGAGCAAGCCCAGGCCCCCACTCTGCATTGGAGCCCCCAGCCAGGGCGCTCCAGTGAATCATAACACTGCTTTGAGCAGTGTCATGATTGGTGCAGGGCAAGCTGTAAGCCTGTGCCTGAAGAGTGGCGGTGAGCTTAAGGGCAGGTTTTTTTTGGTTTTTTTTTTTTTTAATTTTTTTAAAAAAATTTTTGTCTATTCCCTCCACCCTGCCACTTTTCCCAGCTGCCAGCCACGACTGCAACTGCAGGTAAAAAAAATTAAACAGTCATTGGCAGAGCCAATAGGTCTATCTTTAATGTGCCACATATGTAAATACTGGCATTCACAAATGCAGTTTAGAAGTGGTGAATGCACTCATGCAGTTTACCACATTAAAGCCTGCCCTACTGGCTGACCTAGTGTGGCGGAGAAAGTTACAGCAAAGGATAATTTTCTGTTTATAACACCAGTCGCGGCTCACAGGTGGTGTTAAAGGGGGGGTGGGGCATTGCTGGGTGGGGGGGGGAGTAGTGGTGGTGGCAGGGGAGAAAATATTAATAAACTTAAAAAAAAAAAAAAAAAACTTATCTGAATGCTGTGCTCTGCCGCCACTTCTCTGTCTCCCGTCTCCTCAGCATGCTGCAGGCACTGGCTCCCAGCCTGCCTTCAGCAATCCTGATGCTGCTCAGAGCAGCGTCAGGATTGGCTGGGAGCGCCCTGCCAGCCTGTGGAGGCTCTCTCTAGCCCGGCAACTGTGTTGCTGGGCTGGAGAGAGCCTATTGAGCATGTGTGTTTGGCCGGCCCAAGACGGCCAGCCAAATACACATGCGCTCTGAGGGGAGTGTTGAGCACTCCCCTTCACACTCGTCACCCCCATGGCCCCGCCTCTTTACAAGCAAATGATAATAAACACTGTTTATTATCATTTTCTTGCAAAGGTTTTGCAGCTGCTGCTGCTGGCGGCGGGGGGGATGCTCCTCCGCTCTCATGGAGGAGCCGCCCCTGTATTACAAGTATAAGTGATAAAGAACTGAATGTGACAAACAGCACATTAAGTGCAATTTACATATGTAAAATAGTCCCTTTGCAACAAAAGCACTTTCTAGGAGGCAGAATGATGCAAGTGTGTGCATTGCTTTACATCGTGGGAACTGAGTATTGGCGAAAGCCTAGGTTACTTACCTCATTCTGAGCAAATTGTCAATTCCTTACACAAATAGGCTTTCAGGAAAAGCCCGTTGTTGTTTCCAGCCCACAGAAAAATCTACAGGTAAACTGTATTTGTGAATTTTAAAGTAAAAATCATATCTACAAAACTGTCTCCAAGGTCATCCTAAAAAGAGGCTGCAGTTTATTTATTTCTTCTGTTTCCTGCCTCTTTCTCCCAGGAGGTTAGTGTTTTGTCAGGAGAAGAGGCACATATCAGCAGGAGCAGCTCCTCCATAAGGGCGGAGGAGCGTCGCCCCCTCTCCAGCAGCATCAGCTGCAATCCTTTTCCACAAAAACGATAAAAAACGTTGTTTATTGTTTTTGTGGGAAAGGGGCGGGGCCTCGGGGTGACGAGGGTGAGGGGGAGTGAGCGCATGTATGTTTGGCCGGCTGTCTCAGGACAACCAAACACACATGCAATGTGCTCTCTCCAGCCTGGCACTGGGCTGCCGGGCTAGAGGAGCATGCTCAGGCTCCCAGTCTGCCTGGGAGCGCCATGTCTTGGGCACTCCCAGCCAATCCTTGCATTTCTCTGAGTAGCGTCAGGATTGGCACAGGGCAGGCTGGGAGTCTGTGCCTGCAGGGAGAGAAGAGAGGAGCAGCGCAGCGGTGGACACGGCACAGTTAAGTGTTCAATCAATCAATCAAAAAAATTTATAGAGCGCGCTACTCACCTGTGAGGGTCTCAAGGCACTGGGGGGGGGGGGGGGAGCTAAGTGGGGGGGGCAGGTAGGGTCACTGCTCGAACAACCATGTCTTGAGGTTCTTTCTGAAGAGCAGGAGGTCTTTGGTTTTGCGAAGGTTGGTGGGGAGGGAGTTCCAGGTTTTGGGGGCGAGGTAGGAGAAGGACCTGCCTCCTGTGGTGGTGCGTTGGATGCGGGGGATTGTGGCTAGGGCGAGGTCGGCTGATCGGAGGTTGCGTGTGGGAGTGTGGAAGTTCACTCTTTCGTTGAGGTAGGTTGGGCCGGTGTTGTGGAGGGATTTGTGTGCGTGGATGAGGATCTTGAATGTGATTCTCTTGTCTATGGGGAGCCAGTGAAGGGATTTGAGGTGTGGTGAGATTCGTTCGTGGCAGGGGAGGCCAAGGATGAGGCATGCGGCTGTGTTCTGGATTCTCTAGAGTTTGAGTTTGAGTGTGGTGCCGGCGTAGAGGGCGTTACCGTAGTCTAGTCTGCTGCTGATGAGTGCATGGGTGACTGTCTTCCTGGTCTCTGGTGGAATCCATTTGAAGGATATTTTTAGAGTGCGGAGTGTGTGGAAGCAGGAGGAGGTTAGAGCATTGATTTGCTGTGTCATGGAGAGGGAGGGGTCCAGGATGATGCAGAGGTTGCATGCGTGGTTTGCGGGGGTGGGTGCGGTGCCTAGGGTAGTGGGCCACCAGGAGTCGTCCCATGTGGTTTTGTTGGGGCCGAAAATGATGATCTTGTTTTTTTTGGAGTTAAGCTTGAGGTGGTTAGTAGTCATCCAGTTGGCAGTGTCGAGGAGAGCAGCGTGTAGGTTGGTTTTGGCAGTGGTGGGGTTGCGGGTGAGGGAGAGGATGAGTTGGGTGTCATCTGCGTAGGAGAGGATAGTGATTCCGTGTGCTCGGAGGATGTTGGCTAGGGGGATCTTGTAGATGTTGAAGAGTGTGGGGCTGAGGGAGGACCCTTGGGGGACTCCGCAGATGATCTTGGTAGTGGTGGAGTGGAAAGGTGGAAGGCGGACTCTGGGTCCGGTCAGTGAGGAAGGAGGTGAGCCAGTCTAAGGCTTTGTGGCGAATTCCTATGTTGTGGAGGTGTGTGCGGAGTGTGTGGTGGCAGATGGTGTCAAAGGCTGCAGAGAGGTCTAGGAGGATGAGTGCGACAGTCTCGCCTTTGTCGACTTTGGTCGTGATGTCGTCAGTGCATGCGATAAGGGCGGTTTCCATGCTGTGGTTCTTGCGGAACCCAGATTGTGAGGGGTCAAGAGTGTTGTTTGCTTCGAGGAAGTGGGCGTTGACTAGTTTCTCGGCAACCTTGGCGGGGAAAGGGAGGAGGGAGATGGGGTGATAGTTGGAGAGGATCTCCGGGTCAGGTTTTTTTTTTTTTTTTTTAGGAGAGCAGTGATTTCCGCGTGCTTCCAGGGGTCTGGGTAGGTGGCGGAGTCGAAAGAGGAATTGATTGTTGCGGAGTATGGGGGCGATGGTTGGGCTGGCTTTGTTGTAGATGCAATGTGGACAGGGGTCAGAGGGGGATCCGGAGTGGATGGAGTTCATGTTTTTTTCGGTTTCTTCGTGTGTGGTGGGGGCCCAGGTGGTGAGTGTGGTGGGGGGTCATGAGTGTGGGTTGGGTGAGTGAGGGGTGTGTGCGGTGGGTGTGTGTGGTATGTGGTATGAAGCTGTTGTGGATGTCCAGGATTTTGTGTTGGAAGTGTTTGGAGAGGGCGTCACATAGGGGATGTGTGTGTGAGTGGTCTATGTTGCTGGCTTTGGCAAGTTCATTAATGATGGTGAAGAGTTCTTTGCTGTTTTGAGAGTTGTTGTCAAGGTGTGTATTGTAGTGATCTCTTTTGAGATGTGTATGAGTTGGTTATGGGTGCGAATGGTGGTTTTGAGGGTGGAGAAGTTGGTTGTGGAGGGTTCTAGTCGTCATATTTTCTCAGCTTGGTGGCATTTGCGCTTGGAGTCTTGGAGTTCGGGGGTGAACCATGGGGCGTTCTTGATGTTGCGGGTGGCGATGTGTTTTCTCAGGGGGGCTAGTGTGTCTGCGCAGGTGGTGATCCATTTTGAGAGGTTGTGTGCTCCTGTGTTGGGGTCGTTGGCGTGGGGAGGGGGGTTGTGAGCCAGTTGGGAGTTTAGTCGTTCTGTGGGGATCTTGTCCCACATGTGGTAGGGTGTGGTGTGTTGATGGTGGTGTGTGGGGGGGTTTGGTGAAGGAGAAGTGGACGCAGTGGTGGTCAGTCCAGAGGAGTTCGGTGGTGTGGTTATAGTCTATGTGTTGGCTTGAGGTGAAAATTGCATCGAGCGTGTGTCCTGCTGAGTGGGTGGGTGCGGTGACCAGCTGTTTGAGTCCGAGGTTGGTGAGGTTGTCTATGAGGGAGGTAGAGTTGTGGTCTTGTAGGTTTTCCAAGTGAAAGTTGAAATCACCGAGGAGGATGTAGTCTCACGTCAACTACGCTCTGCCAACCTCGCCCTCGCCATCGTCCCCCGAATCCAGCGCAAGACCTCTGGCGGCAGATCCTTCTCCTACCTCGCCGCCAAGACCTGGAACTCTCTCCCCACCTCTCTTCGCCAGACCCAGGACCTCCTCACCCCCAGCGCCTCGAAACCCTAACGGGTACATAGCGCGCTTTATAAATCTTTTGATTGATTGATTGATTGAGGGGCGTGCGAGCTGATGGTGTCGGCGATGGTGTCGCAGAAGGTGGGGCGTGGTCCTGGTGGTCTGTAGATTAATGTACCTCTGAGGGTGGAGTTGTTGTTAATGTGGGTCAGGAAGTGCATGTGTTCTGTGTTGTCGATAGTGTCTTGGGAGCTGGTGGTGACTTTTATGGTTTCCCTGTGTAGGATGGCGATGCCACCACCTGGCTTGTTGACGCGGTCTTTGCGTTGGAGTTTGTATCCCTTGGGGGTGGCGATGGCTATGTCTGGTTCTGAGGAGGGGTTGGTCTAGGTTTCCGTGAGGAAGGCGATGTCAGGTGAGTGTGATGTGATGAAGTCCCAGAGTTCTATGGCATGTTTGTGAAGGGAGCGGGTGTTGAGGAGCAGGCAGTTGAGGTGGTTGTGGTGGGTGGTATTGGTGTGGTGCATGAGGGTGTTGTTGCGGGGTGTGTTCTGGTTGTGGGCTGGTGTGCGGCGGGGTTGGTTGGAGGGGGTGGGAGCAGAGCAGGTGAGTATTGCGTTGCGGGTGTTGTTTGTTGAAGGGGGGTCGTTATGGTTGGTGTGTGGTGTGAGGGATGAGGAGCAGGAGAAATGACAGGTGTGGCAGGTGAAGGGGCCATGAGTATGTGTGGGGCTGGAAGGGGTGCACGTGGGGAGGTGGCCTGGGTTGAGTGAGTGGAGGGTGAGGGGGGAGTAGGTTTGTCTGAGAGGGCCAGGGGGACTGGCACTGGGCGCGGTCTTGGCGCGGACGGGCACAGACGGGCTGCAGCGGCACGGCCGCGCCACAGCTGCCATAAAAGGAGGGGAGGGTGGGAGTGGCAGCTGGGAGGAGGTAGGGCTGGTCGAATGGGAAGGCTGGGGGGGTGGGGCCACAGGGGAAGGCAGCGGCGGGAAAAAAGAAAAGAAAACGGAGGTTAGGAGGAGGTGGAGGTGGAGGTGGGAGGGGCCACAGGGGATGCAGCGGCTGGGAAAAAAGGCTGATGGAAAAGACGGTGAGGAGGTGGCAGGGGAGCGGGGAGCGACCTGCCTGCAGAAGCAGGGTCGAGGGTCAAATGTTTGTTTTATTTTATTTTTTTATTTAATTCCCCCTTTTCCCCCCGTAAATCCCCACTCACCCCGCCCCTTCAGTGGCGCATGAGCCGCAACTGTATATCAGTTTAACTATAAGCGATCAAGGCTTTCATTTCTCCCAGTATTCATTTTTTATTTGTTCTGCTGTTTTGCAGGTTCATGCTTTAATTATCTTGCAAGTGAACTTGTTACAGATATATTTTCATGGATGCACAAATTAAGTAAACCCTATGCAGAGTCACAGGAGATAGATTTTGTGCCTGCACAGGTGAAGCGAAAGCAGCTTAAATGTGAATACAGCCATAAAGACTGCTAAGAAAGTGATTTGTATTTCAAATGGCAGAAAAATCTTCCCGTCATTGGTGTGAAAACCTGGGCTACAAAAACACACAGTAGTGTAGAGACCTTAAAATGTGGCCTGGTTAGTGTTATGCAATCATGAGAAGTGAAACAGTGCTTCGTCCTTAAATCTTAGAGCTGTCCAGTCACATTCGGAGTAAGGCTTGTGGTCATTAGCAGTGTGTGCACCAACAGGCAGTGCAATATCACACTAGTGCTTGCAGGTGAGTGAGAGAAATGGGCTTCAGTGAGGTGTGACGTCCTGCTCTGAGCAGTGATAATGAATGTCATTTTAAACTTACCACTGTTGCATGTGTTTAATGCCCACCTCTTGCCCCAGTTGCTCAGCCTACCTCTCAGTCTGAATTAGCTCTTGCCCTCTGTGGCTGTTTTTCTGCCTCTGCTGTTTCCACTTTTCCTCTGTTCCTATTTTGCAATTTTTTTCTAGATTTCACCTCTTCTCCTCTTTCTCCATCTTCTTCTCTCTACTCTTTGTTTGTCTTGTTTCCCTATACTACTTTTTATCATTTTCTCTCAATACCCCCCTTTCCTTTCAGGCCCTTCCCCGCTCTTGCTTTACTGGTCCCCCACCCTACCCTTTTCCCTTGCCCCTAAAAAGTGCACCCATGTTTCGCATTTGCACTTTTCCTCCCTTTGTTTGACATCAGTCTTCTCATTCTTTCTCTCTCTCTCTCAGTCCATCTTACTCTTCCCCTTTAAAACATTATCCACCCTCTCCACCCCTGCCCAAACATTTTTTTCTGAACCCCCTTTCTTGCCTCTAAAGTTGTCCCAGAACCCCTTCCTCTGCACACTCACCTCGCCTTGACCAGGGAAGACCCAGACCCCTAGACCCATTCCCCAGGTGTACTGGTAAGTCAGGACTTTGGACATTTTTGGGTTAGGAAGGAGCAAAGAGGTGGCCCTAAAAATGTGTGCAGAGTGCTGGCTTTGGCAGCCAAGTATCCGCCCTCGTGGTCCAGTACCGCCTCCAGCCTGGCATGAAATGGTAGATTGGGTTATAAGAGAGGGTATAGGACAGGGCTGGAAGCAAGGGGTTGACTAGTGCTGTCCTAAGCCATCTCATCCGACCCTTTGACACATCCTAACTCACTTCTTCGTGCTTTTGGACCAAAACGAAGTGGAGGGCACAATCTTCTGAACACTTGCACCGCCCACTTACAATTGCAAGCCATGCTGTACCCTCAAAATATCTACAGTGATATTCCAAAGACTGTGCTGCATACAGAAGACATTTAACATTTAACACCATTTTTTTGCAGCAGTGTTTAGTGGGGATTATGCCATAGTTACAAAATTAGAGAATGCGCTTTTGACTGGAGGAAAATGGGCATAAGGCTAAGAGAAACACCGGAGACATCTTTGGTGGTTCCATACCAGCTTCACATGTACTGCTGGTTTTCCAGACACATCACCTCGCGCACTTCCCTCCAGTACAGTCCAGATAAAGGACAGAAGAGACAATTAATATAGCCCATTCCCCCCCCCCATAGCGGGCAATACTGACAATTAAAGGTCTGCTCAGGACTTTAATAAGCAAGAGGGCCTTTAATGGCTGATATAGCCTGCTACGGAGGGCTATACGACTATTAGAACATTACACCTAGAAGGCAGAATGTTCTAATTAGTAAAACAAAGGTCTCACAGAGTCTTGGGGGTGTAAATCCCCTCTGGCCCTGTGAGGCCTTTTTTTCCACAGCAACAGGTGTGAAAGGAATATATTGGAATGCTGATGTTCCGGACTTTTAGCAGCCATTAGAAGCCCGGTGCACTTCATTGTCTTCAAATGAGCTCTCAACAATCTAATGTTCTAATCCATGGTGGAACTGCTTCCTGCCACAACCTTCAATCCAGTCCAGGACCTACCAGGTTCTACCTAAGAAAGTGCCAATAATGGGCCAAGAATATAGATAACCCTCTAGCAACCTGGAGGGCCTGAGTGCAGGGAAAGGGATGAGTGAGGTGACACAGCGATGAAGTCAGAGCAATATTAAGGAAGAAAGCACTGGAGGAATTTGCCACGGAGATATGTCCAGAGTGTAACTGGTATGGAAAGACAGACGAGGGAGCAGCAAGCAAGACAAGCAACATAAACACTGCCGGGGAAAGGGAGGGAAGAAATCAAAGGTGCAGACAAGTATCCAATGCTGAGTGATGACTACGAGTCAGAGAGTTCTACAACAAAGTCGCTGTGAGACAATTCACCTCCGTTTATGCTAGTTTTTAGATTCCCCTGGAAGATCCCGCCTTCTCTTTATGCTGCACTCTAATTGGCCTCTTAGATGCCCTGACCTGGAAGGCTACCACTGCTGAATTTTTAACACGTGCACACAGCAGGCGTTAAAAGGAGGCAAACCATTATTTATAAGGGCCTCAATGTGCTTTGCAGGACTAGCATCAACATTTTTTACGTTAATCCTGAAAACTACCAAACTAATATCAAAAATGTTGTTGCTAGTTACCTAACTTCCACTATGGTGCGCAGTATCTTAAATATGGTGCACACATGGTGGCGTTAGTGGGGATGCTAAGGGGCAGAAGAAAAGTGGCACTGCATTAGATGCAGTGCCACTTTTCTTAAATCTGCCCCTAAGTTTAGACCTGCAGTCTAACTTTAGACATGAAGACTAAATTTGGCATTTGCAAAGAGACTTAAGAGTAGTATTTTTATGCCTGCAGAGGTTTCGCACTGAGAGCTGAGTCTCCTCAGGCGTAAAGATACTACTCGTAAGTCCCTTTGTGAATACCAGATGTAAACTTCAGATCTAAACTTAAACTTGAGGTCTAAACTTAGACTTCAGTTCTAAGATAACTTTTGTGAAATGAGGCCTGGGAATGGAGGAATCTGCTGCAGAAGCGTCTTTATTTGAGTGAACTGGTGGAAAGAGACTATTGTTGGATAATTTCAGATTCTTAGAAGGATGCTGTGGCTGGAAGATCCTTGGAATATACTTGGCGCATAGTTATGGAGTGCCCTGTGGACAACTGACAATGTACTGAAATTAGATTCTTGTTATATTGTGCTGGTATGCACAAGCGTTTCCCTTGAGCCCGAGTGCTTATCTCAAGCCCGAGGGCGCTCGTGCTCTCTATCGAATGTGAAGGTGGCGTTTGAAATGGAGGGAGCGGTTGTGCGAAGAAAAACGCAACTTCGCTCTAGTAGGTCGAATAAAGAGGAGTTACTCATGATATTTCAAGGAGTGGCTTGATATTTTTTTTACAACATTTTTGGGTGACGATTGGAGTGGCTATCGACCTACTAGAGCGCGATCAGCCTGACGACATCGCAACCCGGACAGCTGGTGTACTTGTACCTTTTCCTGAGCGGTGCGTTGCTGCAGACAGCCCTTCCTTGGGCATCCACGATAAAAGAACGGCGCAGTGGAGCAGACGCTTCGTTTCAGGCGTTTGAAGAGCGTCTTGTGAGGTACAGAAGCAGCGCCTTGTTATTGGTTCAGATTTTAAAGGGGAGTTTGCTTCTTAAAGCAACATTACATCTGGTGTTCCTGATCTTAAAGGGGAAGTACAGATTTAAAGGGAGAGTGTTTTATTTTTCCTTTGGAGCAGTATTTGGTCTTTGGATGATGCTCTACTGAATTTTCCCTGCATTTCTACTGCATTGCTGACACTTGCAGGGTGTAAGTGCCAAAGAACACGGTGACATGCACACCCTAGGTCTTGTGAAGCGTGCACTTGTACTGACATTTGCGGATATTTTCAAGATTTCTGTTACAGTGACATGCACACCTTAGACGATTTGAACCAGCAGCTAATGCAATTTCTGTTGCACATACAGGGATGTGCACACCTTGACTTTCTGTTCAGAGGCTGAGTTTTTAATTGGGTTTGCGCCATGGAGCACGTTTCAATTCCTGCACCACCATGTTTTCTTCCTCATCAAGGTGTACCTGTGATCCAGTGGGAAGACTGGATAGATATGTTTGATCATTATTTGTTAGCATTAGATAGTGAGGAGTTTACTGCTGCTCGTAAAAAAGCAATTTTATTGAACTGTTTGGGTTCGGAGGCGCAGAGACTTTTTAAATGTTTGCGTGTGGCTACAGACAATGGGGCTCGCATTGCGGATGAGTACAGGGAAGCAAGGCTGAGATTAAGCAATAGGTTTGCAAAGGAGAGGAATGTGGTTTTGGCAAGGTATACGTTTTATACCCAACCACAGAGAGTGGGAGAATCGATTGATGAATTTGTATCCAGATTGAGAGAGTTGTCTGTAAAGTGCCATTTTAAAGAAATGTCTGAGGAAATGATTAGGGATCAATTAATGGTCCAGTGCAAGAGTAGGAAAATTCAAGAAAGGCTGTCGGCTGCAAAGAATCCAAGTTTGAAAGATGCGATTGACATGGCCAAAGTAGTAGAAGAGTCAGATTTGTGCATGAGAGAAAAGGGATGGCATGGTAATACAGGTAGAGAACAACTGTTATCACAGGATGTTGTAGGAGATATTGAAATCAAAGGTAATTGTGTGGGTGCTGTGGAAAGGAAAACACAAGAGACTCAGAAATTTCAGAGGTCGAATGTGAATAGGTAGAGGTGTAACAGGTCTGGTAGTAGTTCACACAACAGTGAATTTAAGGGGTGCTTTGCTGTTGGTAAGGAGTGCATATAATGTTTACGTAAAGCTCATTTTGCGCGGATGTGTGCTGAATGGCCTAACTCAAAGGGTATGGTGGCATGTGAAGACAGATGTGAGCTGACGGATTGCATACTTAGCTTAGGTGGGGATGACAATGTGGTCAGTGATAAGAGAGAAAGTAGGCCCAAAGCTTGGTTCATAGTTGAAAGTGTGAGTGTAGAGTTGATGGTGGATACCGCATCAAAATACACTATCATTCCTAAAGATGTCTTCATGAAGAATTGGCTGCATCTTGAGCTAACGGCTAAGGATATTTGTCCTGGGGGCTATCAGGGGGAAGAAATTGAGATCTTGGGTTTCTTTTCCACTGTCATTTGCTTTAAAACAAGAGCAACCTTCGGGAAGGTGTATGTGGCTGAGTCTGGGCCACCAATATTGGGTTGGATGCACCAATATGACTTGAATATTATTGTGAATCCTAGAGGTGCTGAACAGATATTGATTGTTGATGATGTGGATGTCAATGTTATTCTTGAGGAAATAAAGGAGGTGTTTCGAGAGGAGTTGGGGGAGCTAAAGGGTTATGTGCATACAATTTGTATGAAGCCGGGAGCTGTTGCAGTGAAACATAGTCAGGAAGGTACCTATTATAGTTAGGGATGAGGTGAGCAAACTGTTGAAGGATATGTTGAAAGAAGGGGTTATCAAACCTGTTGAAGCTCCCGATTGGATTTTTACCGTTGTCATCACAAAAAAATCGAATGGCCAGTTAAGGTTTTGTGTGGATCTTCACAGTTTAAATCAGAACATTGTGATGGATAATTGTCTCCTACCATATATCAACGAACTTATTATGTTGCTGAAGGGAGGAAAATTATTTTCCAAATTGGATCTATAGAGTGCTTATCATCAAATCCGGTTGCATCACAGTTCACGGGACGGTACTGCATTCATCACCATGGATGGCACCGTCCACTTTGTCAGAATGCACTTCGGTTTATCATCTGCTGCAAGTGTTTTTCAGCGCATGATGACACAGGTCTTCGAAGGCTTTAACAACGTTTTATTTTTCCAGGATGAAATCCTAGTATTTGCTTCAACTGTAGTGGAACATAATCAAATTTTGAGAAAAGTGTTGACAAAACTTCTGGAGGTGGGGCTTACTCTAAGGAAGGAAAAGTGTGTTTTTTGACCAAGGAGATTGAATATTTGGGACATACCATTTCTGGTGAAGGAGTAAAGCCTAAAAGGGATTTGTTAGAGGCCATTAAACTCTCTCCGTGTCGGAGGAACAAAGATGAATTAAGATCTTTTATGGGTTTCATAGAGTACTACTCAAAATTTGTTGAGAATTTTGCTGAGAAAACAGAAGGGTTAAGGGTGTTGTTGCGCAAGGGTTGCAATTTTGTATGGTCAGACTTGCAACAAGAATGTTTTGACAATATAAAACGAGAGGTGTGTGTTGTGAGAATTCTGGTACCCTTCAATACGTCTTTCCCTACCATCCTCACTGTGGATGCGAGTGTGACAGGAGTGGGAGCGGTTTTGTCTCAATTGTACCAAGGGGTGGAGAGGACAGTGGCTTTTGCTTCATGCTCCCTCACTGAAAGTGAGAGAAATTACTCTGTTATTGAGCGAGAGGCTTTAGCGGCTGCCTGGTCAGTGGAATATTTCAGGACATTTTTGTGGGGCTTTTGTTTCAAGTTAAGAACGGATCACAAGCCTCTAGTTAAAGTGCTGTCAGCAAGAGGTGCGGGTAAGGGTTCTGCAAGGTTGGCCAGGTTGGCGGCTCGTCTGCAGGAGTATGTATACAATGTTGAATACATTCAAGGGTGGCGAAATTTTCAGGCTGATGCTCTTTCATGGCTCGCGGTGGATTGGAAGTTGGTTGATGGCAAAGGGGTACTGAAGAAGGGAGAAGGAGCGGTGGCATGGATGTTGGATGTAGTGCAACACAGTTTGTGTGTCTTTTCCAAAGCAGAGTGGTTGCAAGGAATGGTGAATGATTCTGTGCTGCAGTGTGTGAGTAAGATGATTGTTGAGGGAGGAAGGAGAGAGAAAGTGCTGTGGCAGTATCTGTGAGACCCTATATCAAGGTTTTGGATGAACTATCGTTAGGGGATGGCGGACTGGTGATGAGAGGTGACAAATTTGGGCCCCCGGAGAATTTAAGAAGAAAAATTATACAATTGGCACATGAAGGCCACTTAGGTCAAACACTTACCCAAAGGAGGGTCAAGGAAAATTTTTAGTGGCCTGGTGTTGACATGCAAACTGCTCAGTGGGTGGAAGAGTGTGTACAGTGTAGGGAGAGTGAAAAAAGATTAAAACTTGGCAGGAAGTCTTTAATGGGACATATTGAAAATCCTGGTGAAACGTGGCACACTGTCTGTATGGACTTTATTGGGCCACTGCCTGAGGTAGGTCATGATCGAAGGTTTGCTTTAGTCTTGGTGGATGTGTTTTCTAAATGGATGGAGGTTGAGTTCATGAGGGAGGTGTCAACAAGGAGCACCATTTCCATTTTGAAGGAAATTTTTTGGAGGGAAGGTTGTCCCCATACCATCATTACTGACAATGGTACGCAATTGACATCTCTTGAGATGAGAGTTCTTGTTAGCTTATGGCATCGCGCACAGAAGTACTGCACTTTATAATCCCCAAGCCAACGGGATTGTTGAGCGTATGAAGCGTATGGTCAAAGGTACAATTCAGTTAGCGGTATAGAGTAATCAAAACATTGGTTTGGCGGTACAAGAGGCGGTCTGGGCTCATCGTACCACGCAGTTGAAGGACAAGGGAAAAACACCGTTTGAATTCATGAGGGGGCGAAAGGCAAGAGCAAAGTTGGTCCCTAGTTGGCTGAAGGTTGACCTGACTAAGATTGAGAATTATATGGAAATTTCACAGTCAAGTAGGGGTTCTGACATACAAGTTGGAGATTGGGTGAAAGTCAAGGATGGACGTAGGAGTATGGGTTGGTCTAAGTTTCGGGGTCCTTTCGAAGTCAAGCAAGTGAACAATTTCTATGTGGTTTCAGCCAATGGAACTAAATGGAATAAACGCAGTGTGGCCTTGTATCAGAAGGGTGGTATACATGAGGGGAAAATGAACGTCACTAATGCTGGAGAAGAATGTAGTAGTTTTAAGTTATCTGAGGGAGACAATGAGAGAGATGGGGGTGACATTTCTCCAGAGTTATCTCTGTGTGATGATGAGAGAGATGGAAAACTCAGTGTGGAAAATGAAGGGGATAAGAAGGAGAGCAGAGTGGTAAGAGAGGGACGACCACCTGCATATTTGAATGATTATGTAAGCGAGATAAATATCACGTGAAAACTTTCTTAAGGTAATGGAAAGGAAAAAAAAGTCATCTTTCTGTAATTGTACATGTTATCATTTCTTTTTATTTGTTTTGTTTATTGGGAAATGTGTTCTTTTCAAATTGTATTGCAAAGTCCTGTATTTTGTTAGCAATTGACGACAGAGAGGGATGTGTTATATCGTGCCAGTATGCACGAGCATTTCCCTAGAGCCCGAGTGCTTATCTCGAGCCCGAGGGCGCTCGTGCTCTCTATCGAATGTGAAGGCGGCGTTTGAAACGGAGGGAGCGGTTGTGCAAAGAAAAACGTAACTTCGCTCTAGTAGGTCGAATAAAGAGGAGTTACTCATGATATTTCAAGGAGTGGCTTGATATTCTTTTACAACAATTCTCTGATAGGCAACCAATAGAGGGCCCGATTCACAACGTAAACTTAGATGTTTGGCCTAAACTTAGACCAAATGTCTAAGTTTACGACTTTGGGAATTCACAAAGGGAATTTACGAGTAGTATCTTTAGGTCTGCACTCCGGGCGGATCTCCATTCAAATATAGAAATCAGGTTTTGTGCATTGAAGGAAAAGAAATAAAACAGAGGAGAGGTCAGTAAAGGCTAGAGTGCCAAAACGGCACTGTTGACTCGCGACGTGCTTTGAGGACATGACACAACAATGGCTCCCTAGGAGCAGATGTGGTATCTAGCTAGTGCAAGGATGGCCTTACCAGTGGAACCATTGCCAATTGCTTACACCCCAAGTAAATGAATAAAAGGCCCTCTGGAGTCAGACAGCAATTCAATTGGCACGTGGCCGCCATCTTTGCATCAACTACATCAGAGAGCAGAGTTGGGGAACATCGTTCATAACTAGGGCAATAGTGCAAAGCCATATGTTTCCACAAGCTGCTGATCCTTCTGTGTGCCTTGGCATCATAATGGCACAGTTTAGCGCCTACACAGACATGACTACTCCTATCTGAGCACTTGAGCTATTGGTTATTTCTCCCAAACTGTACAAATTATGCCATAGATCATGGGAGAGTTGTGACTGTAGCTGGCAAAAATGTAGACCATAATTCCAGTTATGGCATGTTGCATTTTCGGTGGACTTTGGTGAATAGATTGGATAAATGTGGCTGTTGCATACCTACCCTGTTGTTATTTATATATAGCCCTCTACTTCCTTTGGGGCTTAGCTCATGGTTAATAATTTCTCCCAGTGAAATAACGAAGGTTTTATAAATAGCATGTAATGCTGGGATAAGCCTGCGTGTAAGTGTTCCCAAATATTGTCTGATAAAGGAAAGAGATATAAATTGAGTGAGATAAAGGGATTTTCCCAAGCCCGTACAATTTAATTTGTTCAGGCAGTGACGCAGGGATTACATCACACATCTCTTAAGGGCATATTTATGAGTCCCTTGCGCTGCGGAGCGTCACTTTTTGTGATGCTGTAGCAGTGCAGACTACAAAATCATACCTATGAAGCCACGCAGATCCACTTTGGTGGCTTTGAATGGTCTCATAGATATGGAGTAAGGCAAGGCAGCACAAATCTCTGCGTTGCCTTAATCTGCGCTCAGGAGGCGCTCCATGGGCATTGCGGTAGGTGGTAAAACAGAACACCCATGGATTTTGATGCTTCCACGAATTTACAAAACCATGTAAACCTGGTATGCGCCAAAACCTTATGCCTCCCGATATGAGGCACAACGAGAAGAAATATTTTATTTCTCCTCGTTTTTGCCTCTTTCCATGTGTGCTGCATTCTGGAGCACACATGAAAAGAGGAAAATGACTCTCAGGATTGATTCAGTGAGAAAAGATGCCCCTTCCTGCACAAAAGCAACCCTGCCAACAACACAAAAACAACCCTGCAACAACACAAGCACCCTTGCACCACAGTGCAAGGGTGCCTGTGTTGGTGCTAGGCTGCGGAAACGCCACCAGCACTGGCGGAACGGATAGGAATGCACCGCATTGCATAAAGATGGTGCATTCCTGCCCTTTCACTTTGATGTAGGGCAGAGCAGCAAGGTCTGCACTGCCCCGCGCCAAGTACCTGAAAACGAGGGCCTTATTTTCAAAATGTAGGCACCAAGGCCCATTTTTATAATCGGTTTGCACTGAATTAGGTTTGTGATGAATTAGCGTTAAAAAAAAAAAAAAAAAAAAAAAAAATGACTATGCTCCTTATTTATACTTTGGCGCTAGGCAAGTCTAGCGTCAAAGTTATGGAGTTAACGTCGTTTTCTGGATGTGAAAACCTACCTTGCGTCAATGAGATGCAAGGTAGGCGTTCCCGTCCAGAAAAGGATGATATGGCCTTAGCACTATATTTATTCCCCGTGCTAAAACCCTGCACGGGGAGATGGGGGCCATTATTTAACGACTGGGTATGGGCAAGCGTTAGGGGACCTCCATGCATATTTCCATGGTCATAGACCATGGAAAATGCCCACAGGCGCCCTTCCCTGGCCCAAGGACACTCCCTCCCACCCCCACCTACACCTACACCGGAGAGACACCACATGATTGGGGGACCCATCCCAGGTAAGTCCTGGTAAGTATTTTCTTTTTTTCTTTTTTTTACGCCCAGGGGCTCTGAGTTGGGGCCCCCGGGGACATTTGTCCCCTGGGCATGGCCATTGGGGTGGTGGGCATGGCTCCAGTCTTAAGACAGGAGCCATGTCCATGGGGGTTGTGCGCCAGAAAATGGCTCTACACTGCTTAGACGCATTTGTTTGCCTCTAAACAGTGTAGCGCCATAATTCGGCACACAAGCTTAGTTTTCCCCTACGTCTCCCCCACCCTGTTAGCGTCCATTACAAGGACGCTAACAGGGCATTAGAGCCATTCCATAAATATGGCGCCCGGCCAGCGTCTTGGAATGGCGACAGCCAGCGCTATACTTTTTCACGCAAGACTGCACTAACGCAGTTTTGCGTGAAAAAGTATAAATCAGGCCCCAAACCTCAAGCAGTCGTTGCAAATTTAAGCACCACCATCATCATCAGAAGTGGACTCATGGAGAGAAGGGATTTATATACCGTTAGCAGGTACCAGCAGCCTGGCATATGGGCACAATTTGTTAAAAGAAATAGGCATGACATGGTGATTGGAATGGCAGTGTTTGATGACGCCTGCAGCAGTTTCTGTGTTCTCCAACTTTGCATTTGGGTAACAGGAGTGCAGAGAGAGAGACAACAGGATTTGCCCAAGATCATACTGTGCGACCTCTACGTGAGGGGACACTTGCACGCCAGGGCACTTCGAAATCCATAAGTCACTCATTACCTACAAAGGCAGGCCTCATTCTGTTCCATTGAAAGACAGCCTGATTAAAATGAACAGAAATGAATAAACAAAAAGTGGGTGAGGGGAGTCCCCACTGTGTCCAACAAGAGAGGAGAACAAACAGATGGAGAGGGAGAGGCCAGTTGGGATGTTTTTGTCTTCGTCATTATTTTAAAGTGATGGCGCTTTGTCAGAAAGTTAAATTAATTGAGGAAAAACAAAAACAAAGATGTCAGACTCAATGAACCAGGAGTGTTTTAATTGGACCCAGTGCTTCACAATTCAGACATGTTAGCTGTGAAGAGGATGGGAGCCGTTTGCCGGAATTTGGAAAGATTTCCTGTCACTTTTGCGCAGACTATTCTCAAATCTTCATCTGCTTAGCTCCACGGGACCACTGCCTACTCGACATGAAGTTTTCCCAACGGGAAACTTTCATTAACTTCATAACAATCAAAGGAATGGGCATAGCCAATAGGTTTCTCCTATGCGAGACCTATTGGAGTTGCCAGAGTTTTTAGAAATGTTGCACCACAGCGCGGAATTCTGCGAAACATGGCTTAAAGTAAATAAAAACAAAGCGCTAAGAAGCAGCCAGCGTTGGCGACGTCATAACACTTTTTTTTTTTTTACTTTAAGCCATGTCGCACAGCATCTCTAAAAACATTAATAAAGCCAAATAGCTCTGTGAGGGCTATTTGACTTTGTTAATGTTTTTTGTGGTGGACAGGAGGGCCAGAGGGGAAAGGGAGGGCGTACACAGCAAGTGGGGTGTGTGTGTGGGGGGAGAGGAAGGAGGTTTGGGAGTGCCGGGGGAGGTGGGCAAGCAACATAAGGGGTGTGAATGATGAAGTTGGTTGAAGATGAGGAACTGAGACAGCAAGGTGAGAGGGCACAAAGAAAACAAACAGTGGGGGGGGGAGACAAGCAACACGAAGGGGTAGGGGAGGAAGGTATAGGCAAGACCATGGATGGTGGGAGAAAGTCAGGAAAAGCACAGACAGCGGGGTAGGGTGGACAGACTGCAGATACCTGCACTCTTAGTGGAGCGTGCGGCCAGCAAACAGGAAAATGTAGTTGGTTCATGCTCCACTGCAGGGGCAGAAACTCAAAGCCCAGGAGGAAGCAAGGAGCTAGACTGACATGCAAGTTAACCAATGGTAATTAATAGGCAGGCTCTAAGGGCCAGATGTAGTAAATTCCGGGTTTGCGACTCGCAAATTGCGAGTCGCAAACCCGGATGCAGGATGGTGTCCTGCTGCAGACAGCAGACCACCATGTCTGTGACTGCTTTTAAATAAAGCAGGTTTTTTTTTTTTTTTTAAGGCAGCCCGTTTTCCTTAAAGGAAAACGAGTTGCATTACAAACGGAAAAATGAAACGTTTTTGTTTCATTTTTTCAGAGCCAATCACAAAGGGGAAGGGGTCCCAAAGGGACCCCTTCCTTTTGCGAATGGGTTACCACCAGTGTGACACTGGTTGTAACTACGAATTGCTTTGCAACCGCGTTCGCGGTCACAAAGCAATTCTGCATTGCGATGCGAATCGCAAATAGGAAGGGAAACACCCCTTCCTATTTGCGACTCGCATTCCCATTTTGCGAGTCAGTAACCAGGTTACCGACTCGCAAAATGGGAATGGGCATCGCAATGTGCTTTTTGCATGTCGCAAACAACGAAATTCGCTGTTTGCGCCATGCAAAAAGTTTCCTACATCTGGTCCCTAAATCCCTTGTAAGCTTTTAGTCTGCAAGAGATTTCCCCTACAGACAGTGCAAGCGCTGTTTACAGGCGAAATATAAAAAAGCAGAACCAGTCTTTTTAAGGAGCATAGGCTGCTTTAAAAAAAACGCTCCTGTTTGGGAATGCGAACACAGGGATGGTGGTCTGCTATTCCTTGTGAACCATCATCCATATTTTTGAAGCCTGTAACAGGGGGTCACAAATAACGACCTTCCTGTATCTGCACAGATGATTTTGCAATGCAACCTAATACTGCATAGATTGCAGAGCAAATTCAGAGTCCGGTTGCAAAAACTTGGTGTGGAAATTGCAACCATTTTTGCCGCCTTACTCTTAGGACATCTGACCCTTACTCAGATAGGGTCTGATTACGAATCGCCACTGTGGGGTGATATCATTGTTGAATTCAATAACAATATAAGGACAAGGTGTTTGTAATTTATGGAGTGTTAATTATCACACATTCTGACTTTTTGGGGGAATAACATGCAGATTTTAGTGCTTACCGCAACAAAATCTTCATGTCCTGGTGAAAACACCAAGCATTTCCTCCATTCAATTCTTGTGGATTTTACTTGCTGAAATTTAACAAAAAACGTGAAGTTTATTATACATGCTAATTACCGGGTGCAGTAAACTTCACACCACTTATAATTTCAGTAAAGCAATTTAAAGTGCTATATGTAATCGGCCCATAGAGGTTTATGTAGAGGTGTATGTATGAGTGAATCTCTTCCTCTGGAAACAAGTGCTTAATTTGTGCTGGTGGTTGCAGGTGGTGAGCTCCGGCACTTATTTTTGGAGAACAGGACTTCTTTTTCAATAGCTGCCTTTGATCCACAGCACTAGAGAGAGAGAGAAAAGGTAATAAAGAAAGATAGGAGGAAAGGAAAGCCAGGAAAACAGTGACGAATGCATAAGGTAGGGATAAAAAATAATCTGTGAGCGTGGAAAAAAGGGACAGGAAGTGTAGAATGACAGAAGAAAGCGGCATGAGGTGGAAGTGGAAAAAGGGACAGGAAGTGTAGAGTGACCGAAGAAAAAGGCATGATGTGTGGAAAAAGGGACAGGAAGTGTAGAGTGACAGAAGAACGAGGCATGAAGCGGAAGTGGAAAAAGGGGACAGGAAGTGTAGAGTGACAGAAGAAAGAGGCATGAGGTCGAAGTGGAAAAAAAGGAGACCGGAAGTGTAGAGTGACAGAAGAAAAAGGCATGAGGTGTGGAAAAAGGGACAGGACGTGTAGATTGACAGAAGAAAGAGGCATGAGGTGTGGAAAAATCGACAGGACGTGTAGAGTGACAGAAGAAAGAGGCATGAGGTGGGGATAAGGAACAGGAAGTGTAGAATGACGGAAGAAAAAGGCATGAGGCGGAAGTGGGAAAAAGGGACAGGAAGTATAGAGTGACAGAAGAAAAAGGCATGAGGTGGAAGCGACACTAGGCAGCCTGGCAGCAGCACCGGGAGGGCTTCTATGCGAAACCCACAATGACGTTTTTACAAATTAAGCACAGGTAAAACGGGAGTGGCCATTTTAGGGGGCGAATGTCCTGCACATTTGTGAACACGTATCTGTGTGTAGTCACAAACTACTTTCTGACCCCTTCCAATAGGGGAAATGACGAGAGATTTACTCCTGTCAACAGCAAGAGTACATCTCTCTCCGGGGCGACAAGGGGAAGGGAATACTCCCACAAAAATAGTGCTGCTGTAGGAGAAAGGCTATATCTTGAAGGAAGATATTTTATTTGTGCACAAAAATAAAAGGAAACATCACACGTATGTGCACAAACTCGCCCAGCAATTTCCCCATGGGATGCCGACTCCTCGCCTACCTCCCACCCCGGCTCGAAGATGTTTTCACATGAAAATCCTTGCGTGAGTAGATCACTTTAGGAAACCAACACCGACTGGTGTTAGAGGGCACTTTAGTTGCTGTGCGCTGCTCTTCTCGGAGGAATGTATGGGCATGTCAGGTGCCATGTAGTCTGTTTCGGGGTGTGTGTGGGTACATTGGGGGTTCATGGAGATCTTTTCAGGCTGTGGAAGGTCCTCTGTGTGGGTGCATTGGGGGTTCATGGAGATCTTTTCAGGCTGTGTAAGGTCCTCTGTGTGGGTGCATTGGGGGTTCATGGAGATCTTTTCAGGCTGTGTAAGGTCCTCTGTGTGGGTGCATTGGGGGTTCATGGAGATCTTTTCAGGCTGTGTAAGGCCCTCTGTGGGTGCGTTGATGGAGTGGTGTGGGTTCTGAATGGCGGGAGGGTCTGTAAGGATCTGCTGGGGACAGAGAGAGTTTGCCAGGCACTACATTGGGGTCTATTGAGGGTTTGTGGGGTGACATTTGGATGCTTTTGACTCTTTCTGTTCAAGTCTACATTCAGAGCTGCTGGGAGCCGTAGGAAGGGTCCTGCTTGGGTTTCATGTGATGATTTGCTAGCAGCAAAGGCTGGCCCTCTTGGGTGCTCTGTAAAGGTGTGTTGTGAACTGTCTTGGGGGTGGGGGGGTCTCCTTGGTTTTATGTACGGAGGCATTTGGAGCCGTGTGAGGGTTGTTTGTAGCTTCGTTAGAGTATTTTGTGAGTATTTAATGGGTGCTGTGTATGGGTCTTTAGGGAGGTGTGTAACGGTAGGTACGACTTTACTTAAGGGTCAATTCGAGATGTGTAGGAAAGAGGTTGACCTTGTTGAATACATTTTTGAGGTCGCAGTGAGAGTAGATAATGTGTGAAATGAAGGAGCCCAAGACGGGTCTGTTGTGAAATCTGTCCAGGCCTGCTTGGGGGCGAGGGGTGTATCTAAGGGTCTGTTGGAAAGATATGAGGGTCTTATGTGAGATATGTAACGGTCTGGGTTGGGGTGGAGGGGTCCATCAGAGTATTTATTGGTTGCTACAAGAAAGTCTAAAGAACGGGTCTGTTGTGAGATATGTACAGGTCCTGCTGGGAGGTATGTTGGGATCTGATGGAAAGATGCCGGTGTCTTTTGTGAGACACACGTGTCTCTCTTGGCATGTGTAAGGGTCTGTGATGGGGTGAAGGGGTCTAAGAGAGTATTTAATGGGTTCCTCAACAAAGTCTAAAGAACGGGTTTGTTGTGAGATATGTACAGGTCTGCTGGGAGATATGTTAGGGTCTGTTGGAAAGATACATGTGTCTCTTTTGTCATATGCAAGGGTCTGAGATGTGGTGGAGGGGTCTAAGGGTGTATTTGATGGGTTGTACAAGAAAGTGTAAAGAACGAGTCTGTTGTGAGCTATGTACAGGTCTGCTGGGAGATATGTTAGGGCCTGTTGGAAAGATGCAGGTGTCTTTTGTGAGATACATGTCTCTTTTGACATACGTAAGGGTTTGAGATGAGTCAGTGGGCCCCATGAGAATGTTTACCAAAGAGTCCAAAGAACAGGTCTGTGGTGAAACTTGTAAGGGACCCCTGGGAGGTACGTAATAGTCTTCCGAGAAAGATATAAGCGTTTTTCGTCAGATATACGAGTTTATTTTGAGAGAGTCTGAGATAAGGTAGAGGGGACTATGATAATATTTAATGGATGCTACAAAAGAGTCCGAGTCCAAGGAATGGGTCTGTTGCGAATTATATAATGGTTTCCAGGGAGATATGTAGGAGTCTGTTAGACGGGCTTATGTGAGATATGTACATGGACGTTAATTAGGGGTCACAGTGGTGACCCGTAGCTTGCGACCACTGGCACTGCAGTTGCAACCCCTGGCCTCAAAGGTGGCAGGAGCACAGGGGCAGCTCATCTTCATGGACTTTGGGCAGGGCTCTAATTTCCTTGTTTTCTGTCAAATTTTTATTACACTAATAACGAATAGTAATATTCACTATTAGTGTAATAAAAATAGAGTACAGTTAGCTGGAATATGACATTCCTTGACAGCTGAGGTAAGTAACAAATGTTTTTCAACGTATGTTGTGGCCGTGCGTGCAGGTGAGTGTGTTTATGTGAGAGTGTGTGTACGTGTGATTGTGTGTATATATGCCTAAGCATTTTGTGTGTGAACGTAAACGTCAAATGAAGTGTGATGTCACTTCTTCTGCCTCTGGCTACCAAATATTAAGGCCCAGATTTAACAGAAAATGATGGTATGCGTTGCTGCACGAAATTTGGCAGCGTCGCGCACTGTCGTATATTTACTAGAAATTTGCAGCTGTGCACCAACGCAGCAGCCCTTGCACCATAGAGCAAGGATGGCTGCATTGAGGGGGAGATTGCTTAATTTTGCAGGAAGGAACACCTTCCTGCACAAAAACAATCTTAAATGGCGATTTGCTGCACACATAGAAAGAGCAAAAAACGGGGAGAAATGAAAGCATTTCTCCTCTTTGCGCCATGCTAACGCCACCCCTGGGGTGGCATTGGATTTTGGCACTGCCTCAGGTTTACAAAAACTCGTAAATATGGGGCAGCGTCAAAATGCAATGGGTGTTACACACCCTTTCCACGCAAAGGGCTGCGAGTGAAGGGGCCGTATTTACAATGGGCGTTAAGCCACAAAAAGTGGCTTAACGCTACCTTCTAAATACGGTGCAAGGCATAGCGCCACCGGAGCGTCACGAAAAGAGACGCTCCAGTGGCACTAGGGACTTTTAAATATGTCCCTATGTCTGCCACTAGTGATCAAGTTTTGGGCTTTGTCTGTGTTGAGTTCCAGCCAGTTGAGACCTATCCTCCTGCGCGCTGTGGAGGAGCAAATCTATAGATAAGGGGCATCACTGGAGCAGATACTGAGACTAAACAAGAGCTGAGTGTCATCCACATATGAGCAGACTTTGAGGCCGAAAGAGTGCTTGATTGCTGCAAAAGGTTTTCTATAGATGTTAAACATTTAAAGAGACAAAGGAGAGCCCTGGGGAACACCCTAGGGTAGAGGTCTTCAAACTGGGGGGCCTCAAGTGATCCCGGGGGGGCGCCAGGCTCTGGCCAAAAGAAGCATTATACAGATAACAGGGCTTTGTTTTAAGCAGAAGCATGTTATTGCATTTTTAAAAAGGTAACAGTACTTAACTGCAATGTTTAAATAGATCTAGGCATATTTAAACATAGCCATCTTTACAAAAATAAATGTGAAAAATTCTGAGGGGGGCCCAATGATTTTTGTTTTTCGACTGGGGGGGCGCAGCATCAAAAAAGTTTGGAGACCACTGCCCTAGGGGCTTTAACCAGGACTAGAACGAAATTGAACCAATGTTCCCTATTATGTTCATCCTGTTTAAATGAAAGGGAAGTGGTCAATTATTTTATGTTGCATGCCAGCTGCACTTATTTTGCCTGACGAGAATTTTGTGATCTACGGTGTTAAATGCCACTGAGAAAAACGATAATATCAGAGTGTTGGTATTACAGTCATCATCATCTATGTGCATAACATCTACCACTGCCTATTTGGCTGATTTTGTGCTGCGATGAGGTCAAAACCCTATTTTGTCCAATATTCCATTTAATTCAAGGAAGTGACAAAATTGCTATGCACAGTATCTTTCATAATTTTTGCCTCCGTGGGTTGAAGGATGAGGGGGCGGTAGTTGACAAGTAGCGTGGGGTCAAGCTCAGTTTTTTCCTAAAGTTGGATTACTGAATTGATTTTGAAGCTGATGGGCAGAGTGCCAACAGAGAGAGGGGCATCACAAATTTCCAAAATAGCCGTATCCAGTAAATCTTTCAAGATAGAAATAGATTTAGCAGGGATTGTGTCTAAGGGGGAGCCTGAGTGGCCCTGGTCTAGAAGTTTTACCACCATTCTGAGGTCTGGTTGATCAAAATATTTTCAGGTCTATGAGGAACTATTAGGAGAACTCCAAGGGTCCTATTGGGAGATCTGTAGGATAAGGTCTGGTGGGAGATAGAAAATAGTCTATTGAGAGATATGTAAGGATGTGTTTGGAGATATGCAAGGGTCTGTTGGACTATATAGAAGGATATTTTAGGGTGTATGTAATTGCCTGGGTGGTGATGAGTAAAGGCCCATTAGGAGATATGCAAGGGTCTGGTGATATGTTGGGAGGTCTGTAAGGGTCTGCTGAGACATTCCTAAGGGTCTGGTTCTAATATGTAAGGGGCTTTTGGGAGTTGCATTAAAGTCGTTTGTGGGCGTGTGAGACACAATTGAGGCTGTGTGTGAGACTGCTAGTGCTCTATACCTGCATGTTTGGGTGTAAGCAAGGATCAGTTAGACACATAGGCTCCAGGTTATGATGTCCCATTGCAAATATTTCATCAGTGAGGCTTGTTCCATTTTGACAGATATACCAGATTCTGAGGTGGGAGGTGTTTGCACTTGTCTGCAGTGGCACAGCACTCTTGGACATAAAGGTCAAACTACACCCATGCTCTACTTTCCACAAAAATAACACCCAGGGTTCCATTGAGAATTGGAGCACTCTGTGCCTTTGTCAGTTGTATGAAGTGCTATATACGTTCTACAGTACTAGTGTCTTACTCCAGCTAAACCACTTAGACACTAGCTTCCTAACGACTTAGGGCCAAATTTACATGGCGCTAGCGCTTTCTTGTGCCACATTAGAGTCATTTTTTTACACTAATTTGGCTCAACGAGGCAGAAATTGCAGCGCCATATTTACAAAGTGCTGCAATGCATGCATTGCGCCACTTTGAGATCCCTTGCTCCACATTATGTCTGAGACATGCATAATGAATGCAAGAGGGCGTTCAGGTAGTAGGAGGCCCACAAAAATGGCGCAATGAAATCTGCAATCAAACCCTGGCATTGTTCAATATTGTAATCAATGGGTCTCCCTGCACTTTGTTCCACTAGCATCAAAATTTTGACGCTAGTGGAGCTAAGCTCCACAATAGTCAAAAAAAATTTGACACTATTGTCCTAACATGCCCCATGGTGCACCGTGTTGTAAATACGGCACAATCATGGTGTCGTTTGGTGGCGGTAGAGGCATGCAAGAAAAGTGGTGCATCGAGGCTGATGCGCCATTTTCTTGTAAATCTGGCCCTTAGTTTGCTGCATCGTGACCCATGTTGTTAACCCGTTTATTCAAAGGACAACAAATTACGAGCCCTGTGGCAGATTTATCAATATTTCAAGCAGAGCAACAAGCCACCTTGCTGTGCTGTTCTGCAGTGCATGAAATGGAAAGGGAAATAATGCGTCATATTTAACAAAACCTTTGATAAATATGCCCCCCCTGTATCATTTGATGAGCACCTCAACAGCAGGTTTATCATAACCCACACCCCCCCAAGATTATACTGATGAACTAAGATGGTGCACAATTTTCCATTTGCCCAGCAATACGATTGGCTCTGCACCAACTAAAGGGTATTTATTTAAGCAGGCCATGATCATCACCTTTCAAGCTAGAACACGAGAACACAAATGTTAGCAAGGCACAAGAAACCTGTTAAAATCACATTTAAATGCCCTCATGGATTTAGGGGTAGGTGGCCGAGGAGGACACATTTTGATGGGTTTGATCACCTCGACAAATTTAAGATATCCCCAAAAAAAAGAATACGCCCTCGACATCCCCCCAAAAAAGAAATGCTGATCCTTAGCGTTACATTGTCACTGAACTAATTATTCTGTGTTGATACATGGATATAGCTATATATAGCAATAAGTATAGATATATAGAGATGGGCACCCAAAAACAGACATATATAAGTATATATAAATTGACACCCATAAGTATTTTGTGTGTGTGTGTATATACATACGTATATGTGGGAAGCTGGCCTGGTGTGTGGTGGATACCTGAGGTACTTACACCTTAGACCAGATCCAGGTATCCCATTTTAGTGTAGTGTCTAGAAGCCAAGCTCTCTAGAGGTAGCTGTGGATGAGCAGCCAAGGCTTATCTAGGAGACACACAAAGCTCATGCAATACCACTGAAGACACACAGCATTTACACACATGAAAGAAAACACTGTGTTACAAAAATAAAGCTACTTTATTTTAGTGACGTAATTACCAAGAAGTTCTAGGGAGGCAACCCTCCAATAGGATGTAAGTAGCACACTAGATATGTACACTAGTAATCAGAAATAGGTAGAAAAAGCAACAAAAAACAGTGCAATAGACAATAGTGACCATAGGGGGAGCCCAAACCATATACTAAAAAAAGGAATACAAATGCAGCACCCCACCTAGGTAAGTGGGATATGTAGAGGGGAGCTGGGGGAACTAGGAAACCACAAAGGTAAGTACCACAGTGCCCTCCAGTGACTAGGAAAAAAGGGGCAAGTTACTGGATTTCCCCAAACCACCCAAAAGGAAGAAAAAGAAGAAAATGCAACACCCAGACAAGACTGCAAGAAACCAGCAGTGGATTCTGGAAGAGGAAGATCTGTGGAAGAAGGGAACAAGGTTCAGAAGCCACACAGAAGAGTCTGGTGGGGGCAGGAGCCACTACCCACCCAGCTGTGGTTGCAGGAGTTCGTCGACAGTAGGATGAAGACGGTCAGGAATGCATCCCTGGAGCAGATGAGTTCCTGGAGGATGCAGTCGACGTCTCTCACTGGATGGATGATTGCAGTCGGTCAGTGGCATGGAAAAGCCACCAACAAGCCCTGGCAAAGGCAGAAGTCACGGCGAAGCAAAAATAGAGCTGCAGGGGACCAGCAAGGTCCAGGACGACTCAACCCAAAGCAAGGCAGAGAGCCCATAGAAGAAAAGGCAGCCCCCACAGGAGACCCACTGGAAGAAGAGGGAGTGCTGGGTGTCTGGGCCACACGGAGTCTGAAGATCCCTTGAAGGAGATGCCAACAAGCCTTGGTAGCTGCAAGAGACGTGGAAGGCAAGGGCTTACCTCCACCAAAGTTGAACAGCTGGCAGAGAGGACCAAGAGGACTACTCCTGACCGCCGCCTGTGATGCAGGATCCACGTAGCTCAGGATGAGAGGAGATCCACGCATCCAGTCGTCGTTGCCGTTGGTGCCTGCCCGGCAGGGGAGTGAACCTTCACTCCAAGGGAGATTCCTTCTTCCTTCTCGTGCAGACTGAAGACTTGCCACCTTCAGAGGATGCACAGCTGGGGAAATGGTGCATAAGTTGAAAGGAGCTGTGGAAACAGTGTTGCAAGCAGAGTCTTAGTTGTGGATGCAGACTCTCCATTCCTGGAGGGTCCAGTTGCAGTTCCAGTGGCTAGAAGTCCAAGTAGACATTGCAGAGGAGTCCTGCTGGAATCTTGCAAGCCAAATCTGAGGACCCACCGAAGAGAGCGAGACCCTAAAAAGCCCTGAAAGGGGGATTGATCACCTAACCAGGTGACCACCTATCAGGAGGGGGCACTGACGTCACCTGCCTGGCCTCTCAGATGCTCCCAGAAGTCCCTACCCACCTTGGATTCAAGATGGAAGAACCCAGGGACCCTCTGGAGGAGCTCTGGGCACCACCCCTGGGGTGATGATGGTCACTCCCCTTTCCATTGTCCAATTTTGAGCCAGAGCAGGGACTGGGGGTCCCTGGACCAGTGTAGACTGGTTTATGCACGAAGAGCACCAAATGTGCCCTTCAATGCATACCAGTGGCTTGGGGAGGCTACCCCTCCCAAAGCCACGTAACACCTCTTCCCAAAGGGACAGGGTGTTACCCCCCTCCCAAAGGAAATTCTTTGTTCTGCCTTCCTGTGCTTGAGCTGTTCACGCAGAAGGAGGGCAGAAACCTGTCTGAGAGGTTGGCAGCAGCCTGGGCTGCCTGGAAAAACCCAGAAGGCTGTTAGGAACAATGCTGGGGGTCCTTTAAGAAGCCCCCAGAGTGCATGGAATCATACTTCCAATACTGGCAACAGTATTGCAGTATGTTTCTGACATGTTTGATACCAAATCAATCGGAGCATTTGTAAAGCGCACTACAAACCCGTGAGGGTCTCAGGGTGCTGATGGGGGGGTTGCCTCTGCTTGAACAGCCATGTCTTGAGGTGTCTCCTGAAGGTAAGTAGGTCCTATGTCTGTCGCAGGTGGGTGGGTAGGAAGAGTGTTCCACATCTTGGTGGTGAGGTGGGAGAACAATCTCCCACCGGCGGTCGTTCTGTGGATGGGTGGGACGGTGGCGAGTGCGATGTCGGTGGAGTGAAGCTGTCGGGTCGAGGTGTAGAAGGAGAGCCGTCTGTTGAGTTATACCAAACATGCCTAGGTTTGGAGTTACTATTATGTAGCTGGACATAGCTATTGACCTATGTCCAGCACACGCATAAAATGGCGTTCCCGCACTCACTAAGTCCAGAAAAGTTTGTGGGGGCACCTCTGCAAGTGCAGGGGTGCCCTCACACACAGGTACTTGCACCCTGCCCTCTGGGCTAGGAGGGCCTGCCATAGGGTGACTTACAGTGACCTGGTGCAGTGACCGGTAGTGAAAAGGGCGCATGTACCCTTTCACGCAGGCTACAATGGTAGTCCGGCACATACACTTTGCATGGGCTCCCCATGCGTGGCATAATTCATGTTGCAGCCCATGGGGATCCCCTGGTACCTAGGTACCATATACTAGGGACTTACATGGGGGGCACCAGTATGCCAAATATGGGGTCTAAATGGTTCAAGTAACCAAGTTTGAAGGGGGACGGCATAATCACTGGGGTCCTGGTTAGCAGGATCCCAGCGAACACAGTCAAACACACTGACAACAGGCAGAAAATGGGGGTAACCATGCCAAGAAAGAGGGTACTTTCCTATGGGCTGTATTTAAAAAATATATATATATGCACATGCAAGTATTATTTATACATACACACACACCCACATAAATAATACTTGCATGTGCGTGTATTTTTGTTGCCTATTTTTGGCTTCATTACAGCAGTGATGTGCACCTCGCATCTCCTCCTCTTGCTCAACCCACTCCCCCCCACCGCCACCCTCTGTTGGTCAGGGAGCAGCTGGGCTAAGGGGGGAGGGAAGAAGAGAGATCCAAGGCAAGGAAGGGGGGTAGCAGGGGGCCTGGAACAGATTGCACACCTGTTTTTGTGGTATGTGCTAGTTTCACTGGCATTTTTTTCGCATTACTGTACATATGTAGCAGCAGATTTTAATTTAGCTGATTTTTTTTTTTTTTTTCTGCCTTTTTAGCTGAGCCGCTCATTTACTGACTTCATGTACAGAAATAATTCCCTCCAGCTGAGGGAAGCGAACGTTTTCTGCTTGCTAACATTTCACAGATGCAATTTTGCACAGTGTGCAAAAGTTTGGTAAAGACTATGAAACAGAGGAAGCCCGGATGTCCTCTTGGTTACATGTTTATAATGTGACCAAAATGTGGAATTTGGTGGCACACAATGACCGCAAGATCCCTCTGGCAGTGTTTAATTTGTGCAAGTGATTGCTGGTGGTGGGCACCTGCTCTCAATTCTGGGGAATGGGACATTTTTCATCATCAGACTTTGACCCAGAGCAAGAGAGAGAAAGACAGCAATAGGAAAACAATGACGAAGTGTGAAAACAGGGATGAGAAAGAACTCACTAGGGTGAGGTAGAGACAGGAAGTGCAGGGTGATGGAATTAAAAGGCATAAAGTGGAATAAAAACTGGGGAAACTTGGGGCCTGATTTAGAGTTTGGTGGAGGGGTACTCTGTCACAAACTTGAGGGGTAACCCATCCATCTTATTACAAGTGCCATAGGATATAATGCAGTTGTAATAAAGAGAAGGGGCAAGATTATGATGGAGTAATCCATCTGCCGAACTTTAAATCAGGCCCTTGGTATTTTGCAACCCCGAATTTGGCAGCACCGGAGTCAGGCTAATAAGAAAACATTGAATCCTGTTATTTTTGTTTTTGTTTTTTTCTTTTCACAAAATAAGAACCAACTTCAGTTGTGCTTGTGTCTATGGAAGCGGAAGTGATAAAAATGCATTGTATGACCATTGATGACATAGTGAATTTGCATCTGAGCGGAAAGCTGCAAGGTTAAGGGGGGATACAAAACATACTACTAAGCTACTAGGGTTCCCCTTAAGAGCAGCACCAGTATGAAACGCCAAGCCATCAGTGGCATCTGACGCTCAAGCCAGTGCTTAATTTGTAAATAAAAACATGCCGGTGCTCAAAACCCTCCTCTTAAACACACGGCTGGTGCAATTAAATTTGGGAACAGGAATACTGAGACAGTTTAACATGGAATACTGAGACAGCTTAATCCGAAGCCATTTCGGGCCTCTTCAATTCATTTAAAGCCACTCCCTGCCCCTTGAGCCCACTCTTGCAGCTTTCTGCTTTCTCCCATTGTGACGCTTTTTCGTTTTTCTCTTCCTCCGTCTCTCCCATGTGTGTCTTTTGCTCGCAGCAAATGCTTGGGGCAGAAGAATAAGTGTCAGCCCTGAAAAGTAAGTGCCGGTGCTCAGCACCGGAAACAACAAGCACAAATTAAGCACTGGCTCAAGCCCATCTCTCTCACTCCCGATGCCCGCCCAGGGCTCCGTGACCTTGAGAAAGTCTTCTCTGCAAGCACGTGTCATAATCATTCTTGCATTCAGGGACACTCATATTTATTTATCTTGTGATTTTATATAACAGAGACCAGAGCCAAAGGTAAGAGACGGCTGAAGAAAGTGACATAATTTTAATAACACACATTACCGATGCGCCTGCTAATTAACAAGAACATTTGAAGCAGCCACAAGTGACAAATGAAAGATGTATCACATGTGTGCCTGGCAGTCACAGCTAGAGGCAGCATAAAATAGCAAGGTAATATTGTACAGTTCGCATAAGGAGATCTAAAAATAGTCGCTGGGCGCATAACAGCTCCAGAGAACAGATTGGTGTGAAGTGGGGAGAGATGTAGACTCGCAGGCCATTGGAGTGAATGAGATGCAGGATAACTAAACAATGCCAGAGTTTGAGGACCAGAGCGACATCTTTAAATGTGCACGTGCCCTGCAGGAGGACATGAAACAGGAAGGAAGGCAGACTGGTGGGTTCTGTGGTGGCAGCTACCAATAGATATTTCACGTACCCGGAAGTGGGTCACAGGCACTGCTCTAATAGTGGCAGACGTCAACGTCTTCATCATCACATGTATCAAGCGCTACAAAACCGTGGGATTTCCAAGCACTGCAGGCATGGTACCAGATGATTAATCTGAACAGCAGTGCAAGTATTGAATTAGGGTCTGGGTTCAGCTTGCGAACAGGAGAGTCGTGAGATCCTTCTTGAGGGACTCAATGGTGGATGCTGAGTGCAGTATGGGAAGGAGTGAGTTCCACAGTCAAGGAGCGCAGGTGGAACAACATAAAGAGAGGGTTCTCTGTTTCATTAATCTAGGAAAAGTCGCGCTGGATCCTGGATATTTGAGGGAGTTTCGATGCACTTAGTTTCTTTTTTTTTTTTTTTTAAACAGTTTTATTGATTTTTCAAAGTAGCACAACAAAACAAGCAGCGCAAGGCGTTGAGTACAAAAAAATAGGAGTACTGCATCCACGTAGGGTGAAAGTGCAGAAATAGACAACATAAGGCAGGAAGTAGATGCCAGAGGAAAGTCCCATCAGAAAAGACAACATTACATCAAAGCCAAGTCATCAAACCGGGCACATTGGGGGAAAAAATGTCATTGATGCCGCAAGTGGCTGTGACATCACTTGTATGATAACACAAAGGTCACAGCATTCACCCCTCATCCTCCGAACCATCACCCGACCTGGAAACCTTCTCATCAGTAAAGTTATTAAGGATGAGCCACCACAACATAATCTCATCCGCAGCACCTTTATCAATACGAGCGAGACGCATGTGGGTCTCCTCCGCCACACGCCATTCCAGCAAATCCTGCAGCCATGCGGAGAAGAGTGGCACTCTCATGCCCAACCAACTTATGGCTACTCCCCGCTTGGCCAATGAGAGTGTAAGTTGGACAAGCTTCGAGGGAATCTTCTGCCCCTTGGGTCTCGCTACCACTCCCAGGAGGCAGGGCAGCGGGCCAGTGGATTTTCCAAGCCCATCACCCTTACAATGGTGGGCCCCACCTCCTTCCAAAAACCCTGGATTCCAACACATTCCCAGACCAAATGTAAGACTTTTGCCCCCAACACCCCACACCATGCACATTTCGTCTCCTGCAAAGCATCCTTTATATTCAATACGCTGGGGTCACGTAAGTGCGGTGCAAAAAATTCAAATGAAGTAACTTAAATCTATGATTACAGGAGGCCGTCCGTACCAGTCCACGTGTACGCACCCAATCCCCATCTGACATGGGCTCCTCTTTTTCCCTCCCCCAGGCCTTGCGTGCCACATAGGGGTTACATGTCATGTTATCCCGGATTGCTCTATAAAAGAAAGTGATCGGGTGCCTCCTCTCTCCCCACTGGAGTAACCCACCCAACACCCTAAAGGGCTGAGGGGCTGCAAAAAACCCAGCCCACACCTCCTGTGCAGTGTGTTCCAGCCTGGCGTACTGAAGGAAGTGGCCTGGTTCCAGTCCAAAAGCCTCCTGTGCTGCCTGAAATGTGAGGAAAACTTCTTTGAGATACAAGTCGCCCGCCACCTGACAGCCGTCCACCCTCCATTGTTCCATGGACATATTCCCATTGATTGCCTGGAACGGTGCAAGATCCCAAAGTCATTGTTCTCTGTCAGCAGTAGACCTGCTCAACACTTTACCGACTACAGCCTCCCAGACTGCGGCCATCTACCGCATGGTATGGAATCGAGTGCTCAGAACAGCCCCCCTCCCACATCAATAGTCGCACCAGGGTATCATCATCCAGCATGGCCATGAATAACATCTTTTCCCAATTGTCAGGGGCTGCCAACCACAGTGCAGTGTGTTGTAAATTTACAACATAATAGTAGAAATGGATATCTGGGAGAGCCAACCGCCGGTCCTCCATGTTGCGCTTGAGGACTGGCAGCTCCATCCTGCTGCGTCAGCCGGCCCACACTAAGGAGATCATCATGCTATCTAGTTTGCGAAAAAAGTGTGGCACAATGGGAAACATCTCATTCTGAATAAAATAAAGGCCATGGGGAAGGAGGACCATTTTGGCCACAGCAGCCTTCCCTACCTGTCACCGACAGGGGGAGCCTATTCCAGAAGTCTACAGAGCTTTCAAGCCCCGCCACAACTCTGTCTACATTCAGGCACTTTTGAACCGCCTTTGTGTGCCCAACTTACATGCCCATGTATCTGAACCCCCTCATATCCCAGTGTAAGCCCAACAAAGGCAACCCGTTAATTGGCAGTCCACTCAGGCTGCCAAGGAGGGAGAAGAGTGACTTTATGAGATTGACCCGGAGTCCGGAAGCCTTGCCAAATTCATGTAACAGCCCCATTAAGATCGGCACTGACCGGGCATGGAGGGGTGGACATAGACCAGCGCGTCATCCGCACCACCCACCCGTGTCCTCCTACGGCTCCAACTCTGTGTGCAGCGACAGGATGAGAGGCTCAATTGTGGGGGCAAAGAGAAGTTCTGAGAGGGGACATCCTTGTCTGGTTCCCCTCCCAACCAACAACATATCCGAGAGGTCACCCCCAATCCTGACGTGGACCATGAGGTCAGTGTAAGAAAGCTGCACCCAATTGTAAAAACTGGTACGAAACCCATCCCTTCCAAGACCGCCACAATATTGAAGGCTTTCTCTAGATCTAAGCACAAGTTTGTTGGCTTAGATGGCTTAGATTAGCCACAATATTGAAGGCTTTCTCTAGATCTAAGCACAAGTTTGTTGGCTTAGATGGTATTCTACCACTCCAAAACTGCAATACTGTGCTTGAACTAGTAATTTTTAAGCTCCGCATGGATGGCAGTATATTTTAATCCTATGCTTAAAGACTTTGCTGTAAAATTGGCTAAAGGCTTTGTCACTCTCTAGCTTGGCGTGGGTGGCACTGTGCTAATCCTATGCTTAAGAATTCTGCTAGAAAAACAGATATTTGAGATGAGGAGATTCAGAGTGTCGGTGGTGTTCTTGGATGTTCCATATGAAGGAGCTGCTCGCCGCCTAAACTTGGGTATTATCCAGAGTTTCTTGCTTCCTTTCTAGTGGCATTCACCACTGAGGAGTTATAGTTAGGATCATGTTTCATTGTTAGTGACATTGGTGCTGTTTCACAAATCTCCACAAAACTTTCCAAAAACGTGCTACTTTTTGACCATTTTGTGCATGGAAAGTTTTGAGGAAATCTGTCAAGCGGGAGCAGAGAAAAAGGGGGGGCCCCAAACAAGTTTTCCTCATTCATTTTTCCATAGGAACTTTAGACACAACCATAGCCCAAACCACTGAACAGATTTACATCAAATTTGGCAGACAGCTAGACCTTGATCCATTAAGATTGTTTATTTGGTTTAAATCTGCTCAACAGTTTTGAGCAATTAATGCAAAAAGAAATGTATATCTAGGAATGCTGAGCCTCTGCAGATCCAAAAGATTTCCTGCTGAGATGTGATTGGATGCCTCCACATTAGCTAGGAAGTGGTGGCAGACATCTTAGGACTCAGAACTGAGTCCTAAAATAGGAAACAAAGACATACGGTGGCAGGGTACGGATACCCTGACCCTCCCCCTAGGCCTGTTGGTGGAGTCCCAGGGGGGCAGTAAGCAAAAAAAAGCTTCTCCATTCAAGCGGAAACTTTGCTGGCTCCTGCACTATGTCCTTACAGCTGGCCTTGGGGGATGGGGTCCCCGGAGCCATAACCGGCTCAGGCAGAGGGGTGGCAGGCAGCCCCCTCTCTTTTTAATAAAATACAGCCCCAGTGGATGGGGTTCCTGGAGCCTAATAAGGCTCGGGGAAAGGGGGGGGCCATACCACCCCATCCCCTTTATAATGTCATGCGGTCCCGGGGAATGGGGTTCTCTAAGTCCCTGGAGGGTTGCTGTACTCCCCTCCTCCCCTTTTTCTGCAGTTCAGGCCCAGTGAATGGGATTCCCAGGCCTGATAAGGCACGAGGACTGGGGCTGCACACCCCTCCCTTTAGATCTCGGTCCCGGGTATGGGGGCCCGGAGCGTATTAATGTCCCCCTTTTGTTGAGTTGAGCCCCAGGGGATTGAGTTCACAGGGCTTATTAAGGCTTGAGGAAGGGGGCAGCACACCTTCCTCCCCTTACTATATATGTTTTGGCTCCAGGGATGGAGTCCCAGGGACCCTAAGGCCAACCCTACGCCCTGGTGCCAAAGCCAAAGGCCATGCGCAGCATGGGGTTGGCTGTCTGCATGGGGTTTGGCCACAAGGCCTGGCCACAGGGTCATGGGTTCAATGACCCAGGAGAATTACTGTTTTTTTAAATGTTGCTGGAGGGCTGCTGCACTTCCTGCATCCCTCCACAAAATAAAAAGAAATGCTTGGTGGTGCACCTGGCACAGGCACCACCTGTTTCTAAAAAAAGTTGAATAACAAGCCCTTGCAGGGCATTATGGGGAGTTCCATGCCAGAGCAGTGAATAATAAATGAGCGGCTTCTGCCACTCCGTTATTATTCATTTATTCTTTTTTTTTTTTTTTGGTGTTCCGGTTCCCACCCGGGAAACCCATATCTTTAATTTTTATACAGGGCAGCAAGGATAGCCCCACTGGCCCCAAAAGCTCTCTGCAAGTGGCCTAGTGGGCACACACAAGGCAGCAACAGTTGTCTTTTAAATCAAGTGGGCACCCCACATCATTCTTTTATGTTTGAGGCCGCAGGGAGAGCCCCGGGACCCCCATGGCCCTGCAGCTCCCTGCAAGCACATTATTATTATTTTTTAAATAGTGGGGTGTCCTAGTGCCCACCCGGTGAACCCCATGGCATTCTCAACATTGGGTGGTGGGCGAGCCCCAAGGCCTCACAGCGCTGCTATCTCCCCTTGCAGCACCAATCCCGAGTGCTGCTGGAGCTGGCATTGCTCCCACCCAGTGGGAACCGTTTTTATTTTGCTTCCACCAGGTGGGAGCCATTCTGTTTTTCCCAGTCTGCGTGAGTGTGAGCAGGGAGAAACGTTTGTGCTCCCGCCTGGTGAGAGCAGCTATATGCTCCCATTAGATGGGGTGCATAAGACTTAAGATAAATCATGTTTTGGTACAAAAACATATTTTCCTGAAATTTTGATGGAATTAAATGTATAATTTTCTGAGAAAACAGTTACACACTGTCACCCAGGCCTGTTTCAAAGATCCATTGTGACACCTAGGATGACAAGGATCTTTGCTTGGTAGGGTGGGTACTTTGGTGTATGGCTTTGTGTATTTATTTTTAACAATCCAATGCATTATTCGAATTCTGCATCTGGTTCATCTTGATTAAATCAAGTGGTGTGCCATTTTAGATCATCAGTGAAAAACTGAAGTCAACTGGTAACCCTAATCCTCAGTAAACTCAGGATCTTAGACCAATGCCAAGGGGACATCAAAGGCCAAGGCCACGCAGGCCTCTTTGGCCAAGCCAAGAAGATATTTTATGCCATGGCAGGTGCCCAGGCCCACCTTTCCAACTACCTTTGTTAGCTCTCATCCAGCTCTTGGATATGCATTCTTAGAGGCTCCCTCTCCTCTGCTGCATTATCCTTCCTCTTCCTGTTTCTGCACCACTCTCTTCTCTGGCCTCTTCCTGCTTTTTTTCCTGCCCTTTTTACTGCTTGTGATCTCTTTCCCACCCTTTTTGTTGCTGCTTCCACCTCTTTCCTGTCCTTTTTTCCTACTCTACTTCAGTCTTTTCCCTGTTGCTTCATTCTCACCTTATTAGTTTATTCTTTTTTGCTTTTTTCTGCTTTGTTTGGGTGCATTTAGTCTGCTTTTGCTGCTGACCATTTTTGCCCTTTTCCTGTCCCTTTCTCCTTCCTCCTTCTCTCCTTCCCATCTTTTCACCAGACCCACCCACTGTCTCCTAGCATGGCCGTGCAGCAGCCAAGCGCAGCGGGTGTGCCACTGGCACGCGGAAGGTGCACCAAAAGCAAGCCCCTCTGCGCCTGGACTGCACCCAATGCCAGGAACCCTGGTCCAACTGCCACCCACAACTATACTTCTATGCCCCCTGCCCCTCAACCCTGGATGCTGCCTCGAACACTTCCACCACTCAGCACCACACTCCACGGTAGGACATTTCACCTGCACCCTCTGCCACTTCACCTGCCACAACACGCATGCCCCCACCATTCTCAGCAACACCCAGCCCACTTGATGTGCAACACCAGCTACCCACCACCAGCTTACATGCACTCTCTTCAACAAACTCTCATTCAGCGAATATGCCACCGTGGTCTAGGACCGTATTAACACTCCCACATCCAACATCATCTTCCTAACCAAGAACTGACTCAACCCCCTGGTCAGCCCTCAACATCACCACCATCATACCAGCAGAATACTGCATCACCCATCGCATCAACAAGCCAGGCAGAGGGAACACCATTATCCAGAGAGCCTCTATCAAATGCATTACCGCCACGGATGAACACCATCCCAGCAAAGGACTTCACTATCCAAACAGGAGAGAAATCCACCATAAGGGGAACCCTCGCATACTATACACTGGCACCTTGAACCGCCTTCTGCAACCTTATCCCCAATTTCATTGCCTCCTCACCATGTTCTCGAAGGACTACATGTTCCCGGGTGACCTCAACTTCCACCTTGATGACATAACTGACCCTAACTCCACCAACCTCCTCGACAGCCTGAACAACATATGCCTCACCCTGCTCATACAGGACCCCGCGCGCATTGCAGGACACATGCTCGACCTCATATTCACCTCCAGCAACGGCATCAAAACCACCAAACTCACATGGAACGACCACTCAATCGTCCACTTCGTCACAACCCCATACCCCTCGATGCAACCCAGCGCCACCCATCGCACCTGAAACATGGCCTCAGAGACCGAATGAACCCACACCCTCGCTCTCAATCAGCCCAAACACCACAACAATGTGAACCAGGATGTCAGAAGCTTCAACACCTGGATCACTGACTGCGCTGACATCATCGCCTCATCAAGAACAAGAAACACAGACAATCTACGAGGCAAGTCAGCTGGTACATCGAGAACCTCAGGACAGCCATGCGCCGCTGCAAGCACCGCTAGAGAAGGTGGCACACCAACAAAGACCCAGCCAACAAACCTGCCTACAAATCAGCAATCAACCTATACCACTGCGAACTACGTGAGACAAAAAAAGCACTGGCATAGTGCATCAAAGCTAACCCCAACAACAGTAAGGAGATCTTCTGCATAGTCCACGCATTCACCAACCCCGCAGTGGTGTCAACCAATCTCTCACTTTCAGGACCTATGTGACTGCCTCGTAGATTTCTTCCATGAAAAATCGCCAAAATCTACAGAAACGTCAACCCCCAACTCAAGGCTGAAGACTTTTTCAAAGGTCATACGTCCACACACACGGCCATCCCAAGGCTAACCACCTGGAATCCCCTCACCACTCAGGACACCATCGCCATCATGAATTTCATCCACTCAGGCGCCCCATCTGACCCATACCCCTACCACATCTTCAACCTAGGAGCGTCCAGGATTGGCCTCAAACTTTCCACCCTACTCAACACCTAACAGGATTCTACCAGCTTCCCAGAAGACTGGAAGCATGCAGAAACCCCTGGTGATTAAACTTTCAGCAGACCCCAACAAACTCAGCAACTACACACCCATTTCCCTGCTCCTTTCCTGGCCAAAGTCATTGAAAAAGCCATCAACCAAAAACTCACCATCTACCTGGAACACAATCCCCTCCTAAAAGACTCCCAATCTGGATTCCAGCAGCAACCACAGAGCCAAGACAGCCCTGATTGCAGTCACACATAACATCCAGGCCCTGCAGGACAAAGAACAGACAGCTGGCCTTATCCACCTCAATCTCTCAGCAACCTTCAACACCATCTCCCACCAAACACTTATCACCAGACTTCATGTCAAAGGCATCCAAGGAGCCGCTCTCAGATGGATCACTTCCTTCCACAGACAGAACACGATGAGTCCACCTTCCACCCTTCATCTACGAATCCAAAGCAATCATCTGCAGCGTTCCTCAAGGCTCATCACTCAGCCCCACCCTCTTTAACATCTGCATGTCCCCCCACGCCAACATAGACAGATCCCATGGACTCAACATTATATCCTATGCCGATGACACGCAGCTCATACTCTCCCTCTCCGTAAACTCTACTGCCTCCAGAATCAACTTCCACCAATGCATGACCAGCATCGCCAATTGGATGAGGAGTAACTGCCTCAAGTTCAACACAGATAAGAGGGAAGTCTTGATGTTTAGCAGGGAAAACTCCCCCCACAGAAGCCTCCTGGTGCCCATAGAACTGGGGCCCACTCCAACTCCAACTGAGCATGCCAGGAATCTTGGTATCAGCCTGGACATCAATCTCACAATGAGGTCCCAAGTCAGTGCAGTGTCATCTGCCTGCTTCTTCAATTTGTGGATGTTACATAAGATTTTCAAGCAGTTTCCCCAAAACACAAGATGCACCATCACCCTAACCCTCATCACCAGTCAACTGGACTATGGAAACACGCTCTACATGGGTCTAGAGGCCCAGCGAGTTCAGACTACAGACCATCCAGAGTGCTGCAGCAAGACTCATCCTGGATCTCCCTCATCGCCCTCACATCACCTCAAAAAACTCCACTCACTCCCGGTTCAGAAGCAATGCCAGTTCAAGTTTCTCACCTAAAGGCCCAACTCCAGACCTGCCTACATCAACTACCTCCTGAGATTCCTCAAACCCTCCAGACACCTCCGCTCTGCCTCCCTCGCGCTGGCCAATACCTCTGCATACAACGCAGCATAGTGGGAGGACGCTCCTTCTCCTACCTTGCAGCCAAAGCCTGGAACGGCCTCCGCCTGCTCCTCAGGACCTCTCCTACGCTGCATGAGTTCCATAGGAAAAACTGACTCTTTGCCTAAGACCCTGGACCAGCTTGTGCCTAGATACCCTCATAGGTGACAAGTAGTGCTCTACATGTCAACTGATTGATGGCAAAGTATAGATCCTTCGTCAAGTGAAGGGCATTCCTTCCACTTACCTCGGAAGGAAACACGTAAGGGCATTCCTTCCATTTACCTCGGAAGGAAACACGTAAGCATGAAATATCTGCAGCCCTCACCCATACTCACTCTGCCCATGAATGTGAATCACTGCACATAGTGTGCTTTGCAGCCACGACTTATCAGACACCCAGGAAGTGGGCTTCAAGTGAAAGAGCTGCTTTGATTCCAATGCTGCATATTTTTCAGCATACAAATTATGCCTATTTCAGCACCGTGCATTACTGTTTACTGACTTTAGTTGATGTTTACATTACAGGTTCACCTTTTTCATTTTGCATTTCACTCAACCCTCTTCTCAAAGAAAGTGGAAGAAGGACCGTGCAGGCTGAGGACACATATGCATTTGTGTCTGCCCCTTGGGTGCCTCCTTGTATGCCTGGGTGCCTGTCTGAGCTGCAGTCTGTGGGTGGTTGGGTGTTAGTGAGTTTGTCAGTCGGAGTGTGTGTGTGAAAACCTACAATGTGTGTTTTAAAATATAGCCTGTTTGTATGCAGAAAGGAGCCTTCTGTTCAGTTCCTGGGTATAAGTTATCATTATGAAATTGCCTGATGGGGCATCTGTTTACAAAGCATATGGGAATCCTTCTCCAAAAGGCTTTCTACCTTTTCTAAACAAGTGAGGGAAGCACTTCTGAGTTTTCCGTCGAGTCTACTACACAGTGCAAGCTGGCTGGTTGTGAAAAAAACCTATTGTGAACTTACAGTAGGCATAGAGCCCACCCATTGCTTACCATAGGTTGGCTTTACTGTAACTCTAATCAGCTTGCTTTTCATGTTTGTCAGGCCTCTGGAGGATAGCCTCTTTACTGGTGCCCTTCCACTACTTATTTTTTCTGGAACTACATTTCTTTTGCTTAAGCACTCCACAACAATGCATCTGTTTTCCAGCTGTCTCCTTTGTGCGCTCCTTTTTTTCTGCCCTCAGCCCTGCTTTATGTTGACCTCTCCTGCCCTTCTGCTCCTCCCCACAGCGTCTATGTTGCACTCACTCTTGTGTGCTTCTCCCCTACTGCATTGCTTTCTTGTTTGTGTGTTTCTGCCTCAAGTGCTTCTTTCCCACACCCCCCCCCCCACGCTTGAGCTCCCTGTTGCTGCCTTGTCCCACTCACTGTTGCTCCTCCCTCCTATCTGTAGTATCTTAGAACTGTAAGCATTAGGACTCCATGACTTGGGGAGAACCTATGAAGGAAATTACGTAATCGACCTGGTAAGTGTTACGGTGTAGTCTTTAATGATTATTGGCATGTTGAGGGTTCAGTTGAATGTTGTACGCTGATAAGTAAAGATGATAACTACAACCTCTGTGTGTGGTGTGTTCATGTGCATGCTACAGGGCTGAGGAGGGCACGACACAATCCTGGTGCCTGCAGCATATTTTATCCCCTTATGTGTAACTGAGCATCCACATGCCTACAAAATAATGTGGTCACACTGTCACACAATTGTGTCATCACACTTCTATTTTAAGTTTTAGCTATACTGCACAGTATCTTGCCAATACTGTAAAGCATGACCAAAAGATATTGACAAAGCCAAAAGGTCCCAAAGGCAAGACCCCTCTGTAACTAAGCCATTGACTATCTGGAGGCCGACACCAAACGAGGAGCTCCGACATCGCTAGATTAGAAGCTAAATACTGCTGGACCACGAAAGCAAGCCCTCTCAGCCAAAGCCCCCTGGATGTGGAACAGCATAACCCCTGACTTCAGAATAGCACTGACCCTGTTTCAGTTCTGGAAGAAACTGATAACTCACCCCTTAATGCTACGCTACCTCAGATAGGCTGACCTCTTACTCCTTTCACTAGCTCCACCTCCACCCTCTGTCCGCCTCCATAATCGATACTCACCAGGGCTCAACCCTGCACCCAAGCATACATTAATACCACTCGACCACTGAAGGGGCATGCACATAATCATTCAAACATACACCAATTCAGAAAGTGGGTCCATTTCTACCCAATATAAGTCAACTAAAAGAAGAGAGTGCAAAATACATGACGTGTAGGTTGATAAATGATAGTCTTGTACACTTTCCTCAACAGATGGTCAGTAGAGGTAGGACAGATGTCAGACAATCTGAACATCTTCGCGCACACCCAAGAGATCCGCTTCAAAGTGCTGAACCAAAAGTCCACTAGATGGTCAAATACCTGGGGTCCTCGCCCTCCCAGGCAGTGCTTTTAAGGCCCTCATGAAACAAAAGAACTGCATTCCTATGCAGAAGACTGCAGCATATTGGGTTCATTTATTTATTTTTTATTTTGTCGTTTTGTTGGGCGCTGTATGGATACCCCAGAATGCTACAGATGGGCAATAGTCTGGATCTTGAGTCAATGGGAGGAGATGAACAATCAATCAATCAAGGAATTTATAAAGCACACTACTCACTCCTGAGGGTCTCAAGGTGCTGACAGATAAAGTCCACATTCTTCAAAGGGTGCACATTCCTGTTTTCTTCAGTAACTTCACCCTTGGGAAGAGTTCAGTTAAAAGTGGTTGAAAGAGTTATAATTAGTCCAAGCAAAAAAACTTGCCAACAGTGTTCTGCTGCATACCAGAAGTCATCCACATTACATCAAGAGTTAGTGAGTGAAACTTTCATCGCACAAAACAGCAAACTGGCAGGTTCTATATGCGTCATGCTCATCAGCCTGACTCAGTTAATTTTCATGCAGAACCCAGATTTGCGAAAAATTTAAAAAGGCACTGGAGGAGAAAGTGACTTGCCCACGATCACACAACTTTGGTCAAGTGTGGAAGCAGGATTTGCCAACCGGTTACCTAAATCAAAAGTCGAACTCTAACCTCAAATTTACACAATGTCTGCAAAATCATCCCCAACTAAAGATTCTGCTCGTATTGCCCTGAGTAACTCAGAGTTCCTCAAACTGAACTATTGCAACAGTCAACTCTGAGGCTACCATCACCACTCCCAACTCATCAAAAGGTACTATTCAACTTTAAAGAACGTCCTACATCTCCCCCAAACTGCACTACGCAGACTAGTGCCCAGGCTCCTTGTATTCTCATGTGAAGCTCTGTAGATCCTTCCACCTGTTGTGAGGACCTCTTGGACCCGAGATGGTTCCCCCTGTTTGAGCTTTATTCAGCTTCATTTTAAATTTCATATTTCATTCGTTTTAGTAAGGCTGCTTCTAGCAGTAACCTTTTACCTATTTTATCAGCTGGTTTTATTCTAGGAATATAGAGAAAACGCTGCTTGTTTAGTTAGCCTGTGCATGACATGTAATTGGTACTTTCTGTCCAAGGATGGGAATATGGTACACCAGTGGTCCCCAAACTGTGGTCAGGGGACCCCTGGGGTGCTGCAAAGGCTCTTCAGGGGGTCTGTGACTCCTTAGAAAACTAAACAATATTAACAGATTAATAAAGTGTATATAAATAAAGTGGCTGAATGTACAATCCCAAAATTTAAGATATACTATAAATGTCAAGGAATTTGAAATTGGAGGCTAAAAATTAAATTGGTATCTTCAGATTGATTTGTGGAGCAATGCAGGTGCGTCAAATAGAATATAGTATGGATGATGTGTGGCTTCGATTGAATTTAGAAAAGCTCCAATCTTCCTATTAAAATTACATTTTTTATGGTTTTCATCGTTTATATTTGTTCACAAATTAAATAAAATGTGTTATCATTTGTGTATGTGTTTGATGAATGCTTGTTTCTGTATTTTTTGTGTATTGTTTTGTGGTTCAAATCATCAACAATGGTTAGGCCAGGGTCCCTGGTTTCCAGTAATGACTCGGGGTTGGGGGGGAAGGAGGGAGTGTTCTCAGATTCTATTAATGATTCAGTGGGGGTCCCAGGGTTCAAATAATGAGAAAGTGGGGGTCCATAAAAGTCAAAAGGTTGGGAACCACTGTGGTACACAATATGCTAGTTTGTGTTGCCTGCTCAGGCGACAGCTTCTAGCACCTAGACACAGCATTACATCAGGACTGCGATTTATATTCAGCTTGATTTAATTATATAAGTGATACACTGACCCGGGAGGGGCAGAGTGCATTCCAGCTACAACCATCCTTGGACACATGCTGTCTTTAACATGCAACTCTGATGGTGCTAATCTAACAGGTCTGCGAGAGGATTGCCATCTACACCACAGGATGACTCCAGACACTATCTTCAGGTATGGGGCTAATCCCTTAGATCGGGACAGGCAGAAGGGTACACTCACTATGCTCTTGAGTATAGTCTTAGGGTTATGTAGGAACGCATAGGAACCTAGAGAACATCTAGAACCACATGGATCATGGTTGGACTGTTTATTGTCTTTACCATGTTTGTAGCGCTGATTACTTTGCTTTGTTCCATCTGCCTAAATCTTGCAACTCACTCGCTATGTACTAGATTGTGATTGTTTAAATAAATGTATTGAAAACGTATCTTGCATCTCTGTGTCTCACCTGGGCATACATGAATAATTCAACAAAAGGGTAAGATTAGTTTCCACTGCTTCCCTGGGGAGTCAGAGGGTCATGTTTAGGTTGCCGTAATCACCTTACATCTCAGTTAGTTTGGGGTACGGGTGAGGCACTGTGAGCTAACCAGGAATTGGACCAACAATTTCTGATTGTATTGACCGACTCAGTCTCCTGCACTCTGAAGTTCTGTTGTCCTAATACACAGTCCTATTACCACAGTGGGAACTGTATAACACTCTCACTGACTGGGAACATAGTCTCCCATTTCACTTCAAGCGATACCTTCCATTTAAAAACTCAACATCACCTCAGCAACCCAAGCTTCTATTCCCCTGTCAAGCTTTTAGGAAGTTTCTGCTCTAGCACACCTACATAGAAACCACCTCCTTCATTTAAGATATGTCTCCACCATGACCAACTTCAAAATAGCCCTGAAATACCACATGCCCTAACTGAAAGAGGGCTCCAGACCTGATTCAGAAAGCTACTTGCACTAGCAGAGCCTAGTATGTTGTAAAATTGCATGATGGTAAATCTACTCCAGGGCAGGAATGCCCAGGACATCGTTGTCAAGCGTGCAAGTTTTTGGTTATTCACAAACATTTAGAGATTTCTTCCTGTAATAGCATAAGGATGGAAGCATCTCAGAAGACCCTCAAAGTTGTTGGGAATGTGGAACAAGAGGTCTTTTCATGGAACAAAATATTTTCCAGTGGAGAAAAAAATCAGTTGCACTAGTGTGATGCTGCTCGGCACTCAGTTACTTCTTCTTGCACTCGACCGTAGTTGCATTTACATGGCACTTTATATCCCTGATGTGGCGCCGAAGTATATTAGTGGACAGGTAACATGCTAGCCTGTATGGGAATCCTTTTTGTGAGGGTGTGCCTATGCAGGAAGCATTTTGGTGTCGTGCATGAGTGACGAGAGGGCTCTTATCTTGTCCTAGGTCGCTGTGCTTAGGTGTGTTACGGTAAGGAAGAGTTTTGAGGGATACAGCGTAAGCATCATACATTTACATTTATTGATTCTACCCGATTATGCTTGACTATATGTGTCTCTGTTGATCAACTTGAGTCCAAGAGGTACAGTCCAAGGTATGAACTAGATGCAGGCAGTCATGGTATGTGTACATTTTATCCCCCATTACATTTAAACAAAGGAAATAGCTTTGTACGAACTTAAGTGGGAATTAACAAAAGATTTGCATAAATACTCCTGAAATGACACAACTGTTACAAGTTTCCCAGAATATATTTGGGAAAAAAATTTAATTCTACAAATTGGAGCATCTAAATAATTGGGGACAACAGTTGTGGCTCCTTCTTAGGCCTTGCGCTAGCCAAGATCTTTTGATTTTACTGAAATTATATATTTAATTTTTATTTAATTTAAAAAAGTTTTATATAGCGCAAACATGGCCCATGGGGGTATCTGAGCACTTTACAAATTGGCAGAGGGAAGAAACATGTAGAGCAAACAATAACATAATCGAGACCGTTTGAGGAACCACCTCAATGACAAATTCAAATCCGACAAGTCAAAACACGATCGTAACAGGCGAGTATTGAACATGGGTGTAGTCAACATGCCATGTCAGGCCGGAGAGTAGAGATCCTGAGTTCTAGGGTAGAAATGCGTTCATCAATAGTACTTTACCTTCCTTTTTAGGTCGAGCATAGCAGCGCACAAGCGCTGCTCTTCTCAACATGTTGTAATCTATTCTGAGAGCTTTAGCCACGCCCATCTCACGCCCATCACTTTCATTCGTTCCTGGGCCTGCCTTTAAAAAATAACTTGATGCTGTTGGGAAATGCTTTACTTTTGTCCCGCCTTGAGGCTGTCTTGTTACCACCTTGGAGACTGACCCTGTTACATGGATTATTGCAAGTTCAGGAAGGTACCTTAGTAGGGCACACTATTTTTTTCCTTTGCCCCACAGCTTCGCTCATGGCGGTATGTTGTTCCTTCGTTTTCCTTGATTTCGAGCATCTTGCTGTTCCTTTGCGATGTCTGCTGAGGCTCTTTTATTTATTTCTTTTTTTGTAGTTTTATGTAGTGTGAACTTGACACAAAGATATTGGAGCACTTTATTATTTATTTGTTTTGCAGTTTATATAGTGCAAACTCAATACAAAGGTATGACAGAGCTTTACATGAGCACTGGTTGCATTACACAAGAACGCATTAATTTTTGGAAGCAAGGGGAGAGTAAGTGATTTGCCCAGAACCATAGGCTGTTGAGCCAGTACGAATACTCAACCCGTGTTCCACAGCTCCAAGGTTGGCAGCCTTGGCCCTTACGCCACATCCTCTCCCCTAGGGTTCTTTGACTTGTGCGTGCTGGGGCAGTCTAGGAATAACTAGTTTTTTAAATATAGCGCTTGTTAATACAGGATCTGCCATTTCATAACGCTGCAAAGCAGGTGCATTCTTAACAAAATTGCTATAATTAATTTCAATCGACCTTGCAGAGATGAAAAAGCTATGTCAGGATTGTTATTTATTTATTTATTTATTTTTGCAGTTTTATTTAGTGTGAACTCTACACAAAGGTATCAGAGCGCTTTATTTTTTTGCAGTTTCATATAGCATGAAATCAATACAAAGGTATTACCTCGCTTTAAATGAGCACCAGTTACATTACACAAGAACACACTAATTTTTGGTAGCAAGGGGAGATTAAGTGATTTACCCAGAATCACAGGATGTTGAGCCGGCACCGAGACTCTAACCGTATTCCCCAGCTCCAAAGTCGGCAGCTCTGGCTGTTACAACACATCCTCTCCCCTAGGGTTCTTTGTCTAGTGCGTGTTGGGGCAGTCTGGGAAATAACTCTTTTTTTATTTTATATAGGGCTTGGTAATACAGGTTCAGCCATTTCATAGCGCTGCAAAGTAGGTGCCTTTTTTAACAAATCGCTATAATTCATGTGCATCGACCTAGCAGAGATGAAGAGGTGAAAAAGCGATGTCAGGATTACAATCTCTGACATTTCCGTTCTGTCAAGACCTCTGCAGTAGGTGCATTAACCAACTGACTTGAGTAGAGCTTAACACTATGCGATAGCACATGCTCTTTATAACCTACGGAGGGTCACCAACAAAGCACATAGGTTAGTTCTACGCAAGAAGGTGGCGAAAGGTTTAGTCTCCAAAATAGTGGAAAAGGAGTTGTGACTCCAGACCCAAGCCCTTCACGGCCTCAAGCTTGAAAGCAAAAAACTTCAAGCCTTTGAATATAAATTGGGCCTCTTCAAATAGAGCTCAGTTTACATCAACTCGCTACAAAGGTATTACATCACTTTACATGAGCACCGGTTATGTTACACAAGAACACGTTCATTTTTGGCAGGAAGGGGAGATTAAGGGGGTCATTATGACCCCGGCGGATGGCGGTGAAATGGAGAAAAGTACTGCCAACAGGCTGGCGGTACTTTTCTCCATATTATGACATTGGCGGTTTGGCTATAGCCAAACCGCCAATGTACCACACCGTCCACCACGGCGGTAACGACCGCAGACGGTCGTCACTAGCCCGTCTGCGGGATTATGACCCCGCCTACCGCCATGGTTTTCGTGGCAACCTTACCGCCACAAAAACCATGGTGCTAGGCACCATCAGTGACAGGGAATTCCTTCCCTGTCACTGATGGGGGGGTCTTCCACGCCCCTCTCCCCCTCTCCAGGTTTCCCCCCAACCACTCCCCTCTCCAGCCCCACCCACGACCTACATGCACCTTTACTCACTAACGTACACACACACACACACACACACACACACACACACACTCATACCCACATTCATCCACGCATGCATACATCGATTCACACAATCAATCAATCACTGCATTTGTAAAGCGTGCTACATACCCGCGAGGGTCTCAAGGCGCTGGGGAGGGGGGGTGCTACTGGTCGAAGAGCCAGGTCTTGAGGAGTCTTCTGAAGGCCAGCAGGTCCTGGGTCTGTCGTAGGATGGTGGGGAGAGTGTTCCAGGTCTTGGCGGCAAGGTAGGAGAAGGATCTGCCGCCGTCGGTGGTTTTTCGGATGCGGGGGACTGTGGCGAGGGCGAGGTTGGCTGAGCGGAGGCTTCGGGTGGGGGTGTGGAAGCTGAGTCGGTTGTTGAGGTAGGTGGGTCCGGTGTTGTGCAGTGCTTTGTGTGCGTGGATCAGGAGCTTGAAGGTGATCCTCTTGTTGACGGGGAGCCAGTGCAGGCCTCTCAGGTGGAGTGTGATGTGGCTGCGGCGGGGGACATCCAGGATGAGTCGGGCTGAGGCGTTCTGGATGCGTTGGAGTCGTCTCAGGAGCTTGTTTGTAGTTCCTGAGTAGAGGGCGTTCCCGTAGTCGAGTCTGTTGGTGATGAGGGCCTGGGTAACGGTTTTTCTCGTGTCGAGGGGGATCCATTTGAAGATCCTGCGGAGCATACGTAGGGTGTTGAAGCAGGACGCGGAGACGGCGTTGACTTGCCTGGTCATGGAGAGAGTGGAGTCGAGGATGACCCCCAGGTTGCGTGCGTGGTCCGTGGGTTCCGGGGCTGTGCCTAGTGACGTGGGCCACTAAGAGTCGTCCCAGGCTGATGGGGTGGGTCTGAGAATGAGGACCTCTGTCTTGTCTGAGTTCAGCTTCAGTCTGCTGTCCTACATCCAGTCGGCTACGGCCTTCATTCCTCGGTGGAGGTTAGCTTTGGCGGTGTGGGGATCTTCGGAGAGGGATATGATCAGCTGGGTGTCGTCGGCGTAGGAGATGATGTTGAGGTTGTGTTGTCATGCGACGTGGGCGAGGGGGGCCATGTAGATATTGAACAGTGTCGGGCTGAGGGAGGATCCCTGTGGGACGCCGCAGATGATCTCTGTGGTTTTGGAGTGGAAGGGTGGGAGGCGGACGCTCTGGGTTCTGCCGGAGAGGAAGGAAGTGGTCCAGGCCAGGGCCTTCTCTTGGATACCGGCGTCATGGAGGCGTGCTGATAGGGTGCGGTGGCAGACCGTGTCAAAGGCTGCTGATAGGTCCAGGAGGATGAGGGCGGCTGTTTCTCCTTTGTCCATCAGGGTCCGGATGTCATCAGTGGCGGCGATGAGGGCGGTCTCGGTGCTGTGGTTACTGCGAAAACCGGATTGGGACGGGTCCAGGATGTTGTTGACTTCGAGGTAGCGGGTCAGCTGTTTGTTGACAATCTTCTCGGTCACTTTTGCCGGGAAAGGGAGCAGGGAGATGGGACGGAAGTTCTTGAGGTCCTTGGGGTCTGCCTTGTGCTTCTTCAGAAGGGCGTTGATCTCGGCGTGCTTCCAGCTTTCTGGGAAGGTTGCTGTCTCGAAGGAACAGTTGATTGTTTTCCGGAGGTGGGGCACGATGGCTGCGCTGGCTTTGTTGAAGACGTGGTGAGGGCAGGGGTCCGATGGGGATCCAGAGTGGATGGAGTTCATGGTTTTGATGGTGTCTTCGTCGCTGACCAGACGGTCAGGCGACTGGTGCGAGTGGTAGTCGCAGGGGTGGTGGACTCAGTGGTGGGTGAGGGGGTGTCGGGGTTGAAGTTGTCGTGGATGTCGGTGATCTTGCGGTGGAAGAAGGTGGCCAGGGAGTCGCACAGGTCTTGAGATGGCAGGATGTCGTTGGTGATGGAGCTGGGGTTGGAGAGTTCTTTCACGATGCTGAAGAGCTCTTTGGTGTTGTGTGCGTTGTTCTCTAGGCGGTCCTTGAAGGCGGTCTTCTTGGCGGTCCTGATGAGTTGGTGATGTCTGCGGGTGGCGCTCTTGAGGGCTGTGTGGTTGTCTGGTGTTCGGTCGTGGAGCCATTTCTTCTCCAGCTTCCGACAGGTGTGCTTGGAGATCCAGAGGTCCTCGGTGAACCAGGCGGCTTTCTTGTTGGTGTGGTTGGTTGTAAAGGTCTTGAGAGGGGCGAGGGTGTTGGCGCAGTCATTTATCCACTGTGTGAGGTTGGTCGCAGCAGTGTCTGGGTCGGTGGGTGGTCTCAGGGCGAGGGCGGTAATCAGTTGGTCCTCGGTGACCTTGCCCCAGCAGCGGCGTGGTAGCTTTTGGGTGCGGTGGTGTGTGGTGGGTTTTCTGAAGGTGAAGTGGACGCATCTGTGGTCGGTCCAGTGTGGTTCGTGGTGTGGTTGAAGGAGACGTGGGGGCTTGCGGAAAAGATGGGGTCGAGCGTGTGTCCAGCGGCGTGAGTGGGTGTAGAGCTGTTTGAGTCCAAGGTTGTCGATCAGGGCTGTGGAGTTGGCGTCGTCGTTGTTCTCAAGGTGGAAGTTCAGGTCCCCGAGGAGGATGTAGTCCGTGGAAGCGAGGGCGTGGGTGCTGATGAGGTCGGCGATGGTGTCACTGAACTGTGGGCGGTGTCCGGGAGGTGTGTAGATGAGAGTTCCTCTGAGGGTGGTGTTGGGGTCGGTGTGGATCTGGAAGTGCATGTGCTCGGCGGTGGTGAGGGTGTCATCGGTGTACGTTGAGATTTTGATGGAGTCTGTGGATGATGGCGATTCCTCCTCCCATTCCGTTGGTGCGGTCTCTGCGGGAGATCTTGTAGCCCTGTGGGATGGCTATGGCGATGTCTGGTGCTGAGGTGGCGTTCAGCCAGGTCTCAGTCAGGAAGGCGACGTCGGGAGCAGTGGAGTCTAGGAGGTCCCAAAGTTCGATGGCGTGCTTGCGAGCGGAGCAGGTGTTGAGGAGGATGCAGCGAAGGTGGTTGGGTTCTCTGGCTGGTGGTGTGGAGGGTTGGATGCTGGTGAATCTGCAGTTCTGGCAGGTGAAAGGCCCCTGGGTGCGTTTCGGGGTGGCCCGGTAGCAGGGGTGGTCTCGTCTGGTGTTGAGTGCGTGGAGGGTGCTTGCGTCGTAGTGCAGTCTGGCGTTGCGGGGTGCGGGTTCCAGGGGTTCTGGTGCTGGGTGCGGTCCAGGCGCGTACGGGCGCAGACGGACTTGCCTTAGGCGCGCCTTTGGCGTGCCCGCTTCGCGGCTTCCATATGAGGGCAGAGGGAGGGAGGAGCAGCTGGGAGGTGGGAGTGGGGCGGCGGGGCAGCAGGGGCTCAGCAGCAAGGGAAAAACCCCGGGGAAAAAACCCCGGGGAAAAAACGGCAGGAAAAGACGGCGGGAGAGGGACAACAGAGCACAGGGGTAGAGAAAGCAAAACACAGGGGCACAGAATGAAAAAAACGAAGTGCCACAGAAGCCAAGCGCAGGGGTACAGAAAAAAGGGAGCGAGTAGTCAGGCGGCAAAAGCGGCAACGGAGGTTCAACCCACAGTGGGCTGCGTGGCAGATGGGGGGGAGCGACCTGCCTGGTGACACACACATCCACACACACTGACATACTGTCGGAAGTTGGCTCTGTATATACTATCTCAAAGTGAGAGATAGTGTGCACAGAGTCCAAGGGTTCCCCTTAGAGGTTGATAGTGGCACAATTAGATAATACTAATGCTCTATTTTATGGTAGTGTGGTCGAGCAGTAGGCTTATCAAAGGGTAATGTTAAGCATTTGTTGTATACACACAGGCAATAAATGAGGAACACACACTCAAAGACTTAACTCCAGGCCAATGGGTTTTTATATAGAAAAATATATTTTCTTTCATTTTTAGAACCACAAGATTCAAATTTGAGGTAAGTACATAAAATGCAAGGTACTTCACACAGGTAAATATAGAACTTTGATTTAAAACAGTAGTACACACAGTTTTGGTTAAAATGGCAAATAGATATTTTAAAAGTGTACACTGCAAAAATCAACAATTCGTGGGGGAGGTAAGTATTAGTTAGTTTTTCAGGTAAATAAAGCACTTACACAGTCTGTCTCCTGGGCAAGGCAACCCCAAAGCCACAGCACCAGCAACACAGGTCCAGTCAGGTGCAGAGGTCAAAGGAGGGCCCAAAACACATAGGCGCCTATGAAGAACAGGGGTGCTCCGGTTCAAGTCTGCTAGCAGGTAAGTACCTGCGTCCTCGGGGAGCAGACCAGGGGGGTTTTGTAGAGCACAGGGGGGGGGGGACATACAAGCACACCAAACACACCCTCAGCGGCATAGGGGCAGCTGGGTGCAGTGTGCAAAGTAGGTGTCGGGTTTGCTGTAGAAATCAACGGAGGGACCCGGGGGTCACTCTGGCAATGCAGGTAGGGCACAGGGGGGCTTCTCGGGCCAGTCACCAACTGGACTAGGATGAGGGCCGCCTGCTGGTCACTCCTGCACTGGTAGATGGTTCCCCTCAGTCCTGGGGGCTGCGGGTGCAGTGCTTGGTCCAGGCATCGGGTTCCTTTGTTACCAGGCAGTCGCGGTCAGGGGGAGCCTCTGGATCCTCTCTGCAGGCATCGCTGTGTGGGTGAAGGGGGGTCGACTCAGGGTGTCCACGTCGTTGGAGTCGCCTGGGAGTCCTCTCTGCAGTTTTGGTTGTCCTGAACTCGAGCCCGGGGCGTCGGGTGCAGAGTGTGAAGACTCACGCTTTTGGCGGGAAGTGAGAGTCTCTTTAAAGTTGCTACTTTGTTGCAATTTCTGGACAAAGCCGCTGTCCTCGGGAGGTTCTTGGTCCTTTAGGTTCAGGTCAGTCCTCTGAGTCGTCAGAGGTCGCTGGTCCCGCTGGATGCGTCGCTGTGCAGGTTCTTTGAGTCTGGAGACAGGCCGGTAGGGTTGTGGCCAAATCAGTTGTCGTCTCCGTCGTCTCTGCGGGGCTTTCATGTCAGCAGTCCTTCTTCTTGTTGTAGGTTGCAGGAATCTGATTTCCTGGGTTCACGGTCACTCTAAATTTAGGGGTTTGTTTAGGTCTGGGGGGGCATTAGCCAATGGCTACTGTCCTTGAGGGTGGCTTACACTCTCCTTGTGCCTCCTCCCTGAGGGGGGGGGGGGGCACATCCCTAGTCCTATTGGGGGAATCCTCCAAAACTAAGATGGAGGATTTCTAAAGGCAGGGGTCACCTCAGCTCAGGGCACCTTAGGGCAGAGGTCTTCAAACTGGGGGGTGGGCCCCCCTAGGGGGGCCTGGAGTGATCCCATGGGGGCCCCAGACTCTGGCCAAAATAAATATTATACAGATAACAGGCCTTTGTTTTAAGCAGAAGCATGTTATTGCAGTTTTAAAAAGGTAACAGTACTTAACTTCAAAGTTTAAATAGGTTTAAACATTGCCATGTTTATAAAATAATTGTGAAAAATTCTGAGGGGGGCCCATTGATTTTTATTTTTCAATTGGGGGGGCGCGGCATAAAAAAGTTTGGAGACCTCTGCCTTAGGGGCTGTCCTGACTGGTAGGTGACTCCTCCTTGTTGTTCTCATTATCTCCTCCGGACTTGCCGCCAAAAGTGGGGGCTGTGTCCGGAGGGGCGGGCATCTACACTAGCTGGGATGCCCTGGGGTGCTGGACCAACAGGCATGAGCCTTTGAGGCTCACCGCCAGGTGTTAAAGTTTCTGCAGGGGGAGGTGAGAAGCACCTCCACCCAGTGCCGGCTTTGTTTCTGGCCACAGAGTGACAAAGGCACTCACCCCATGTGGCCAGAAACTCCTCTGATTGTGGCAGGCTGGCAGGAACTGGTCAGCCTAATACTAGAAATTGGACTGGTATACAGGGGGCATCTCTAAGATGCCCTCTGTGTGCATTTTTCAATAAATCCCACACTGGCATCAGTGTGGAATTATTGTGCTGTGAAGTTTGATACCAAACGTCCAAGATTTCAGTGTAGCCATTATGGAACTGTGGAGTTCTTGTTTGACAAACTCCCAGACCATATACTCTTTATGGCTACCCTGCACTTACAATGTCTAAGGTTTGGCTTAGACACTGCAGGGAGATAGTGCTCATGCAACTATGCCCTCACCTATGGTATAGTGCACCCCGCCTTAGGGCTGGAAGGCCTGCTAGAGGGGTGACTTACCTATGCCACAGGCAGTGGGTAATGGGCATGGCACTCTGAGGAGAGTGCCATGTCGACTTAGTCATTTTCTACCCACCACCACACACAAGCTGTGAGGCAGTGTGCATGTGCTGAGTGAGATGTCCCCAGGGTGGCATAATAAATGCTGCAGCTCTTAGAGACCTTTCCTGGTCACAGGACCCTTGGCACCAGGGGTACCATTTACAAGGGACTTATCTGTGTGCCAGGACTGTGCCAATTGTGGGAACAAAGGTAGAGTTTAGGGAAAGAACACTGGTGTTGCAGCCTGGTTAGCAGAATCCCAGTACACTTTCAATCATAACTGGCATCAACAAAAGGCACAAAGTTAGGGGGTAACCATGCCAAGGGAGGCATTTCCCTACACATACATACATGCATGCACACCCACACATGCACACAACTCAACATACACGCACTCACACATCCATACACGCACACACAGACAACATGCACCACACACCCACATGCACACACATGCATACACCCCCACACCCCCACACACATACACAACACTCCCCACCCCCTCCCCTGTCGGAGCACCCAACTTACCCGATGTCAGGGGGTCCTCCGGGAGGGGACGGGGCGCTGCTGCCAGCAGCAGCGTCCGCCAACAGAACACCGCCAGGCCGTATCATGTGTCATGATACGGTCTGCGGCGGTCTACTGGCGTGGCGCTGCTGCTGGCAGCAGTGCCACCTTACCTCCATCCGCCAGCATGACCACAGCTGGATTTCCGCCATCCTTCTGGCGGAAATCCGGCTATAGTCATAATCCGGATGGTAGCCGCGGCGATGGTCTTATGGGGGCCGTCGCCGCGGCGGTAGGCGGTATATACCGCCAATGTTGTATTGAGGGCCTAAGTGATTTGCAGAGAATCACAGGATGTTGAGCCGGTGCCGAGACTTGAACCGTGCTCCGCCACTCCAACGTTGGCAGCTCTGGCCCTTGCACCACATCCTCTCCCCTAGGTTTATTTGTCTGGTGCATGTTGGGGCAGTCTGGGTATAACTTGTTTTTTTAAAAACACTGCTTGGAAATACAGGTTCTACCATTTCATAACTCTGCAAAGCAGGTGCCAGTCTTAACAAAACAGCTATAATTCATTTGCAGTTAAACTGCCTGTTATGTTATTTTCTTTGTATACAGTCAATGTTTTTAAAAGTTAGGCTGGTATTGCCAATGTAGAGGACGAATTCCTTTAAAGGTCTAGCACAGAGATATATGTGGCTGCCCCCTTTTCTTTGCTCCTAACTCTATTGAACCCCTCATTCTCCAAGTTAAATGGCACAAAGGTGCCTCTTTGTGGCTTGTTTGGTGCTATAAAAGTTTAGGTAAACACACTAGAAAGGGTTGCATCTCTCGGGTATCACAGCCGGTCTGTAGTAATGAAGCACAAACACTCCCAAGATGGTGGCCTTTTTGTGTCCTCTCTCCTGCATCCTTTTCTCTCAGTTACATTAGTCTCACACATGCAAAGATAAACAGGGGCAGAAAATGGTTCATAAGATTTATTGAATCAGCTGCGTCTTAGATAAAATGGCATGAAATGCAATAATTAGAATGATGAAAAACACCAGAAGCAAAATGGTGACAAGAAAAGTGAAACATAGGAAAAGTCCCACCATACTGTCACTGTACACACTATATGCGATTCCTACCTAAGCTATGTTAGAGCACAGCATGATAAACCCTAATCCACCCTTCTGGATTCCCTTCTGGGAAGACCTCATCCCCCATATCTGAGTATGCCTGTTGTCTGCAGAGACAACCTCCTTCTAACGTGCAATGGACAGGAAAATGTTTTAGAATAAAACAGCTGTGTTCTGAAAAAATGGCCCTACTTGAAACATAAAACTACCACTTGTGCCAACAATACTATCTTGCTGCAACCTTGAGGAAAGCACAAAGTGAAAAGAATGTTGTGTTAAAAATTGTAATGCTCACCTAGGTGAAAGGACAAATAGATAAAGAAAATAAAAACATCACCACAAATGTGGCCCATTCTAAAATAATAACATGAAGCAGAATAAAATGTTGCTAGGGTAAAGGGCACAGCAGTAGGTCTAGTTGCTAAAATAACGTGTCCAGAGACATTAATAAAATGGCTATACAACAGTCTGATAAGGTCAGCTCTCTCTGAAACCTTGTCAACATGGCTATGGGAATCAATAGGATAAAAGACCTAGGAGGCTAGAAGTTTAGGTTGTGAGGGACCAGGATTCCAAGGCGATATGGACATGTTCACTTGTAATCTGGAGGAACGGTAACTTGACAGCCATTTGCTACCACTAGAGGGAAGTGCACCTGTGTGAAGTACCACCATGTACCATCTCCTGAGTAACAGTCAAGGCAACAGCACTGGCTGCAGCTACCAGTGGAGGCTACTAAGCCAGCGTCAACTAGTGCCGTTTATTAGCTTGTGGTTACCAGTAGAGGCAAGGGTTCATGAAGGTAATTTATCAGCCTGTAGGTATAGGAAGAAACAAGACGCTGGGATCGAGGAAGGTGAGTTACCAGATCGTGGTTAGTCCTCTGGGCAAGGGCACAGGTGTGATGGACGCTATATACTAGATAACAGAAGAGGTAAGGGTACCAATGTCAATGAAGGTACTTTACCAGATCATGGCTACTAGTAGAGGCAAAGGTGCAGGTGTTAACAAAGGTACTTTACCAGATCGTGGGTCAAACAGAGGCAGCACACAATTGGCGAAGAAGGTAATTTACCAACCCTTAGGTATCAGAAAAGACAAGGGCACCAGTAGCAAGGAAGATAATTTACCAGCCCACAAGAACCAGAAAAGGCAAGGGCACCAGTGGTATGGAAGGTAATCTAGTTTACCTGGCAGGAAGTACCAGAAGAGGCATGAGTGCCTGTGTCAACGAAGGTAATTTAGAAGATCGTGGGTATTGGTAGAGGAAAGGATGCCTATACTCGTTCCAGCTAGTACACTCATCCTTGTTTCTAGCCTCTACTAGAAATTACTTTCAATGAAAGGAATTTACCAGTCTCTGGCTACCACTGGTTGCAGGGGGTACTTTGTCAAGGAAAGCCATTCTTGTGCTCCTGGCTTCCAGTAAAGGCGGTAACCTCTGCCACAGTTAGCAGAAGAGACAACCACGCCAGAGTCCACAAATGCCATTAATCACCACGCGGCTACCAGTAGAGGTAGAGATACCGGTGTCAAGGAAGATAATTTACGAGCCGGTAGGTACAAGCCGAGGCAAGAGAGCCTGTGGTAAGGCTCCTATTTACCAGCCCATGGCTACCACTACAGCAAGTGGGCCTGTGTCAAGGAATGCTATTTCCTGGCAACCAAGAGGCAATTGGTCCACTGTAAAGGAAAGGCATTCACAAGTCCACAGCTACCAGTAGATGCAATGGCACCAGTCACAAGGCCATTTAACAGCTCGTGGCTAACAGCAGAGGCAAGGGTGCCTGTGTCAAGGACCCTATTTACCAGCCCTTGGCTACCATTAGAGCAAGTGTGCCTGGGTCAAGAAATGCTATTTCCCATCTCCTGGCAACCAGTAGAACTGTATTCAGAAACCCACAGCTACCTGTAGATGCAATTGCGACAGTCCCAAGGCCATTTAACAGCCTGCGGCTACCAGCAGAGGCAAGGGTGCCGTTGTCAAGAAAGGTAATTTACCAGCCCACAGCATCAGTGTCAAGGAGCGCCATTTACCAGCCCGCACCAGCTGGATGTGCCCCCCCTCCCACCCCACTTGGCTTTCCATAATCCTCTTTGCAGGGATTTGTGATTCATATAGGAGATGACATTTGAACAGGTGGCTAAAGGACAAACCCTTTTGATTTCCAGAGGGGGTTAGCTGAGTTTACGAATGAGAGAGCACACCCCTCCAGCCTTCTGCACAACCTGAGCAGCGCACAGCTACGTCCTGGCTGTCAGCTCTCCATCAATCGAGAAAGTGAAAAGGTTAGGGGTCAACCCATCTCATTTGGCCAAGGCCACATACTGTCAGACAGTGAAAAAGATCCTGCCAAGGGTGATGGTGCACATGAATAGATGGGAATGCACCATATTTATAAAGCACATATCAAGCTTTCGAACAGGAATGCTGTGTAGCAATGGATAGTGTGGGAGGCAATCCAAGGTGTTGTACATCTACTGAGGTTTATAAAGTTGCATGACACAATTACACCAAACATATTTATAATTTGAGGAAATTAGATCCGAGGGATAATAGAAAACCCACAGATTTCTAATGAAGTGCCTAACCATGAGGAGAATGCCTAGTGGAATTTCCAGGCCACCATACTGGTGGAGGAAAGTCCACATGTGGTTTCTCCACGGATTTTCCACTTCGTCCAGAAATCTGAGGATTTTTCTTTACTGTGAATCACACACAGGAACGGATTCTCAAACAGCATTTTGTCGTACGTTTTGCACAAAATGCGATTCACAAACTATGTGCGGAGATTTACGACTCCCTATACCTATGTGTGCGGAGTTTTCTGCCCAGATGCGGACTCCTGGGTGCGGATTACTCCGCACACGAGGTATACGGAGTGCGGAGTCGTTAAACTCCGCAAGTAGTTCAGAATTCCGAAAATTAGGAAATTTACTATAAAAGTCTAAGTTTAACTTTAAGAATCAGGCCCGAAGAGATTTGCCGAAAATCACATAATAATGTGATAGAAAAAAATGAAACGGAGTCTAAGATCAACTGGCTCTACCCTAGGGCCCTAGCACTGCCACGCCCGCCACGCCCACCACGCCCGTCTTGTATTGCTGACTGCGAGTCTTCTAGTGCGCTCTGTATATCCTTGCAGCACAAGTCGTCGTTCGGGCCAGCCAGCCAATCAATGGGGGCCGTCTTTTAATGGTCTTATCCTCTACAACCTTATACGTCCTTGTAGCGATGAATCATTGGTTAATTAGTCACCATCTTTTTCCCCCCTTTTTCCCCCTCTGCAATCAATCCCCAAGTTGCCAGAGCGCTGGGAATGCAGGGTCAAGTGCAGGGTCACACACAGCAGGAGCAGGGCAAAAGCAGGAGGTGGAGCTGTAGATTTGCAGCAGACATTTTGGAAGACTGAGAGGTGGTAACAGGAAGAGTGCTGGAAGAGTACAGAGGTGGAGTACTGCACAAAATCCGATAAGAGGACAGCGATAACTTCATCCACCCTCACCTCCACCTTTCTCAACCAACCGCTACTAGAAACGGGGTGAAAGGGATGGGGTGGCTGGAATAGATTTTTGGAATTGGCTCGGTTCAGGCCAGTTCAGGGTAGTTTTAGGGTTGTGGAAAATCACAGGGTGTTCCACTGCCTGCCCCCGACTGCTTCGGCGTCTTGTGACCTCCGTGACATGTTCCACCGCTCGCTGCACTCTGCTTGCCATGGTTCCACGGCTCCGCTACCCCGGAAGCGATCCTCGTGTTCCAGAAGCAGCCCTGGTCGTCAGCCCCTCAGCTCACGTCAACTCACATCTCTGTCGTCCTCATGTCAGCTCACCCTGTCCTCCGTCAGCTCACCCCGTCCTGACAACTTTGGAAGAAAAAAGTTTACCCTTCCACTTCAACCTTGGAGCATAGCGTTCCCTCGAATGCCCGTCAAACAATAGCACCATATTGTCAAACAATAGCACCATAGGTTGACAGTTATTCTGGCAGCAGAGTTCTGAATGGTCTGCAACCTTCTGTTGAGTTTTATATTGATCCTGGCATAGAGGTTGTTTCTGCAATCCAGTTTGCTTCTAATGAGGGCCTGCATGACGGTTTTCTGGGTGCAGATTGGGAGTCATTTGAAAAACGTTCTCAGCATCTTCAGGGTATGGAAGCATGAGGTGGTGAATGCTGTGGGTGGTCATATTGAGTTTGCTGCAAAGACGATCCCGAGGTTCATGGTGTGAGTGGTGGGGGTTGATGCTAGCTCTTTTAGCCACCAGGTGGAGTTCCACTGTGAAGTGCTCTTCCCAAAGATTTCAGTCTTGTCAGTGTTCAGTTTGACAGAGTTGGTCTTCCTTCTTCAATCATGCAGACATTAAACTTGATAGGGGTACTGGGCATCTTGTCCATGAGGGAGAGAATGGCTTGCGCTTTGTCAGCGCAGGAGAGGACGTTGCTGTTGTGAGAGCGGCTGATGCTGGGTAGAGGGATCATGTATGCATTGAAGAGCATCAGGCTCAGGGATGATCCTTGCTCAACTTCACGGATAAAGTTGTGGGCATCTGAGGTGAACGGTGCCAGGCTGATTGACTAGGTCCTTTCAGTCAGGAAGGAGCAGAGTCATCGGAGTGTGTCCTTGGATTCCGATGTCGTGTAGATGCTAGATGAGGATAGAGTGGGAGACCATGTAAATGCTGCAAAAAGGTCTAGGAAGATGAGGATCGCCGTGTCTCTTCTGTCCATAGTCATGCAGATGTCATTCGTGGTGGCGATGAGGACAGTTTCCATGCTGTGATTGGGTCTGAAACAGGACTGAGTGGTGTCGAGGAGTTGGTGGTCATTGAGATATTCAGTGAGGTATCTGTTGATTTTCTCAGAGACCTTTGGCTGAGAATGGTAGCCAGGAGATCGGTCTGTAGTTTGTGAGCGCTAAATGGTTTGCAAAGGTTTTTTTTCCAGCACTTGGAGGACAGTGGCATGTTTCCAAGCATTTGGAATGATTGCAGCAGAGGTGGAGGCATTCAGAATAGGGGTTTAGCATGGCACTGATGGGTTGCAGTCCTCTGGAGTAGACATGGTGGGGGCAGGGGTCTGACTTCATGGTGGCAGCCATTTTTTCTGGAGGTATGATGTGCCAGGTGGTTAGCATGGGATTTTTATATAAAATCGGGAGGCATTCAGTGAAGTCTCTCGGGTCTGGTTGCTTGTTGCACTCGCTGAAAATGACCGTGATTTTGTTGGTGAAGAATTGAGAGAGATTGTTGCAGAGATCCTGCAAGGGAGTGATTGAGTTGGAGGCAGCTGCTGGTGAGGATGAAATCCTTCACAATGGCAAAGATTTATTTGCTTTTGTTGGTGCTGGCATAGATAGGGTCTGCCAGAGTGGAGCGTTTGGTGTCCTGGATCATTTGGTGGTAGCATCTAAGGACAGATTTTAAAATACTCCTGTCTGTGTTGTTCTGGCTCATTCTCCATTTGTACTCTAGTTGTTTGCCATGGTGTTTCATCAGTCTGAATGTAAACTACTAACTAAAGAAAAAGACTCTAAAAACTCCGAAGAGCAAAACCATTTATTAAGTTACAAGAGACTTTTAAATGGAACATGGCCGCACAAAGTGCCTGACCTCTTGGGCCAGGCCTCAGTTCCCCAGCTGCTCACAGCCAGCATACTAAGCGTAACTTGAGCCAGAACCTGACAGCTTCCACCCAGCCCCATGCCTCCTTCGCAGGCCCCACCCACCTGCCAGGACATTTAATGCCGAGCACGGTGCAGCCAAGCTGAGAAGTGCTTGACCTCTTCGACCAGGCCTCAGCTCTCCAGCTGCCCTGCAGCCACCCTTCTTACCAGAACTTGAGCCAGTTCCCGTCAGCGCTGTTTTCCTGACACTTCTGCCCAGCCTCCTGCCTCCCTTGTAGGCCCCACCCACCCGTCAGGGCATTTAATGCCAAGCATGACAAGCTTGTCTGCATCTGTCAGCGCCGGACCCGCGCCCAGTACCATGATCCCTGGCCCGCACCTTCCACCACTACACCTCCAAGGAACTCCAGGCCCTGAACACCAGACCTCACGAGAACTGCTGCTTCACGGCCACCCCACGCTCAACCAAGGAACCCTTCAGCTGCCAACACTGCTGGTTCTCCTGCAACACACACAGCCAGCAAACACCAACGCCCAGAGAGCACCCTCAGGTAAGGCAACAACAAACCACATACCTCTCCAGTGCTTCCTGCTCATCACTCACTGCTTATGCAAACATGCCACGGAAGTCTGGGATATCATCACTACCCGCAACACAGACATTGCCTTTGTTACTGAAACTTTGATCAACCCTTACTCATCCCCCGACATAGCGTCAGCCACCCCAGCCGGTTACAAGATGCTTCACCAGGACCGCATCAACAAACACAGCAGTGGCATCACCATCATCTTGAAGGAATCCTTCCACTGCACCATCACGGACGATGACCAAACAACCTTCATGGAACACCTCAACTTCTGAACCTAGACCGATTGCAACACTGCAGTGAGAGGCACCCTAGTATACAGACCCCCGGGCCTGTGGCCAGCCTTCTGCAATGCCATCCCCAAACTCATTGCACCCCTCGCCATTGACTCCCCACATTACCTCCTACTCGGCGACCTCAAATACCACCTCAAGGACCCCAACAACACCAACTCCGACGCCCTCCTGGAGAACCTCAGCAATATCGGTTTCACCCAACTGGTCACCAAGCCTACACACAATGCCGGGCACACACTAGATGCAATCTTCACGTCCAGCGATCAAATCAAATTCAGCCACATCAAGGATCTCCTGTGGATCGACACAACATTGTCCTTTTCCCCATCTCCAACACCCATCACACTGTTGCCAAGCTACACAGTTCTCCCTGCCACAGCTGGAGCAAGGTAACCGAAGACCTATGGAAACAGACCCTAGCCACCTAACAGCCCACACCCACATCAGACCTCAACCTGGCCATGAAGAACCTCGCCACCTGGATTACCAGTTGTGCCGACAAAGTCGCACCACTGAAACCGGCCAAAGCCAACAACCCCACCAAGCAAGTCAGCTGGTACATCCCTGAGCTTAGAAACGGCAAACACAGTTGCTACCGACTTGAGTAAAAGTGGCCCACTACCAAGGACCCTTCTCACAGAGCGGCCTTTAAGGAAACCCTCAGCAACTACCGCAACCTCATCAAGGAAACCAAGAGAGCAGCCAACCACTCCAAGCAACTCTTCAAAATCGTCAATGAATTTGCCAATCCTAGAGCCACAGAAACCCCCATCCACCCATCCCTGGAACTCCGCAATTCCTTCTCAAGCTACTTCCACAGCAAAATCACCACAATCTCCAACAATTTCAACCTCTAACCCACCACCTCTGACCTGGACATCCTCCCTCAAGCAGCATCCACAGACCACAAACTGACCGACTGGACCCCAGTCACCACGCAGACCACAGCCACCAACATGACATCTATACACTCAGGGGTATTCACTGCCCCTGCCCCACCATCTCTTCAACCTCAGATCGAGCACAATCCTCTCAGTACTAATCAGCATCCTCGACACCTCCATCTCCTCAGCATTCTTCCCTGATGGATGGAAGCATGCAGAGGTCAAACCCCTCCTCAAGAAGCCCTCTGCCAACCCCAACAACCTCAAAAACTACAGACCCATCTCCCTGCTACTGTACTCCACCAAAGTCATAGAAAAAGTAATCAATCAACAGCTCACTGAACAGGATTCCGAGCAAATCACAGCATGGGGACCGCACTGATAGCAGCCACAGACGACATCAGAGCCCTCCTTCACCAAAGAGAAAGAGCGGCACTAATCCTACTGGACCTCTCTGTGGCATTTGACATGGTCTCCCACAACACGCTCTTCAAGAGACTCTACAACATTGGTATTCAACAAGACGCCCTCAGGTGGATCGCCTCCTTTCTTTCAGGATCCACGCAAAGCTGCAACCTTTCACCCTTTACCTCCACACCCAAGTCCATCACCTGCGGCGTACCCCAAGGATCCTCCCTCAGCCCCACCTTATTTAACATCTGCATGACCCCCTTGGTAGACATTATCAGATCCCATGGCATCACCATACTCTCCTATGCCGACAAAACCTAACTGATCCTCTTGCTCTTCAAGGACCCACACATCGCCAAAACCAACTTCCACAATGCCACGAATGGCGTAGCAACTTGGATGAAAGACACCTGCCTCAAGCTCGACACCAAGACCAAAGTCATGATCTTTGGGCGCAACATCAGCGGGTGGGCCCACAGCTGGTGGCCAGCTCTATTTGGACAAATGCCTACCCCATCGGACCACACCGAAACTGTGGCATCATCCTAGACACCCAAATATCACTGAGACATCAGGTGAAGTTGGTAGCCTCCGCCTGCTTCTGCATACTCCAGATGCTCAGTAGAATCTTCTGGTGGATCCCCATCAACGCAAGGAAAACTGTCACACATACACAGGTCACCAGCCACCTCGACTTCGGCAATGCGTTCTATGCTGGTATCCCCTCCCAGCTACTCAAGAGTACAGACCCTTCAGAACACAGTGGCCAGACTCATCCTTGACCTCCCTAGACATGCCAGCATCACTCCCCCATCTCAGAGACCTCCACTGGCTCCCAGTCCAGAAGAGGTGTCAGTTTGAAATCCTCACTCTGGCTTTCAAAGTGCTACATGACCAAGGACTAAACTTTCACACACCCTCAAGACAGCTCCGCTCCACTACCCTCTACCTTGCACTCCCCCGCATCCATCATACCCAAAGCGGCAGCTGCTTGTTCTTCTTCTTCTACAGAACTGCTGTATTAAAACAAAGGGGCATATTTACAAGAAAGTGGCGCATCATACATGATGCACCACTTTTCTTGTGCCCCCCTACCAGCACCTAACGACACCATAGTTGCGCCATATTTGAAATATGGTGCACCATGGCAGTTGTTAGCACAATAGCGTCAACATTTTTTACGCTATTGTGACGCTTTGCTACAACAGCATCAAAGATTTTGACACTAGTGCAGCAAAGCACAGGAAGGACCATTGAATAGATTGGGTGCGCCATTTTAACGTCTGATCTCAGTTTAAAACTGCACATACAGACTGAAATGGTAGACTTGAGACAAGTTTTAAAGGGCTACTTAAATATGTGGCACATCAGTGCTGCATGTCCACTAGTTTCATTTAATTTACAGGCCCTGGGTATATGATGTACCATTTTACTAGGGAAGCGTAGGTAAATTAAATATGCTTAATATGGATAAGCCACTGTTACCATAGTTCAATAAGGGAGCACAGGCACTTTAGCAGTGGTTAGCAGTAGTAGAGTACAGAGTCTTAAGGCCAAATATCCACCCTAAGGCTGACAGGTCTAACAAAAGCATTAATAATTAGAACACACAGTTTGGTTTTGAAAAAATTTCTCTTTACAAGTAAACCCAAGAGAAAGGTAATATTGCCAGGTGTTCTAGTTCCAACCCAACTAATGAGATCCCCATCAATTTCCTTAAACTGGGTCCTCTATACTGCAGTCTTATAGGCAAATAGTGAATAAACTATTTTTTAGGGGCATGTGCAAAGTGCTCCGTCCCCGCTGTAATCTCTCTTCAGGTTTTTTTTAACCACACCCATGTCATGTCAGTCACTTTCATTGGTTCGTGGGCTTGCCTTTTAAAATCCGCTTGCTTTCATTAGTGAAAGGCATGCATAAGTCATACCTTTTCCGGTGTTTAGCCATCCTCGAGCGCACCGACCAACTACTGAAAACATACGAGGCTCAATGTTTTCCGTTTGGTTTCTGGACTACTTGTTCTCTTTATTTCGCAGCGCAATCTCGCTGGGCAGTAGTCGAGCGCTTTGCATGACATCGACCGTGTTACAGAGGTAATTGCACTTTTGCCGGTTACATAGATAAGTGCACTTTTGCCGGTTACATAGATAATTACACTTTTGCCAATAGGTTTCACTGCGAGCAAACTTTTATTTCCCTTTATGTGTAGGCTGATGGCGGCCATCGGTTCACTTTTATGTGAAATTTTTACTTTTCAGTTTATCTGGCAAGAAAAGTCCGGTTAGTTATGTGAAACTATTTTACTTTTCCATTTTCAATTTATGTGGCAAGAAAAGTCCGGTTAGTTATGTGAAAATATTTTACTTTTAATTTTCAATTTATGTGGCAAGAAAAGTCCGGTTAGGAGTTTACAATGCTAATAGCTATAACTCGAGCAAACGCGAGACCCATTGCATTGCAAATGCTTGTTATTTCTAGGACACCTGAGCTGTGTTCTCTGAAGCAGGTTTATTTAAATCATCCTCACGCTTCTCCCATTTAGAGAAACCATGATTGATTTTGTTGCAATGCTAGAGAAGTTTCACATCCATGCCAGAGCTTTAAGATACCAATGATTATTTGAATGATTGCTTTTGAAATACAATAAATCTAAATGGAAATGTGTGCATATCACGAGGATCTGGCATGGACACAGCCCCTCTGCACCTTGGTTGGATACCCCCTAAAAGAGTTTTTTGAACATTTTTTCAGATGACTAAATCTCAGTTTGTGAGGGGTTTTTGCTTTCTTTTATTTTCTCTTATGTGATTTGGCTTTTCGGTACTTTTAATCAGGCTTTCTATAATTCTAAGATCCCAAATGAAGAGTTGTTTGCATCTCCCATCCTGTGATTCGTTTAATCCACCCTAATGTAGATGTTGATTAATATTAAGGTCCTTGAATGCCTTGCCCAGAGATTCTGCACCTTGCACTTTACGGCTCAGGGCCTAATGGACGGATGATTGATGTTGTCCTTTGTAATGCTGGCGCACTTCTGCACTGCTGCTAAATTGTGCTTAGCCTCTTCTGTCTGCTGAGTATTGTGTTTGACCACATCATTTTGAATCATCTTACATCTGCAAGGACCTGTGCTCTTTATCTTTTCATGGAGAATTCATTATGTGTGCTGTGCACTGTTTGTCTTTTATGGAAGTAATCACAAGAAATAAACTTGATTGACTGAATGACTGAAGTGGAAAATAGACTGTGAGTGCTGGACTACTGTCTGCAGCTCTTGGGATCAATCAAGCAGGGTCCATCTGCCAGCATCAGTGCCCTCAGTGCCTGGACTCAGTGCCTGGACCAAGTGCAGCAGCTTTCAGTGACAGGATGGGGAGGGCAAAGTAAAGCACAGGCAGGGGAGCAAAGTAAAGCAGAGACGGGGAAAGCAAAGTAAAGCAGACACGGAGACATCAAAGTAAAGCAGAGCCAGGGGAGGCAAAGTAAAGCACAGGCAGGGGGGCAAAGTAAAGCACAGGCAGGGGGGCAAAGTAAAGCAGAGACGGGGAAAGCAAAGTAAAGCAAAGACAGGGGAGGGGAGGTAAAGCAGACACAGGGACAGCAAAGTAAAGCGGAGCCAGGGGAGGCAAAGTAAAGGAGAGCCAGGGGAGGCAAAGTAAAGGAGAGCCAGGGGAGGCAAAGTAAAGCAGAGCCAGGGGAGGCAAAGTAAAGCAGACATAGGGACATCAAAGTAAAGCAGAGACAGGAGAGGCAAAGTAAAGCAAACACGGAGACATCAAAATAAAGCAGAGACAGGGGAGGCAAAGTTAAGCACAGGTGGGGGCAAAGTAAAGCAGACACAGAGACATCAAAGTAAAGCAGAGACTGGGAAAGCAAAGTAAAGCACATACACAGGAGAAAAAGTAAAGTACAGACAGGGAGAGCAGACACGGGGACATCAAAGTGAAGCAGAGACAGGGAGAGCAAAGTAAAGCAATGACAGGAAGAGCAAAGTAAATCACAATCAAGGACAGCAGAATCATGGCTCCCGTATCTCTGCTTTACTTTTCTGTCCCTGTGTCTGCTTTACAGCAAAATTAGGCATAGACAGGGAGAGTAACACAGAGTAGAGACAGAGGAAGGAGAGTAAACCTAGGAAAGGGAGGGCAAAGTAAAGCAGACTAAGGGGGAGCAAAGCAGAGATGGGGAAGTCAAAGAAAGCAGAGATAGGGAGAGTAACGTAAGGCTTAGAGAGAGTAAAGCAAAACACAAACAGGAAAAGCAAAGTAGTGTGGAGATCAGACATTGTGAGATTGAAGAAAGCAGAGACAGGGAGAGGGAAGTAAAGCAGAGGGGAGAGTAACGTAAAGTAGAGACAGGGAAAGCAAAGTAAAGCACAGACAGGGAGGACAAAGTAAAGCAGAACAGGGAGAGAAAAGTACACATCAAAGTAAAGCAGAGATGGGGAGATCAAAGAAAGCAGAGACAGTGAGAGGAAAGAAAAGCAGAGGCGGGGAGAGCAGGGTAAAATATAGACAGGGAGAGCAAAGTAAAGCACAGACAGGGAGGACAAAGTAAAGCAGAGACAGGGAGAGCAAAGGAACACACAGGCTGGTAGAGCAGAGAAAACAGAGACAGAGCGAGCAAAGTAAAGTAGCGACAAAAAGAGCAAAGTAGAACAGAGACAAGGAGAGCAAAATAAAGCACATACAGAGAGCAACGTAAGACAGACTGGGAAGTACAGCAAAGACAGGGAAAGCAAAATAAAGCATGGAGATTGAATGCAAAGTAAATCAGAGACAGGGTAACAAAGTAGAGCACAGACAGGGAGAGCAAAGTAAAGCATAGACGAGGAAAGCAAAGGAAATCAGAAACAGGGAGCCCAAAGAAAAGTATCGAAAGGAAACCACAGACAGGAAGAGCAAAGAAAACATAGGCAGGGAAAGCAAAGTAAAGCGGAAACAGGGAGAGCAGAGAAAAGTAGACGCAGGGACAGAAAAGTAAAGTACAGACAGGGAGAGAAAAGTACTGCAGGGACAAGGAGAAGTAGTTTTCAACTGGAATACCTCCTGTCTCCTAATTTTTATCTGCTTCAATCTTTACATTTGGGGAGTTAACTTTGATGCAATGTTGCGTATGTTTTTATCATACAGCATTTCTTCTTCTTCTGTTGTGCTTTAAGTGTGCCAGTCAGGTTTTGTAAAACATTAGAGCAATTCACCACCCTAGAGAGAAAAACAGACATAAAGAGAGGACAAGGAGAAGAGAAGTTAGCTTGAGCTGAAGTGAAACTGTACAGTTTGGGGAGGTCTGAGGTGTGCTTGTTGCCTCCCATTACCAAAATGCATGCGGTATTGCTACCAGGAGCGGCACTCCGTGCTAACAGGGAGTAGGGCGGCGTGCACGGGGGTAGTGAAATTAATAAAATAAAAAAAAAACGTACCTTAATGGTCACTGCCGCGCTGCTCCTCTAATGCAGGCAGGCTGCAGACACAGGCTCCTAGCCTGCCCTGTGGCCAATCCTGACGCTACTGAGAGCAGCATCAGGATTGGCTGGGAGCACCCAACCAGGGCGCTCCGACGCAGACTGTGAGCCCGTGCATGCTCTCTGGAGAGAGCCTATTGCGCATGTGTGTTTGGCCGGCCCGAGACGACCTGGCACTGCCCCTCACTGCTCGTCACAGCCCGTGGCCCGCCCCTTTTACTATAAAACGATAATAAACATAGCTTAAAAGGTTTGCAGCAGCTGCTGCTGGAGGGAGGGGGAGACTCTCCTCCACCCTAGCAGAGGAGCCACGCCTGATTGCTACAGTTTCTCTGATTGCACACCTATATCTGATGACTGCCACTACAGACCAACACATTTGCAATCTCAGACACCTACATCCAAACATCCAGTTGTCGGTGGCACACCTAATTCCTTTTTCTCTTTCGTTTCATGATTATCTGTAACAGGGTGAGAGTCATTTTGAGTTGCCTGAAATCAAGAAGCAGTATTTTCAGATGCTGGATACAGTTTCTGTGTCTCAGGGAGTTAATATTGTAGCTCTTTTCATCAAGTCTGCACAGACATCAATTAAGGGTGGCCAGCTGCGACCCCTGGTTTGTCCTTTGTGACTCCTAGCATTATCTTTGCAGTCCCTGGCCTCAGAGGTGGCAAAATCAGTGCCAAGAACACAGGAGCGGCTCCACATTAGTTATTTTCTTCCCGTTTTGTTATTACACTAATAGCGAATAATGATCTATTACAGCTCCAGCAAGTCCTTTGGGGCTGAGGGGCCATGCCCCATATGCTCTTGGAGAAGAGTGTCTGTCAGTCTGAATAAAAGTCACTCCTCATTTTCAGGTCAGGCAGTCAGGAGCTAGACATGGGTTAAAAGCTCAGGCTCCTGGCTGCCTGAGCTGAACTTTGCTGGGCTGCAGAAGTCAGAGCTCCTGTAGGCGTGACCTCCTCGGCTCAGCAAAGGTACTAAAGGCCCTCCCCCTTGTGACCAGGGGTACAGTCACTCATTGCCTCGGACCTGGGCGCTTCGGCTTTCAGCCTTGAAACATCCAGGGCTGAGCGTCATTCAGTGATACATCATCACTGGGTGAGGTGGGGTCAGCAGCTTCACTGACCGCATCCCACTCTGTGACAAGGTTGGGACTGCTGCCTTCCCTTATTGACTAACCCAGTGCTTAATTTAAGCCGGTGGCTGCCTGTGGGGGGCACCGTCACTTATTTTTGGGAACCAGCACTTAATTCTGCACATCAAACATTTCTGGAGACTAGCAAATGGAAACACAAAGAAAACGAAAAGAAGGAGGAACAGAAATTCAGTCACTAAGGGAGAAAGCAGAAATCTGTAAGAGTGAGACGATGGGCATGGAGTGCCTGGCAGTGAATTAGCGAGGCCCGAGATGGATTTAGGACTGCACACCCTTGCTAGTCAGGCTCTGACATTGTAAAGTGTCAGCTCTTGGTGTCTGGGCACTTTGGGCACCAGCACTTTTTGTTTCACAAAAAAAGAACTGGGCTAACCTAAGGTCAGCCAATGAGAGAAGGCAGCAGTCTCAATCCACCTGGGGCCTCCGGGGCAGAGCTACAGGTAAGTGTGATTAGTGTAATACAAAATGGAGCACCCTTTCAAAGTAAAAACAGCTTAAAATGATGTATGCTGTGTGCATGCTTGTGGGTGAGAGTGTTTAAGTGAGAATGAATGTGTGTATGTGTGAGCAAGTGTGTCTGTATGTGTAAGGATGCATGAGTGAGAATCAGTGATAGTGAGTGAGATTGAGGCCCAGATTTACTATTCTTTGAAGCAAGGGAACCCCTTCTTGCATCAAAGTTGCTGTGCTGCCTTGTCTTTCCACGTGCTCTGACACTTTTAGCAGCCATGCGCCAATGCACACACCCTTGTGCCATAGTGCAGGTGTGAGTTCTATGAAGCTGAAGTTTTGTGCTACAAAGAGTCCCCCCGTAAGAAAAATATGCTTTAAGGCTTTTCCCACTTTGTATGTGGGGTGCACAATGCAACACACATTCAAACTTGAAAAAAAGGAGGAGCAATTAAAAGATTTCTTCTTGTTACACCTGCCTCAGGGAGGCATAAGAGTTCAGCACAAATTCCTGTTTACAAGTGTTTGTAAGTAAAGATGTGTATCAAAACCCATAGGCGGTTGCATGGAACGCCTGTGCACCACCTACAAAATGACCTCTTGTGGCAAGTAATACAAATCTGTACATAGTGCAACTTTCGTTTACTTTGGGATTCTATCCAATGCAAACCCTGATTTGGATAGTAAATCCAACCCTAACATTTGCGTTGGGTTTGCATAACCAATGTCATGCAAACCTGGTGCACAGCATTAGTAAACCTGGGTCTGAGCGTGAATAAGTATGAATGAGTGAGATTAAGAGTGAATGCTGGTGAGTGAGTGAGAATGAATAAGAATGAGTGAAACAGGATGCACGAAGTTGTGAGTGAGAATAAATTAGTGAAAGTGAGCGAATGAGTGTGTGTGAGTGAATGTGAGTGAGAATGTGATGTAATGCTTGCAAGTTTGTCACTGGCCAGAGTGTACTAAAGATAATTATTGTCTAATAGGGATACCCAGGTGGAAAATACTGGTGCTATCATTCTTTTTTTATTTTTTGCAAACACAATTTTATTGATATTTTCAGCCAGTAAATAATCATAAAATCATAGTGAAATACATCTGTTCCCAGCATAATGACTTAGCCTATTCAACTCTTCTCAGTTATACCACTGTGCTGATTCTATAAGAAATCGCTGCCATCCCTCCCCTCAGCCACCCCAACTTCCCTCCCTAGTGAGTCGGATTTGGTGTTGTGCGATGAACATTGTGCAGTGAGGTCATTTGTGTGTGTGAGACAACGTCACGTTCATGCCCAGGGGGATGTCTGCTGTCCGGTGCAATGTGGTTGGGTCTTATCAGTTCCTCTCTTATTCAGGGTCCAGAGATTCTGGGTAGCTTCTTTCACGGCTTCCATTACAGTGTCCCACCCCCTTGCTACATCTAGGGATCCAATCCCTCCTTTGGCCTTCCTAATAAGGACATCTCCTTCATTTTTCCAATTCCCTATTCCAGTTAGATATTCTCAGGCCTGTCAGGTTTTTTCAGTTCATTGCAATCTCCCTCTTGGCCAAGACATAAGCTAGGTCGTGGAACCTGCTAGTAACCTTCATTTTAGATGTGTGTGGGAACCATCCAAGTAGGCACTGACCCATTGTACAAGGAACCACCTTGTCTATTGCAATTGCTATCAATTGGGTCACCTCCCCCAGAACGTCCCAAGTTGTGGGCAATCACAGAACATGTGTTTGAATTCCGCACCAAGCAACCCACATCGAGGGCATTTCGCTCCTTCCGTGTTGAAATGCCTATTAATCTGACCAGGGGTTAAATAAGCTTGATGCAACACATAAAAGTTGATGAGCTTGAATCTGCCATTTCTCAACCCCTTAGGGGTGCCTTCTAATATATGCTCCCATGCCTTGTCAGGGATAGTGGTGCCCAGATCTCCTTCCCATTTTAGCCTAAGGTGGGCCAACGGGAGGGTCGTATCTGACCGTATTCTACTATATAAATTTGTGACCGCTTGTATCTTACCTGTTGAGGTAATCAGATAGGTACAAGTTGTCTATGTTTGGGGCTCCCCCATTCCCGCCCACCAGAGATACCGAATACCTGCAGGGACCGAGCCATAGAGCAAGAATTGGTTCCCTGGCGGATCAAACTCTGCTCTAAGGTCCTCAAATGATATCATTGTCCCTTCTTTAAACAGGATACCCACTGTCAGCACCCCTGCTGCATACAAGGTTTGGGGGCCCCTCCCAGTTACCCCTATGCGGTAGTGCTCATATAGACATCCGGGGCAGGTCTGGGGAATAGGGAGTCTTTATCTTAGTTTTGCGTAGGCAGCTTGTCCAGCATTGTATCATTGTTTACAATTCAGGGGAGTCCTCTTCCTTATTACGTCGGATCCCCAATAGCACCGCCATTAATCTGGTCAGCGGAGGGGCGAATGGCTTCACCAATGCCTCGGGATCATGCCTGCTCGCTAGCCATTGTGTAAGCCACAGGAGCTGTGCTGCCAGAGAGTAGGCCACAAAGTCCGGGACAGCCAATCCTCCATCCATGGATTGTCTTTGAAGTTTAGCCAGAGCCACTCTCCTTCACCCCCTGCCCCATAGGAATGATATGACTAGTGCACCCAATTCCCTAAAGGTTGCCCTGGGTATCCATATCGGTAATACTGTAAAATAATATAGTAGTCTAGGCAGGACTATCATTTTAAGAAGTGCCACCATACCCGCTACCAACAATGGTAGCATCTGCCAAAATGCCATACTGGTCTTGATGGATCGCAAGGCTCTCCCTACATTTCCCTCGAGGATGTCTTGTGGATCGTGATACACTTCAACCTCTAGGTAAGAAAGACAACATGGTTCCCATATTACAGTATTCAGCTCAGGAGGGGGCGCCTCAGCAGGTCCCAGGGGGAGCAATCGGGTCTTGTCACAGTTTACTCCAAGTCCTGAAAGACTACCAAACCTGGATAGTATCAGTTGGGCCTCTGGCAGGCCCCTATGCATATTCCCCAGAACAATCAGCAGGTCGTCGGCGTACAGGGTTACGCGGTGTCTTCCCCCGCCTGCTCTTATTCACTGGCCTCCCCACTACGAGCTACAGCTGCCGATGGCTCCATTGCTATTGAAAACAACAAGGGAGACAAGGGGCAACCCTGTCTGGTGCCCCGCCCCACTGCGTAACGTTCTGATGTTGTCCGACCGGTGTGGACTCTAACTGTTGATTTGGTGTATAGGAGCCACACCCATGCAATATAGTCGGTCCCCAATGCCCTCCTTGCCATCACAGCGTAAAGGAAGCACCACTCTAGGCTGCCTGCTCAATGTCCACTGCCAGCATGCCTGCCATCTTGTCGTCATATGAATGGTCTCTCATGACCACCAACAGTCGGAGTATGTTACCTGCTGTGTTTCGTCCTGGGACAAAACCTGCTTAGTTTGGGTGTATCAGCTTCGGCATGTAAGGGAGGAGTCTCGTCGCCAAGATCTAACTAAGGATCTTGTAATCCAGATTCGGCATGGATCTGTACGCACCGCATTCTGTAGGATTTTTACCCGGTTTTAGTGGGGGTACCACGACTGCCTCTCTTGCTGTTGCCGGCAATATTCCCCAATCACTGGAAGCCGTATAGTGGTCTTCCATTCTTGTACAAATTATTAGCATGACAAACACCAGTGATACAATACTGGCACTGGCACACTGCAGGTAATTCTTGGCATAAAATGCACCACTAGTATTTTAATGGTACTGGCATACCGGAAGTAATTAATGGCATATAGGACACTTGTTGAAAAATACTGGCATAAATGAGGACATTCTTGGCGTGTGCACACCGGTGGCAACTTGCTGGTACTAGCACAAAGGAGGCATAAAGGTGGACACCCTGGCATATGGGAGGGTGGCAGCATGATAAAATGATGGCCTGACATACTGAGGTATTTTTTGGCATAAGGATCAGCTATAGTATATGGACGGTATAAATTGCCAAGATCTGGCACTGGCATATTTTATGTCATTTTTTTATACAAGGGGCACCCAGGAGTATGGGGGCACCCATGATAAAAGGTTCTCCCTGTCACAATGGAGGTAATTTTTGGCAAATGGGGCACCCTAACAACATTTTTTTCAACTATAGTTATCTCTTGGGCAACGTTGGCTTTTGTTGGCCTGGCACATCATAAAAATGTCTGAATATTTGAGTGCCCTTTCAGCGCCTACGGCATTTTATCAGATTTATGGGGAAATTGTGCTTCAACATGTACAATTTCATCCCATTTGGTTCAAATTTTGGACGAAACCCCTAGAAGAGGTCTGTATTACTCACTTACTATAATTCATATCAAATATTATGTCCCAGTCCTTACAGAGATCAAGTCAGCACCATAATATGGGTGGTATCTAAAACAGACATTTGTCTGTGTTATACTAATCATGCCATTATGGTATTGTAGCAGTGTCAAAGATTGTGATGTAAGGGTGTTGTGACATGCCTTTCTGGAAACAAATCAAGGCCAAGGGTCATATGCTATCACTTCCTGTGATGTCATTAAGGTCAAAGGTATATGATGTCACTTCCATTACCCCTTGCATTTAGGTGAATGAAAGCCCATGCAAGTGTGTTTTAAGTACTTAGGGCTTCATTTAACCTTCGGAGATTTGTTTGCCAAGCTGTTGGTGTGACTGAAGACTGTGCCGTCCACATTGGCCTTCAGCTTAGTTAATAATTCCCTTCATTGTTGGCTGAAAAGGGGTGTTGCCCCTTCTCCCACACCCACCCCAACAACCCGCCCCTAGAGGTTCAGTGGAAAGCTTTCATTTTTTTTTAGCCTTTTTCTTTCCTGCCATTGGATAATTATTTTATTTTCTATAGAGTTTTTCTAACCAACCTACCCGGAAGATGACCGAAAAGAAATCCTACAACCCCAGAGGTATAGAGCAAAATATACACAAGCGGCTTAAGTAGAAGAAAATATTATGTTATTAACTGTTTAGACTGCAGCTTACATGATGCCTTGGGACACATTCTCTCAGATTTCAGGTCACACAGCAAGAGAAGTTACTGAGTTGCGTTGCGTGAAAGGGAGAGAGCTGATCTGCACCATATTTATGAGGATATGACGCACTTTTGCTCTCTCCTAGCGCCGGCACACTGTGTGCAGCCTAATGCCATCACAGGCACCCTTGCACCGTGGCACCAGGGTGCCTGCATTACGGGCAGGATCGTTTCTGTGCAAGAAGGTGTACCTTCCTACGCAATATTAATCCTGAGAGGCATATTGCCCTTTCTATGTGTGCTGCAGAATTCAGCACTTGTGGAAAGAGGAACTAATGAAAAGAAATGAAGATATTTCTCCTTGTTACGCCTCTGTTGGATAGGCGCACCATTATGGCACAAACCCAGGTTTCCAATTCGTTGTAAATACGGGTTTACGTCAAAACTCAAGGGTGGATGCACGTGAACGCTAATTCTCCACCCATGTACAACCTACCTGACAAAAAGTAAGGCAAAGCTAAGCAAATCAACTTTGTGTGGCTCATTAAATGCCAAAATGAATCTTGCATCTGGACTGCGCCGCAAAAGTTATGCAACCCCAATGCAAAATCTTGTTAAACCAGGGTCCTTGTTCTGTTCTTTCTGAGGGGCGCCTCTGGGAGGAAGAAGACAGTGTTGTTTCCTGAAAGAAAAGAAGGCAAGAACAATCAGTGGTGTCTGAGAATTTAAGTGTATTATTTACACAGTCCATATATGTGAGATACAAGTACATTCAGGCAATAAACTGCAAAGCTACGAGAAACCTTAGACAGTTGTGTGATTACTAATACTCAGCCTCACACACTGATAAATATCACCTGGATCCATGTTGCCAATGATTGCAAATACTTTAAAATGAAGTTGTTTTCCTGTTGACAATACCTATATCTTTGTTACTTGGACAATGCACATAACAGTAACAGCAAAAAAACAATTAGAAGACTTGCAAGGAAGGTCCTTGACTGGCTCACTGCACAAACAGATATTTGTTTTAAAAAGCCTTTTATTATGGTCAAATCCTTGCAGGAAACAATCTCCTTAAGACTACTGAGTTAATTCCAACCAATAAGTGTCTGGAGATCAGAATATCTAATGCTAGCATGTATCTCATGCACACGTCTCATCTGAACCTGGCCCAGGCTCCTGACTGCCTTACCATCAGAAGTGAGGGTCTGATTAATGAAGGTTTGTTCTTGCTTAAGACACTCTTGAAACAGTCTTAAGCCAGGAACCATGGGCCTCATTCATGAAGGGTTGTTCTAGTGTAAAACTGGGTTTCCTAGCTCAAAAAAGTTTTAAGCCAAAAGCAATGCCTTACATGGGCCGTATTATACAAAGTGCCCCAGGGCCACAATGGGCATTTGCACCCGCTTTGCGCACCTCCCGGGCACTTTGGGGTTACAGAAAGGGCTGCAGATGCTTGTGGGGCTCTTTCTGTAATACGGATAGCACTGGCACACTTATAGTGTTTTGTTACTTGCCTAGGGGCGTGGCAGCATGCAAATGATGGAATCCCTTTGTCTCTGTGCGGTATCATAGATGGGGGTGCATAGTCAAAGAAGCTGTCAGGAGGCGCACGGACAGGTGGCGCACTGTCTATGTGCCCCCTGATGGCAACCCTCTTTTAAGGTGCGCTGTGGTGCAAACCGAGAAAGTGCACCCTACGTGTAATAGGGCCCCAGATTCCGAATCTCTGGAAAAACTACCTGGAACCGAGACGAAAGTTAAAATCCAATCTGTAATAGTCCTTCCATCCTCTGTGCAGTCAGTATGGAGTTTTGTGAGCTCAAAGAGGCATCCTCTCAACACACTGTAGCTACAAGAATGGTTTTGCTTCCTAATTCAGTGACCCCAATTTTGGACTATGCTCGCTATCAGCATCTACTTGCTTCGCCTTTGGTGAAATAAATGAGCAAGCATTGCCAAAGCCAATTGGTCTCTCTGATTGTTAGGGGGCAGTGCTTGGTAATAGGCGACTATGGCCCTCATTACAAGATTAGCGGTAATGACCGCCAACCGCCACGGCGACGGCCGCCAACATACCGCCGCCGTGGCTGCCAGCCGGCAATGCTTATTATGACCGCTGGCGGTATACTGGCAGAAATCTGGCGGAACACCGCCGACAGTCATGGCGGCGGTTGGCGGTAAGGCGGCGCTGCTGACAGCAGCACTGCCACACCAGCAAAACACCGCCGAGCGTTTCATGAGCAATGATACGGCCTGGCGGTGTTCTGCTGGCGTACGCTGCTGCTGGCAGCAGCGCTGCGGACCCTCTCCAGCCGGAGGACCCCCTGCAAGCAGGTAAGTCGGGTTCTCCGATCGGAGAGGGGGATGGGGGTGTTGTGTGGAGGGGTGTGTGTATGTTTTGGGATGCGTGCATGCGGGTGTGAGTTGCGATGGGTGCATGCGTGAATGAGTGATTGTGAGTGTTGTTGATGCATGTGTGTGTTAAGGTCTGTTGGTGTATGTTGTGGTGTGTGGGTATGTGTGCATGCGTGGGTGGTGGTGGGTATGCGTGTGTGCATGTGTGTATATGGGTGCGTGTGTCGGTGTGTATATGTGCGGGGGTAGGAGCGGGTGGGGGAGGACTCTCAGGATGGGGTGGGGTGCGGAGGAGACCCCTATCGGTGCCAGGGAACGGATTCCCTGTCACTGATAGTGCCTACCGCCATGGTTTTCGTGGCGGTACAGAAACCACGGAAACTATGGCAGTAGGCCGGGTTGTAATCCCGAGGGTGGGATTGCGCCGGGCTGGAGACTGAAGTCTCCAGCCCAGCGGCTGTTACCACCCTGGCGGTCGGTGTGTTAAAGCGGCGGATTTGGATGGCTGTAACCGCCATGGTCCAAATCCCGTTTTTTTTTTTACCGCCGGCCTGTTGATGGTATTACCTCCGCTTTAACACCGACCGCCAGGGTTGTAATGGGGCCTATGTGTTGAGTCCAGTAAAGAAAATGCCTTAATGAAGCAACAGCTTGGGCTACAGCAAGATGGAAGCTTGGACTTGGGATTTTTTTAATGAACATCCTGTATTAGCAGAATTTAGCTTTGCCCAGAACAGTGTTATGAAAAGCTGTCGGAATATGAAGGATGCATTTTAAATGGCGAACCTAAAAGGCCTATAAAGAAAAATACTGTCATATGTACTTTGGCAAAGCTCAACTATTTAGGTTGCATCTTTAAGAGATCCTGTAAATGGGCAACGCTTTACTTTGTTATGAAAAAAAGTTGTAAATATAACATAATATTATTGTGGCCTTAGATAAAAACAAATGAAAGCACATGAGCGATTAGTGAATAGGTGTGCTCAATAATAAATGAGTAAATAAAATGTCATTGTGTCAGAAAAGTAAATACATGAAAGAGGACTAGTGGGTCTAAAATATAAGCTGGTTGTCATTCTAACAAATGAACTGCTATACTCCCGTCACAAAATCCCATGGAAGCACAAAAGGGACAATATAGTAATCATGAAATGCCTTGGCCTTGCTGGATAGACCATACAAGCAATGATAAACCATGAAAAAACATTACAGCCAATATCTGTAAAGGGGGTTTCCATATCCTATTCTATTTCTCTGCAGTTTTTCCTATTGTAACTTTTGAAGTATTATTAATATGAGGTCATCTAGAGAACTGCGCCTTTTCTTCAGCCAGACCTACAAGGAACCTTTTGTAACCTTCATACTTGAAGGAGTGAAGTGGAAATGTGTGAGTTCCTTCTGGGACCATTGACTTGAAAACACCTTTAGAGAGATCAGTAGGTTGTAGTGGTGTAAACTGGCCCTCAACCATCTTTGGAAAAGATTGTCTCACTCACTTATAAGTCATTCCCAACTCCTATCGTTGTGATATGACGCTGTGTGGGAGGGCCACGCGTTTCATCTAAAATGTCCCTGCTTGTTTTCATAGCTCACCTGGCACAGGCGTCAACAGTCTCCCCAATTAGGAATCAGCTAGAAGTGACTGAGTTTTCAGTGCTGGTCCAATTAATTACCAGTAATCTTCATTACTCCCAGTCACATGCATCACAGGCGTTATCTTTACATCCCTCACCCCAGTCTTTACTAATGAGGAATGCCAAAGACCAGTAGGACTTTGTTAATAATGAGAGCCATACTACATTTCAATGTGCATCTAGTGATTTATTGAAACCCACAAAAAGTAGGACATTACAGAGCTTAACACATCAGCCACAAAATGTGTGAAGTGTTGCCCATGTCCTAGTCATACGAATCTTCAAGAGAGGAACACCATTTAATTGTGCTAAGAAAATGACAGACCTGTGGTTGATCTATCATGAATACCCTCTGGTACAGAAATGTCTGCCACAGAATGTGCCAAAGATATTGGAAATCTGATCTAATGAATAATAGTGAAAAAAGAAGCTCTTTCCCATTGACCTGATCACCTGATCTGCCAAAAGTTAAAAAACGATTGTTTTGCTGACAGAAATCTTGAGTCCTATTCAACTATGTGGTAAGATATCTGACCACATTACAAAAATGTAGACTTTCATCCTTACAAGAAGAAGGATGATCAACAATTCTAGGTAGAACTGCCTCTTCAGACCTATGAAAAGCGGAAGCTACTTTCAGCAAAAAAGAAGGATGTGACCAGAAGATCACCACATCTTCTTAAAAAGAAAATAAATGTAGGCCTAACTAGGAGAGCTCCTAACTTGCCTAACTGTCTGCCTGAAACAATCACCACCAAAAAGCTGTCTTATTTGTAAAGAACTTGGGGCCTGATTTATACTTTTTGCTGCAAAACTGGGCAAAAGCAGTTTTGCAGCAAAAAGTATACCGCCGGCTTGCGTCATTCCAAAGTGCCAGCCGGGCGCCAAATTTATGGAATGCCGCAAGCCGGCGCTCAGGTTGGGCTAGCGTCAGGAAAAAATGGCGTTAGCCGGGTTGGGGTGACGGTAGGAGTGAAGGGGGTTTTGCCTCAAAAAATGACGCTAGGCTGCTTAGAGGCAAAAAAATGCCGTTAACCTGCCTAGCATCATTTCCTGACGCACAACCATCCTAACACATGACTCCTGTCTTAGAAAAGACAGGAGTCATGCCCACCACCCCAATGGCCAGCACAGGGGACCAGGGTCCCCTGGGCATGGCCATTGCACCCAGTGCCATGCAGGGGGGCCCTAGTTAGGGCCCCCGATGGCACTTTAAAAAAAAAAAAAAAATACTTATTAATACTTAACCTACTTACCTGCGATGGGGTCCCACATCCTTTAGTGTCCCTATGTTGTGGGTGTTCCTGGGGCTTAGGAAGGCCACCTGTGGACCCATTCCATGGTGTTTAACCATGGAAATGGGTCCACAGGTGCCCTAACGCCTGGTCTGACCCAGGCGTTAAATAATGGTGCAAAGCAAGCTTTGCATCATTATTTAGCCCCTCCTCTCACCTGTGCGTCATTTTAACACGAGGGAATAAATATGGGGTTATGGGGATAGCACCATTTTTTAGATGGGAATGCCTACCTTGCATTTCATTGATGCAAGGTAGGTGCACATATCCAAAAGATGGTGCAAACTTCAATATTTTGACGTTAGACGTGTCAAGCGTCACAATATAAACATAAAGTTAAATTTGTGCTGAATTTGTGAAAAAAAATTATGCAAATTAGGCGTAAACATAGTATAAATATGCCCCAAAATATTCAAGGTATTCAAAGGGAAGAATTTGTAATGCCTTAAAAAATAATGGAAGATCTCACAGATGAGTTCAATGTGTAACAACAGGCCTTGATAAAGCAAAACTCTTCAAGAGCCAAGACACCAGGTCTTCTTCCTCCTGTAAAGAAGCCTGCAGCACTCTAAAAGCTTTAATCACTACCCGTTGGGATTGAGGAGATGAAAGAGCCAGATTGAGATTGAATTTATCCCACTGGAACTGCAAAATCTCAGAAATCCTACACTGGAGAGAGATCTTATAATGAGAGTCACACCATGGCTGGAGGGGTTTGCAGTTCCTGCATACGATTTGAACATGGAAGGCCTCCTAGAGTTCTGGATAACCTTTGCTAAACAAGCAGGAGTATTTTTCTATGGTAATTCACTCCTTTAATCTTCAAACCAATAAGGCTGTCCTAGCTGGAAGTAATACATCCATGCCTTGGAGAGGTAAGGTGGAATTCTCCATGGTTCTTGAATCACCATGTGTTTCACCAAAGAGACACAAGACCTCCTGGGCCTAAAGGGAAATACCAGAATCATGTCCAACTCATCTCGCTGTAGCCTGGCTAGAACCATTTGAATTACAGAAAAGTAGGGGGTAAAGGTATAAAAAAGGTTGTAGGCCAAACTTCTGACAATGTGTGAACTCCCGAGGAATTCTCCACCTGAAACCTGGAGAACTGGACCCCATGCCCCTCCGGTGGTTGATGTAAGAGATTGTCACTATTTTGTTGGATCTCATCATTACATAGTGACCTTTGATGAATCACTTTAATAGCCTAAGAGCACTGAAAAACATTATATCCCCTCCGGTTGGAGGAGTGATGAATTTCCAAAGTTGCACCAGTCTATCTTCAGCCCAGAAGACTAACGTCTGCAGTGATCACTTTGTAAGGGTTTGAGTGCAGAGGAAAAGCTTGGCTAAGATTCTCTTGCTTTCATGCAATATCCACCACCTCAAAGTGTCCTTGATTGTCTGGAATAATGAAATCAAGGGGTTATAGTCTTAAGTAGTGAGCTTCCTATATTTCTCCAGAGGTTCCTCAATGGACGAAGACATAAAAGAGCCCATGGCACCATGAAATGCAAGAGGCAATTTGCCCTTGGATGCTGGTGCCATTTCAAACAACGTCTCTTATAATTCTTGGATCTTTATTGCTCAAGATACCAGTAAAAGGACATTGCCCTGCACCTTGCCTCAATAAACGTTTTGTCCTGTGGTGGGATCATCAGGCATTTTAATTCATTTGGGACAGTGATACTGAAAGCATGGCCAGCGGGCTGCGTGTGGCCCTCCTGACCTTTACATGCAGCCCCTGGTCAAGAGCACCACTGGACTGCTGTTCACTCGACTCAGCACTGACATCAATAGATGTTAAATAAATTTGCAAGCAGGTATTTACAGGTTAGTTGAAATTAAAGAAAGAAAGTAACTAGGCTGTCCTGCATCGCTTAACTTTAGGAACCCTTAATTTTTAAAGACATCTTGCAACAAACATGTAAAAATATGATGAAGTCTTTTAGACTTCTTTTAGACCTTTCTTCATCTTGGATCTTGTAGGAGCATACAGGAGCCTGTCGCCCAAGAATGGAGGAAAAAAAGTTAACCTTGGGGATGCAGTTTTGCCACCATGGGAGCCACCACCTTTGTAAACAGTGTGAGTGTTGAGCTTGGTCCGAAGAGTTGAAATTGGAAGTGGTTCCCTTGCACACAAAATCTTAGGTACTGCTGATGCAAGTTCATAAATGGGACATGGAAGTACCCATCGCTCGGATCCACTGTGCCCATAAAGCCCTCTACCAGAATCAATGGGATGACCTCCTGCAATGTCATCATCTTGAACTGAATCACCTTTACCCATTGGTTCACATGCATGAGGTTTATCTTTTTTTTTGTAACTAGAAATATCCTTCAGTAAGACACTTTCCTATCACTTGAGGAGTGACAGCAATTACGGTCCTCTTCACCTGAAGCTCTTGGATTGCTTGAACAAATGCTATTTCTTTTCTTCTATGGACATTTGGGCCATGGAGTTTCCTTGACTCCCGATTCCACTTGAAAAAATAAAAATTGGATTTGATATCCCTTATAATTGTGCGAAGGACAGAAGAGTCTGACTTGGACTCCTCCCAAGCTTTCCTGAGGAACCATATCCTTCCCAAACCAGCCAGTCAAGGCCATTTCTGTTATAGTCAGGATTTCTCATCTCATTCTTTCTTGCTCTGAAGATGCTCAATTGAAATCCTTTACCCTTGACCTACAGGAGGGCCGATGCTGTTGGCATCATGATGGGTGAAGAAAGCATTTACCCCGAAACTAAACTGCTGAGCCCCTAATGAGGAGGGCTCACAAATTGTTTGAGAACATGAACGAGGTTCCTCTGGATTTGGAACTCCATATTCTCCTTTACCTGAGTAAGGATTATGGGTGGCAAATCCTTCCAAATAGATTTACCCATCTGCTCTTCTGGAGTAATTTCCAATTTCACACTTTCAGCATCAAAATTGTCTGAATGGGAAATCACAGAAGACAGTTTAACCTGGCCATGAGCATAGTCTTTTATTTCATCTTTTTTCAAACATAGGGTCCTATTAGGAGTCTGGCGGATGGGAAAGCCTGTCCGCCAAACTCCCGACAGGGTGGCCGCCACATACGCGGTGACCTCCCCGCTGGCGCTACTATGGGTTTCCCACTCGGTCTGTAGGCGGAAACCTATGTTTCCGCCTGCTGGCCTAGCGGGAAACAGGTTACAGCATTGTCTCTGGTTTGTAATCGAGCCGGCGGCAATGCTGTAGCCTGCAGAGTGCACCAGCACCCTCGCAATTCTCAGTCTGCAAAGTAGACATTGAACATTGTGATGGTGCAGGCCAGTGGGGGCCCTGCACTGCAGATGCCAAGTGCCTGGGCAGTGCAAGGGTTCCCCTGGGGCCCCCTGCACACGTTCTCCACCAGCCTTTTCATTTGCTGTGCTACCGCCATGTAACCGCTGGCGGAGAAGGGGGCTGTAATACCCAGGGCAGCACTGCTTGCAGCCTGCCCTGGTGGATTAGGACCGCCACCACCCACCAGACCACCGGGATCTGAGATCCTGGTGGAGCTGGCGGTTCCCTTGCGGCCTGACCGCCAGGGTTGTAATGCTGCAGTCGGACCTCCGCATTGGTGGTGGTCCAGACTGCCACCAGAAGTGTGGTGGTCTAGAGACCGTCACACTCATAATGAGGCCCATAGTCTCCCTGATAATTCTCCTTACGCTAGCATAGCATCTTCAGGGTCTTTCGATGTCGATCTGCCCCTCTTGGCGAAAAGAGAAGACTAACTTGCTGAAGAGGAGAGAAGCGGGACACATGTCTGCTCTATCCTGTTTCCCTATCACCTTGTGCTGCAAACATGGCAGATAAAACACTTCCAAACAATTCCAATATGAAAGATTATTTCTCACTTGAATGGCCTTTTTAATGAAGCTTCCCATGTCCTTTTCATTTCCCGGGCTCCCTATGTGAAACTGCAAGCATGTGCGATTGCTCCAAATCTCTTCATCTACATACAGCCTCGTTTGGGATCTTCCAATCCCAGGAGAGTAGGAAACTCGGCCAGAATAATTAAAAACAAGTATTGGCACTGCCAATAGGACTAGCTTTAAAATAATGTTGAATAGTAATGTGAAGCATTACAAGTATATAGCATAAGAATTAATATATATTTGTGTTGATGCAAAAAACTGTAGGATAATATTAGTCTAGGTTAAACATTTAGAGGCCAGTTGCACTGTCAAGCCAGACCTTAAAATCCCTGTGGGATTACGACTGCCCTCCTCCCATGTTTGCTGCTGCCAGAGAAAGTCAAATACCATAGACTATCTAATTATCTAGATTCTTTTACAGCATTACCATATCATGTATGCCCCTAACTGTTCAATCTCAGCGAGATGGCTAAATAAAAAGAAATGATCATGGCTACATGGAGGACAAGCACGTTTTTGTGGAAGCACACAATCACAACATGTACTCCTGGATCCCAACGTGTAGGATAACCCAAAGCCCCTCTAGTGATGCTTACATATTATCTGGAGACATCTGTGCTGTCCAGTGCTTAATTTGTAAATTAAGAGGTGCCGGTGCTCAAAGCCCTTCTCTTAAACATGAGGCTGCTGTAATTAAATCTGCCAGCACTGAATACTGAGGCAGCGTAATCCTGAAGCCATCTCGGGCCTCTTCAATCCATTTACGGCCACCCCTGCCCCTTCAGCTCATCCAGCAACTTTCTACTTTCTCCCTTTATGACGCTTTTTAGTTTTTCCTTCTTCCGTCTTTCCCATGTGTGTCTTTTGCTCGCAGCGAATGCTTGAGGCAGAAGAATAAGCCCCGGCCCTCACAAATAAGTGCTGGTGCTCAGCACCAGAAACAAAAAGCACAAATTAAGCACTGGTGCTGTCAAGCCAGATCATAACATTTAGAAAATGACAGAAAAGTTCCAAGCAAAGTACAGACTTCTATCTACTTCCTAAAGTCTTTGTGTTAGGAGGATGCTGGGAATGTAACCTACTTATCGCACCCAGTCGGGGGGGGGAAGGCTTTCATTTTCAGCACTTTGTGTTGCTTTCGTGTCTCACAGTTGTGGGATCAACACATTGGTAATGACTGGGACAAGAGGCGTACAGCTAATGCATTATTCAAGCCCACCCATACACTGCCTCGAGCCTCTCACTTTTAACGTCGGATGACGAGACTAAATCATAAGTACATGTATAGCTAATTAAAGTACAGATAAAGGTGTCTGAAATTAAAATTCCAAGGCGAGCAGTGCAAATTTCACAACTTTTCGCATTACATATTACGACTTCGCCTGCCAAGCAAAATGTCACACTTACAGCAAGACAGTTTTACAACAAAAAAATAGATATTGCAGGATTGTATCATAGAAAAAAACTTACCTCAATTTTGTGAACTTCAAATTGTAAGCTTTTTTTTTAATAAAGACCTGAAGTAGGAGTTTATAGCATTTTACAACTTCCCCTACCTCTAACGAGAAGTAGTTACCAAGGACCTACTTATAGCTTGCCTGGCTAATGCAAGACTAATGGACTAGCTGTAGAAGCGGGAGTCCCAGCTGTGAAGCCATCTTTGTTCGTGATGCATAAGGGTCCCAGGATTCCATGTATCATTATTAATATTATTGCGCAACACTGATCAGCACTAATCTACAACAATGACTGCATAAATATCAAGCTTGGGCCTAAAAGAGGAGGAAAAGCTTTGTTGCGATGAACATAATGCCTGATGGATGGTCAAGCTTGGGATTCATTATGGTACCAGAGGGAGCCCAGGTGCCAGTGGCAACATGGCCGCCAGCGGCCCAGGCTCAGCCCGTTTGTTAATAAATGACATGGCGTACCACCACGACCGAGTCGACACGTTTCTGATGGTTTGCCTGGTGCATACAAGAGAACCAGTCTCTCTGATGAAGGGAGTCGGGAAGGGCGACATTAATCCTGCTTAATCATAACGCAGATAGATGCAACTGCTGGGATGCAGCAGATGCCGCTCGGTCTTCAGGGACTCGCGCCTCTCCTTTGCAAGCGGTTTCCCAATTTTTCATTCTTTTCCTTCTTATTAATGATGACTTTCTGTTCCCTTTGGCAGAATAGAAAATCACTCTATGGAAGAAGAGGATTTTCACTATCTCTGGAAACATGGTAAGCTGACTGGGGGGACAGGCCTTTTATTTCACCAGGCATTTCCCCAGTGGGCTGGAGCCCTTGGAGTCTGGTTTTGAAAGCAGAGCCTCTATTGGTACTGCTGTTACTTTCTCCCTAGATAAGGGATTTTTTGCAGAAGGCACGAGGGGGGCTACAAGAGAGTGAGAAACAGAGAAAGGAAGTGGTAGAGAGCACTGATCAAAGTTAGAGAGGAGAGACCGAATGGATGGATGGAAAGAGGGTCATCGCAAGGAGACGAGGGGAGCCGGGCTAGTTTCAGCATTTTTACCAGGGATGCTTTTGGTTCCTCAGTCCTGCCTTGGAAGCTGAGAGCAATTTTGCTTCCCTGGGAGAAATAATCTAGGCCAGTGCTTCCCAAACTTTTCAGAACCAGAAGAACAAATTTTTATGAGCCACCTAGCTTTAACACACATGAGGCGGGGCGATTTTTTTATGTAATAGTGACATGCTCTCAAAATACTATGTTAGCAAAATACCATACTCTTTACAATGTTTTACATTCTTCACTAACAGTAATAGTTTTTGTTGACCAAATTCTTCGCTATGTATCTATCAGTCTGTGGCCTTGATCTGTCCATAAAAGTGGCAGACGGTGAACTGCACCAGAGCTGGAATACATTTCAAAGTCGGGGGCTAGTCTGCTCATCTGTTCTCTAAAATCACAAGGCATTTAAAAAATATTGGTGTTGATACCAGGAATTTTACGTTTTTTTTTTTTTTAAGGAACTTCTACCGCAGAGTATAGGATAAGGTGTCATATCCATTTTTCAGTTAAAACGAGGCCCACTGGTGCATTTTGGACTAGACAGATAGCTAGCTAAATAGATAGATAGATGTTGCAGTTTTATGTAGCACATACACTGCCCAAGGGCATTTGAACACATTACATTAGCACTAAATTACATTAAAGAAGCTCACATTGATTGTATTTTAAGAACAGGAGGTTGGGATCTGCCCAGAGCCAACACCAGGACTTGAACCTGGTTTTCCAGACCCAAAGTCAGCAGCTCTGGGCACCAGGCCGTATTCATATTTCTCAGTTTAGGTGTAAAAGTCATACACAAGTTGGGTGGTTGCTTAGATTATGTATAGTAAGCACTCTCTCTGTTGAAATGGAATTGTGAAGTTAAAAAACAAGAGCAAAAATACTAGAAGGTTCACTCAGAGTCTTGCTTGGGAGCACTTACAAGGGTTTGGGCTTGGGGTCATAGTTCAGCACCTTTGCACCAGTGGTGCTGGAACAGTTTTCAAAGTGGAATTACTGACATCAATGTTAAATTATTGAAGTCATAGGGATTGGGAAGAATCCCAGCTTCACACAAAGTGTAGCACATGTGTTCAGTAGGCGAGTGGTAAGGGTGTAGTATGCGTAAAATGGTGCATTTGGGGCACACTATTGCAAATCTATTACTAAAGCACCATGCAGTCGCACAGTTTTCATTAAAATAGGCACTAAATTTGCACGGACAGTGCACAAATGATAATGTGTGCAAATCAGGTTTCCGTGAATATTTCTATTTTAAGCATCATCGTGCAAAAGAAGTTTGATTTGTTTTGCTCCTAATAAAACTTTTGTTTCCATCACACTTCAGAATTACCAAAAATGTGCTTCATTTTGGCTTTCCTAGCCTTTGATATGTTCTGAATTATGTGTTCACTTAATTTACAGGTATCTAAATGTTGTTTTTTGTTACCAAAAAAAACAACATCCTATAGCCTTTCCTCTTGCACTCCCTGCACTACAACAACATTGTCACATAGTTCACTTTCAAAAATCCTCTCACTTTGTGGCAAAGGCAGAAAACCCCAAAACCCCACATTAAAAGAATGTTTGCCCATAGCTGTGACCTGATGTTTGACCTCTGTCATTAAAGCACACCAAATGTGTCAAGATAAATATAGAATATAAAGGCATCTTTATTTACATCTTTATAGGTCATAACCAGGGCTACTGGAAATATGCAATTGTGTGGCTGCGGTGTTTTTCGAAGAATTGTTGATTTGCCGCATTTGCCAAATAATCCATCTTCTGCCGCATAATCTGGCGATTTTACAAAAATAAATTTGTATCTAGAACAAACGGTTGAAAAGTTAGTAAAAATGCAGCGACACGTGTTTTATTGGCCACCTTTCTGTAGCTTATTGCCATATTTGGGTGTTAAACTGGTACTAATCAGGTACAACTAAAGACCAGGTAGTGTTATCAAGTTGAAACATGACTGAATAATTAAGTAATTCTCTCACAAAATGTGCGGCATAATGCTGCATAATTTACCTTTTCTTTCCGCATAATTTACTCAGCCCTGCTGCACAATTTCACCCACCACCGCCGCATAATTCCCGTGCCCCGGGTCATGACCCACAGTTTGATAACTGCTCATCTGGGCGAGTGCAGAAGATGGAGGTCTGTGAGTAGGTATTTGGGATCAAAGGTACACGGGATCTCGCTCGCCCTATAATACCTGCCCTAAAAGTGTAGTCTCATATCTTAGCAGAAGAGTGATGGGGACAGACCGATGGCCGGATACGTTGGGGCGTGATGGAGGTCACGTCACTCTAGAGTAGACCCATTAAATGCCCGGTGGAAGTTTTCGCTTGTCATTCCGCATAAGGTAAATTTGTTCTGATGTTATGCTTTTGTCCAACCATGTAACTGCTTTTATTCGGGACTTCATGTTACACTAGTCTTATGTGCACTGCTCTAATGCAGCCATGAATATGTTCTTACCTGAAACTTCTTGTCAAGCTGTTCGTGTGCCCATTGCTTTTAGCGGGATTAAACTGTTCTTATGTAAACCGCTCTAAAGCAATTATGAAACTGGTTTTATGTGAAACCTGAACTGTTCTTATATAAACTGCTCTTTGCAGATTGAAACTGGTGTTATGTAAAGCGCTGTGATGCCAATTGGGCCTTGTTGTGCTATATACATCTGCGAAAATAAATAAAAAGGCCTTATCGAAGTTTTCTGAAGGGTAAGCATGACCCATGCATAATTAGCTTTTCATAAGGTCCCGGTCCATTGATAAACACCGTCACCAAGCCACGGTGCAGCTGCTATCAGGTTACCACCTAGATTACCAGATGACTCCATCCCAACCCTTCAAGCCCCCATTCAGCCTAAAACCAATAAATATATGTGAAATAGGGGAGACTGGAGGACCCCACTTCATATTATGCAGAGGGGCCCCACCACTATGTTTTATGCCAGCGACAACAGGCACTCGTTGCTCCAGCTCTCACCTTCATGTTATTGACCCATTGCAGTCTGGGAGTTGTAGTCCTGGTTCACATCGAATCTAATTGGACTAACAATGTGGAAAAGAAAAGGCAAGAGCTGGAACATGGTGTCCTGATTGCACGCAGTCGTCTGGTAACCCTGGTTACTAGGTATTGTTTGTTTGGGATAATTCGATGAACCCACGTTGGCACTTAGTACACCACACCCTGGCACAAGATCTAAAAATAGAGTAGTTTAGTAGACTAATTAACTCGTTCCTTAATTTATATAATTCATTCCCAGCTTCTTCCTACCGCATTTAATCATTGCTCAGGTTCTTTGATTCAGAAGTAATCACACCCCATGCAATAGTTTATTCGCCCTTACAGATTTGGAATGTCCAATGTTGGTCCACAAGGGTCAGAGAAACAGCATAACTTTGGAATAATCACTAACCAGGTAAATGATCACGATTTCCCGTAACTTTTCCTCCTTAATTTTGAGTAAATGTGCAGTTTATTTGGCGCTCACAGAGGTCAGCGAGAGTAGTCGGACACTGATCGTTTTCCATTTAGCAGTTCGTGTGTGAATTCCATCCTCACCTGAGCACACGTAAATTTACACTTGCAAAATGTTTAAATAAAAAATCTCCAAGAAGTAAATATATTGGCACATGGAGGAAACCATTCTTACACGTCTCCCAATCCTGGAAATACTCCCTGAGCATTCCCACTCTGGGAAAGGATGGGCCCCTCCCCTTGACAGGAGTAAATCTCAGACTGCTTCCACGGAGTAAACTGTAGGGAAACATGCTGTGAATACTGACAAAAAGTATCTTTACTGGTGTGCAGAAACCTTAAGGGCATTCCTGTCATAAACAACCAACCTGCACCCCTGAGAGTAGGTTTACTCACAGAAAGACCTCTGAATCTGTAAATGTTCTTATGACTGTAAAACCACCTTTTTGGAATTCAGAAGCGATTTGATTCACTAAAAAGCACATTTGGTTATTTACTCACACAGGCAAATAGCTCTGTGAATCTGCCACATTGAATCAAAATGTATCTCATACATTTAATCTGGACATCTACAGTGGCTTCTATAGTGGCTCCAGCATCCATGATCCATGATGGACACCGCTGTTTGAATCACTCGCTCGCGCCCACAGACCGCCTAGGTTACTAAAATTATCTTCTTTCAGCATCCTGTTGAAAGAAGTGATTCATGCCATTCAAACCAATCTTCATCAACTTGTTTTACTTCTGTGGTCAACACAAGGGTAGATTATGCCTACGCATGGTGTCTGACCATATAAAATAAACATAGCTCAAAACTACGCAGAGGACAACATTCCCACGTCCGGCGTCCGCTGGTCACTGGCCTAAGAAAACTTGACCCTCTGTCTGATATGCATTTTCAGTGGAAACCAGACTCCAATCCAAATAGAAAATAATAACATAATAAGGTATTGTGATACATAGTGGTTAATTCTGCACTTCTGTTGTTTCTAAGCACTTTAAATAACAGTTATTACCCTAATCGTTCTCAGCTTAGTGATCTCAAAAGGATGGACGCTCTGTAAGTCTTTGAACTTGCAACTTAAAGAATACAACCTATGGTAGCGCTCAGAGTTCAGCATCCTGCCAAAGGAACTAGATTTTCTAGGTGCGACTCACTATGAGACTGCTACTGCTGAATCGGTGTAAAAAGGATGCCAGCATCTAGACGTCGCCGGGTAGGGGCAGACCTGATCCCACCAGTTGCAAAGGCTGGCCCCCACAGCCCCAAACAGCTACACCAGGACAGTGCTTCAAGTGGGCCAGGTCCTACTGGTGCTAAGCAGCAGCTAAGCAAGAAAACAAATGTGGGGAGAAACGTCCCTCTTTTTGCGCCCTCCGTGGCCTCCACTGAGCATTAAAATCCGGAAGCCGAATAAAAAGGTAAAAATCTGAATAACAGGCTTGTAGGCAAGATTTGGCTGCCCTCAGGGAGGGAGCTGATGGGAGGACAGGGAGGAGGATAGAAGGGTGAAGAGGAGGATAAGGACCTGGAGGACCACAGTGGCCAAGAGGACTTCAACTAGGAGGTCTACAGGCCTCGAAGGGCCGTACGGACAAGGGCCATGAAGCCGAGAACCAGGAGAACCAGGAGAGCCAGGAGTTCTAGGCACAGGAGCTTCTGTTGTGAAAAGTGATGCGGTTTCTAGGTTAGGCCTGCTCTTTTGTCTGTCCCCGATTACTGCTGTCTGATATGGGCTGGTGTCCTCCTGACAGCCAGTCTCCCAGAGGAGAAGGGAGGTCACCGGAAGTCTACAGTTTCTTCTGGAAGAGCAGAGGGTCCGTCTAGTGCCTAGAAGCCTGCCTACTGAGAGAGTCTTCCTGGCCCTGCAGGTGAAGAGATGGTGGAGGAAAAGAAGCCCAGTCTGTTCCCGGCCTTAGGAGCACCCAGGGGAAGTGGACTGCCTGGCAGAACAAAGCCAGTCCCAATTTTTGCTGCAGTTGGTGCACCAGCCTTTCACTGTGGTTCCCATAAAAAAACACACTGGCCTAAGTTGGTCTGCAACATCCATGTCATTTGGTCCATACGACGGCCGAAGTTGAACCACAGCTGCCTCGCTATGTGATCCGAGCATTGGCCCAAGTCGGGCTACAACTGCTTGGCCTGTGATTCATCCACCGACTAGAGATAGGATAAAACTGCTTTACCATCTGGTCTATTAACCCGCCTGAGGTGGGCCTTACCATCTGCTCCGTGTCTGCCCAGAAGCGGGCTGCGACTGCCAAGGTCCACTGGCTCGCTCGACCACGGCCCGCCCAGAGACACCAAAGAACCTGCAGGCACCCTGTCTCCCTTGTGACCACTAGAAGAACAGCACACAATTACTACAGGCCTCCGCCTGCAGTCGGGACCAAGCCATTGCAATCTGCTGAAACCAACACGAGGACTTGAAACTGTTTTCTACTCCTATACAAAAGTGGGGATTAGAACAACATGAACTGGTTGCACGTTTGAAGTTTTTAGGAACATGGTATGCCTCTGTGCCTAATTCATGCTCCAGCCAAAGCTTACTGTAGGACTATATGAGTTGGGGTCACCCAGGCAGGAGGAGCGAAGAGGGGTTGTAGTGCCCACAGGGGAATTGTGATCAGGCTTAGTACCCTGGATTCTCAAATTGGATTGTGTAGCATTTAATATTATTAGTTTCTTCTTCAAAAAACAAGCACTGGGGTTGAAAGTGAGGTATGTCTGTTGGCTAATTGAAAAGTTCTGAGCTCTTGCCCCCAAACTACCTCTTTGAGAAGCCTGTGACTCATTCTCCCACTACCCTGAGAGTTTCACATGGAAACAGCTGTTTTTGGTTACATTTGCAGAGCCATATTTGGATTGGCGCCAGGACACCAGTGGCAAACATCAACCACTATCGTTGGGGCCTAGTAGCCTTTCCATTCATTGGTTCAGGAGTGATATCCGACCTCCACCTGCCCCTAACCACATCCATCTGCTGCTAGATGACCCCCCACTGTCTTTATTTCAACACCAGTCACGAGGAATGACTAGATGTTTCCCTAGTTCATTTACTGCTGCAAAGTGGTCATCTGCCACATTCTTTGCACAATCTAGATTTGTTCAATAAATTAAGAATAATACTGTTTTTTTCATTCACCCTTTTTGACCATATACTTTGTATGCAGGGGCATATATAATATTTCTATGTCTGGGCCACGCCCACAATAGCAGAAAGAGAACTGCTCCTAAAGCACAGAACAACCTTCCACTCCACATCAAAGCCTCCTCCTCTATTCTGGAGTTCTGCAAGAGGTTGAAGACTTGGCTGTTTGAGTAACACCCCCTCCCCTGACCTCAGGATAACGCCTGGAACAGTGGTGTACCACAGTCCCCGCAGCACCCGCGGGACAGGAGGCGGTGCCTGAGATCCAGGGGCCCCCTCAGCAGCACACCGTTACGCACCGAGCACTAGCTGGCACTGAGCACGCGGTGGGGCCCCCGCCCTGAAATCTCCTGACTGGGTTGGAGGGTTCCCTCAAGTTTTGTTACGCCACTGGCCCATACCCCGGCTCAGCACCAGCGTACTGTTGCGGGTCATGTCGCTCTCTACAAATACACATAAGATAACATGACACGGGTGATGCGGAAACTGCTCGAGATGAAGAGCTGTGGAAAATGAGTAGGATCCCAAAGCCTTTTAGAAGATATCTGCTGCCAGCTTTAATCCCAAACAACAACCTTCTATCAAATTAAAATGCAGGGGAGCGCAGAAGGAGCTTTGCTGTTCTAAGCTGAAAAGAAAACAAGTCTGCTCTATTTAGGCAACAAAAACAATGGGCCATTTGCATTTATCTAAATGATCTTTATTGGTGTAACTCCTTCTGTGAAAAGAAACCACTACAGAGTACTTCACAATTACAGTAATGAAGCCCTGCGACAACAAACACACAGGTTACAATTAAAATGATTATTTCAATTACATAATGAAAATTGAAACTCAGGCGGTTGTAGATGGTGCGTTACGAGATGGCCAGCATAGGTCTGGTCTCAGGGGAGGAGGGCACGCAAACATGTGCAGCGCCACTCGTTGGATGGAAAGTGTTAGGTAAACACACTTGCTTGACTCGCGCCAAAAACATCACATAACTTTCATAGGTTTAATTCTATGATTGGAATAAATTTACCACTTATTTGGAAATTGCAGGAGTATTTCTGGGAAACTTACACAGGTTTCCTGGAGTTCTCAGTTTGTAAACGTACGTATGCTTACCTGGCATATATTTGCATATATGTAAATGTTTAGGAAAAAGGTATTTGCAATTGTAGTTTTTTTTTTTAATTGTATCATGCACAAGCAGAAACCTCGTTCCTCTGCTCTCCACAAATTTTGGGGGTGCTACTTCCCTATTTCGACCCTGTGTACGCCTTTACTCCTCTCCTAGAAGGAGAAAGATTCTAGAAGTAGCTGCAGCACTGCCAAAATAACCAAACTGGAGTTTATAAGGTGAATGAGAGATAGAGTTGCCTTTAAATTTTGTTTTTATCTTGTCACAGTTGCTGTGAGTTTAAAGACAGAGAGGTCTGGCTGCTTATTCTTTTAACATGAGGTTGGCGTTGACTTTTCTTTCTCTGACTGCAAGTGAGCGGATTTTGTAAAGCGAACTACGTTACAATCTTTCTTGGATACAGGGAGTGTGAAAGGAAAGGTTGTAGGATGTCATTTTTTCCAAAGACACAACAGCATTTGAATACCTGTAAATGACCTGTGCACATATTTCAAATATATTTGCAGTTAGGGCAGCACTAAGGAAGCTCATTTATTTTGTAATTCTGAAGTGTGATGATGGAAACAAAATTTTTAATAGAATTAAAACAAATTAAAATACTTGGTGATGTGGAAATTATGAATATTCCCTTAACCCCCGTTTACACACATCAGTTGTACACTATATACAGTTTGCAGCACGTGTTCTTTGTGTGATGCAAAGTGTTTTCACAATCCTGATGACTGCAGTGCGGTAACATTGATGGCACTCCACCGCTCTGAAAATTGTTCCAGCACCACTGCGCTTACCAAAGCATTGTGAATACCAAAACCTCACAGGCCTCTGGATGTTCACCAGATTTTCAAGGCATCCTTGTCCTTTAACCCTAATCCCTGCACCAGGGAGATTTGGTCACACTCAGGGGCATATTTATGAGCCCCCTTGGCCACAGTTGCATTACTTTTTGTGGCTGTGAAAGGACTCGTAGATATAGAGTCTGGCAAGGGAACACAAGCCCAGGCATTGACTTACTCTGCACCAGGGAGGCCTTCCATGGGTGTTGTGGTGGGTGTTACCTTGGATTTTGACGCATCCCCAGATTTACAAGAGTTTTGAAACCTGGGGATGCACCAAAACTTTACACCTCCCCAGATGGGGAGCAAGGAGAAGAAATATCTTTATTTCTTTTAGTTTTTTTCCTCTTTCTATGTGCGCATCATCCTGGAACACATAGAAAGAGGACTACGCCTCCCAGGATTGTTTTTGTGCAGGAACGTGCCCCTTCCTGCACAAAAACAATTCTGCATGCAACACTGCCACCCTTGTACCACGGTGTTAGGGTGCCTGCGTTGGTGCTAGGCAGCCCATTGTGCCCCAGCGCGGGGGGAAAGGATAGCAATTGCTGTATGCTACAGATACAGCACATTCCTGCCCCTTCACTTTGGCGCAGGGAGCGCAGGAGGTGACTTGCCAAGATGCCCTGAGCCACAACCTCATAAATATGGCCCTCAGTTTTACTGCATCCTGGTTACTTATGAGTGAATGCCTTTATCAGTAAGGCATACCCATAATTGTCCGATGTAAATTAGATACATCAAACTAAGTAGGGCTTAATTTCTTGTGAGGGGCACAACCCCAATGGATTACTTGTCAGGTGGTCGGCCGAGGCCACCCCCCCCACTCAATATGCGCGGTCCCTCCTAAAGAAGGTTATTTGAGGTCAGTTCAGGTGATTTAAATATCAAGAAAAGAGGCGACCTAAATTACAAAGTAGGATGTCTGTTCTCGTGGCTCCTAGTACATAAAGACTCCTTTCAAATGTACTCGGCTGGCTTAGCTATTTTTGTCTTCCACACATCTAAAACTGGAAAAAGAATTTCATCGCAAAGTGACTTTTAATCTTAACTTTGAACTTGCTGCCTTCGATTCCAAAATTAAGGTTTGAAAACAGCTCCCACGACAGTTTCTTGATCACGTTCCACAGTTGCAAAGAAATAAGTCTGAAACCAATGAACCAAAGATTTGTCGCTATTTGTTAGTCGTATTTCAGGTTAAGTGAATCCTGTATAAATATTTTTGTTGCTCGATGGAGCGATTAAACATTTTGGAAAAGGCTGTTTTAATGCCATAAGTGAAAGTTTACAGGAAAACTGTTGCCAACTTTTGCTCCTTGTCGCTCACCTTTACATACAAAAGGGGTCGTTCATTATTTCCGGTAAGCGCATGTCCCACCCCTAGATGACGCCTACTCCCTAGCTAGGGCCTTCCTGAGTCATACTGAGAGCACACAGTATCCTGGGTTACCGGTTGTTTTAATCCCCTGAATAGCTTCTCTTCTCTAATTCTGCTAGTAGACTTTCTCATCATTGAGGCTCCAACATTCCTTCTATGCTTATCTCCCAATGGTTCAACCTCTCATTTGTTGGAGCCTCTGCATTCTTGCTGGTTGTCTACACTGGTTTGTGGCCGTCCCTGGCCTCTCTGTCCTAAAGCCAGACTGCAGGCCCTTGTGTAATCTCAAGTTCCATTTACTACAACCATAATATTCCCCATTAACAACCACTTGTGTAACTACCAACATTTTTCTGACATTTCACCAATCACAAACAACTAAACCAAGACAATGTGTAAAATAGGTCTAAGACAGGACACGAAATCTTGATGTAAAGAAATAATTTTTTATTGAAGTACATCCTAGGAGAGAGCCCATCCACAGCCAACAATAGATCAGCTGCTTTTCAGTCTTCATTGGTAATCACAACACATTCCAATCAAGTTGCATCACAGCATGGAAACTAAGGTTCTACATCATAACTTGGTTACAGAATTACGCTACCTCACACCCTAGATAAAAGGGACCACATGCATTTTCCTGACATTTCACCAATTATTACAAACAGCAAAACCAAGACAATGCATGAATCTAACTCCTCACTGCTGCCAATCCCAGACTTGCCTTTATTTACGTACCACCACACTATACGATGGAAATCCCATAATTCCATGGGCGGGGAGGCCAGTGAGCATCCTGAACTCTCCACATTACCCCCTCCGCATCCTGAGTAGATCACTGCTCTGTTAAGGACTGAATAGAAAGGTACATGTTTATTTTCTCCTGCGCAATAGTGCGGTTATTTTCCTTCTTCTTCATGCTCACCATAATAATGAAAGAGTTTCACATCTTCTACAAAAGTATCATTTTGAAAGTGGGACTGATTATTTTAACAGCCTGTGCTCTCTAAATGACATATGAAAAGGGCAAACAAAGCAAGCAAAATGGCAGTCCATGTTATCCAGACCAAAACATCTTTTGTATTCCGTTCACCAAGTAATTGACAGGTGGCATACATTTCTAGAATTATGTTTGCATTCTTGGGGATAAATAACACAACTCCCAATATTTGGAAGCAGGAAGGGGGAGACTTTGAAAAAGAAATCGGGGAATGTATTTCACTCAGTGGAGGCAATTCTGTCTGCAGAAAGTTAAAGTAAAGCAATTTTTGGCTTTAAAAGTCGTGAGTCTCCCATCTGGATCGGGTGTGTTGGCACATATCAAATTTATTTTTTCCTCTTAGTACAATTTATCCAAGCACATCTTCCCATGATTGCTCTAGAAACAACAGAATTTATATTGACCATTTCCTAGTTTCCAAACTTTTTTGTGCTTCAAAAACTGAGCTACCCAACTTGTGAATCTTCTGAAGGGTAGAGTAACCTATGGACATTCCAAAGTGAATACGCAATATTTCTAAACTGAACAGCAATGAAACAGAATGGCTGCTGGTGACAAAGTAGTATAATAGCTGGTATGATTCCTTTACGCTAGGTGACTCTCCAATGCCAACTCTCACGATAAAGTCATAAAGAGTTCTGCTTGATGGGAGTCCCTCCTTAACGGCTCATATCAACTAGATATCACCATCCTGTATGTGCTTGGGAAGATCCTCCTCTTTCTGCCTAAACGTATTTGTGCCTTGGTTATTTCTAAATTTGTGTTATCACTTATAGGCAAATGTTGTTGTCAATACTAAGGCCTTCCCGTCTCTGTCTTGTTCAACTTGTAACAAACTCAGAACTTCACAGTTTGGAAATTAACAGGTCATTTGTTTTCTGTCAGGAGCTGGCTTCATTGGCTTCCCATGAACCAAATGTATGTCTTATAGCCCGATATCCACAGTCTATTACAGGCTCAACGATTGGTGCCTTAAGGAAGATATGCATGACATGCAATGTGAGGCCTCTCCAGTCCAACACTTTTCTCCTGATGCATGTGTTCCGATTCAAGTTCACTTGAAGTCTGTTGTAATAAATGAGTTGCATACACGTCTTTCAATGTAGTTAGGTCGAGCGTGCAAGCTCTTTGACCTGTTGTAATCTTTCTGTGGGTTTTTCACGACACCCATCACTATCACTCGTTCATGGGCTTGCCTTTCAAAAAATCCTTTGTTAATATTGGAAAATGCTTTACGTTTGTCCCTCGGGCAATTTTGTTACTGCCTTGGACAATGGCCCTGTTACACGGATAATTGCACGTTTGCCGATACGTTTGACTGCGAGCAAACTTATTTTTCCTTTTGTGTTTATCTTTCGAGTTCATGCTCATGGCAGCCATGGCGCTTTTAATCGGTTTGCCTAAGTCAGCCGTTTTCCTTTTCATTTTCAATTTCAATTTATGTGTCAAGAAAAGTCTAGTTAGGAATTTACAACGCTAATATCTCTAATAACTCTAACTCGAGCAGACGCAAGGCCCATTTAATTGCAAATGTTTGGGTTTTTTTTTAGTGGCAGGATTCCTGTGGTGTTGCCTGGAGCCGAGCTAAGTTATAACTATCCCCAGAGGAACACCACAAGGAAAAAAAGAGAAACATTCCAAGTTGAGATTATTCTAGCATGGCTTAGACCTAAAACACATCTTGGTTCCTCAAAAGATCAAAAGATAAGGAAGGAACAAACAGAAACAAGAAATGAGAACAAAATGAGAAAATGTCAAACAGTCAATAAAGACAAAGAGAAGATCAGGGTTGAAATCAGCCTATCTTTGTTCAAAGTCACTCACAATGTGGGGGTTCTACAAGACGTGCAAAGACCACAACTATTGTATCTCATATGCAGAGTTCTAAGAGCAACATCAGCATGTCCAGTACTATCCCACTTTGTTGACTCAAAGAGCCTTTGTGGCCATAACATCATTCACTTTCTTAAAAGAATGCTAGTCTTCAAAAGTTTCTGCAAATGTTTGCATAATACTCAATTAAATCTATCAAGGACCGGAACTGCTCCTTAACATAAGGCACATCACTGTTGACTATGGCACTGACCAGGACAGATATGAGCCTAAACGTCAAAGCAGAGATAGAGTACCCTAAGTATTCTACCCTCTCTTCCAAAAATCTATGCTTCTCTTTGTGTAGTGTCACCCCTCCTCCTGAAACCCTACCTAAAACCTCTCCTGACAACAAATTGGTTTCATCATATGATTTCCAAGCATTAGAATGTTGTCTTGGGGAAAAAAAAACATTTTGGATGTCCTTCAAGACTTCACTCCTCATGCACTGTAAAACACTGGTGGCTACTGCTAACCCAAAAGGAAGCCACATAATTTGGAAGATGCCATCAGGAGTTAAAAAATGCAGTTAAACCCTTGGACCCTTGGAGTCTGAGTGTAGCTGAATCTCATGTAAGCACTCTTCAGGTCTAACTTCAAGACATGCCTTCGGGCTCTCAGATCAATATCATCTCATTGATGTTAGGCAGTAGAAGACAACCAGAACAATATTTAGCTTTAAAGACCTCAGGTCTACGCAAAATCTAAGGCTACCATCAGTTATTTTTATCATCACAACAAGAGAAAGCCATTCTGAGGCTTCTACCGGTTCTATAACACCCTAGTTTACCATCTGCTGGAGAATACCTTTCACCTCCTGTCTAATGAGTAGGGCGGTCCTTCTAGGTTTATGTCTGGCACAGATTGTCCCCTTTCGCGAGACTATCCTATGCGTGTGATCCTTTACTGCTCTTAACTTATTCTGGAACATCATTTGGAAATTTGCTAGAACAGCATCAACCCCTGATTTACATATAACCATGATCTGGTCCAGGGCTGTAGGGCTGAAAGCTATACTATAGTTATATTGATATACCCAACCAAATACTAGGTGTCCATATTTGACAACATATACTTTTCCCTTAACCATTCAGTTTCCAAAATTAATATAAGCCCACATCTAGTCATTAACATCCTTGAATCCCAGGTCTTTACATCTTTAGGATGTAACTTAACACGTGGCCATGTCTCATCAAATACATCTTAGAGAACAATCCTGCTCAAGTTGGTGTGTTTGTCTTTAGGAGCATCCACAATCAACATCCTATGTGTATGCTCATCAGAATCAAGTTTCCCAGATGCAATCCTGCTCTTGCCATCTCAACATATTGACAAAGTGACCCTTCCTGCCACACCTTCTGCACTCCTTGCCAATTTACTTCATTGACTGCATTTACTTCTGCTTGATTATACTGAGTGACAGTCATTTCTTGGACATACTATGGTTCAAGGTGCTGCATCTCCCTCATCCATAGCTCTGACTCCTCCACAACATTTGCAATTGTAAAAGCCCGTAGGTGTGTAGGGTTGCTTGTAGCTCAAAGTCACTCTCGTACCTTTTTAATAAGACACTGGAAAATGAATTGGCCCTTGTGGAGTTCATCTGTCGTGGGACCAGCTTGCCAGTTTATGGCCAATTCACACAGCCGTCATGGATTGTTTCATCCGGTTTTTGTGGAGAGGTATAAAATATATGGCTTGCCATGATAACATTGGCTGACTTTATAAATCTATTCTAAAGTCTCATTTTGTTCTCCATGTCAACATCTTCAAAAACTACCCCTGTAGAATCTACTGTCGGGGGTAAGTGTTGCCCACCAGACTAAGCAATACAGCCTTTTTGTGATCGGAAGGGAAATTCAAACCATCCACTGCCTCGAGATAATTCTCAAGTATCGATTTATTCTTCTCACTCACTAAGAGGAAGTACAGCTTGCATAAGAAAAGTTGGTGATGTCACAGTGCCTTGAGGAGTGTTTATGGTTGATTGCAACCGAGATCAAAAGATGTTTTTTCAAACTAGAGATGCCACCAAAACCTGGGATGAAATATAAGTAGTAAAACAGAGTTTCCTAAAATTGGCCCCAGTGAGGCGTGTTCGCCATCAGATGGCGATGGAAGTCCAATCCTTGATGGAGCATTGACTGCACCCCTACATTACTATTTGCACCCATTCAGACGAAGCTGCTGTGCCAGACCCCAATTGCCTCTGTGTTGCTTCTCTATGTAAAACCAATTTCATGTCTGCTCCATGTTCTCACACTCTTGTCTGCTGTGCTGGTGCAGAAGATGTACATATGAGGGTATGTTGGTATACACGTTTGCCACATGCCTCACTTTTCTCATGCAGAAATGGCTTCCGGCACTTGTTGTTGAAGTGCTCGAGTGCACAGCTGCAGCACTTTTGTCTTTTGATGATACAACTTTGGCAGTAGCGCAAACAGGACAGGGATATTCATTTTAGTGGTTGTTACTGCTTTGGCGAATGGGCTTTGGCACTTAAGTTCTTGGTTTGCACTTTCAAACCAGAGATGCATATGTGAGGTAAGGAGCAATCATACCAGCATCAGAGTCTGTCATGAGAAAAGCTCTGCCTAGGGTTTGAAGAAATTCGCCTTCGGGGTTATGTTCCAAGCTGTGCTGGCCTCTACTGGCCACTAAAAATGTTGTAATGTCTTTCAAGGTAAATTGAGTTTATTAGTGGCGAGATCCCTATGGTATTCCTTGGGGGCCAGCTCACTTCCAAATGTCCCAAGAGGAACACCTCAGGGAAGACCAGAGGAAATATTCCAAGCTGTGAGCCCGGCTCAAAGCAACAAAAAGCTTGCTCCATCAGATAACTTGGTCCTTGCTTTTTAATCATCTTGCTGTGTAACATCGCAGTCTTGATGGTCACTTTTAGGTCTGGACTTTAAAACTGCTTTAGCCTTCCTACTAAACACGTGTTCTCAAAAATAGAAAATATATACATAATCAGATGGGCTTTGGGTCCTGAGCCTTCATCCTTTGGCCTGCTAAATTGTAATTTATCTTATGCTACATCAGGGAAAAGGAAGCCCACTTCAGGCACTGGATCCTCTCTGAGCAACATCATTTTGATGGTGCAAAATGTGCAATCCACCTTCCCCTTCAGTGTCACGGTAGGTGAGCCAACATATCATTCCTTTAAAAAAAAAAAAATATATATATATTTTGCCATTCACATATTTTTTTTTTATTATTTTTTTTTATGTTGCAAGGATCCGTCATCCCGGCCTTTCACTGACATTTGCAGTGAGCCACATCACGCACAGGACAGGCACTATTTTTATGGCCAGCAATCAAATGTTTTTCCAATTATTTTTTGATAGTTTACCATCCAAAGATGGCTGCCCTTTCAGGTGCGCTCACACGCAGCCATCTTTAATGGTTTGCCAAGGTATATCGTTCCTTATCATTTTCTACCGTTCTATGATGACCCACACTGTGCTTTGAAATGTGCAGGCAATCTTGAAGCATTAAGTAATGATGAAATATGCCTTCGTGCCCACAAATATTGGCAAAGCTAATAGCTCTGTGCCCGACCATTAAAGTTCAGACTTGATGACGTTACAAGTGTTTGTTTTTCTTTTAGGTCCTAAATATCTTTTAGGGTAGCTTACTCTCCTCGGTGGGCCTTGCCCCATTCTCAGTTTCTATACTATTGGAGTGTTTTTTCTTACTGACATGATGCTCTCTGTAGTAGAGGGGTGGACCTTAAATAGTAAATTACATGAATGCCTCAAGGCAGGTTATGCTTAAATAATAGACTTGTTTTAGGAATAAAAAAACAGCACCTTTTATTTCTACCAGATTTGGATCTTCATGGAGTAAAGTTAGACTTGCACAAAAATGGGAACACGATCCTAGGGGGCACCCAAGGAGGGAGGATATAAAACAAGAGACGGTGTTCATGGTATATTGTTACTTTCCAAGTGACGCAGCTTCTTAAATGCATAAGAGGATTGTCCCAACTCCTGTGACCTTCTGCAAACAATCCCATATAACTCTATACATAAATTATACTTTCAAAATGTGATATTCGGTGTGAACATTTTGGATATTTCTCACTATCCTCTTGAAATCTCTAATTTCTTTTTTTCTGGGGTGAGGGGTAAAAATATTGAAAACTCTGCAAAAACCTAGTCGAATTCCAAATTCTGGAGAGTTGCCAGTCTCACTAAGAGTCTTCTGCAGGGGTTACAAATCTCCACGTCCTGTGAACTGTGAAGGAATTAACTCTGTAAAAATACCGTTGCCCATGGCAACTGGATTTAACAGTGCTAAAATCAATAATATAAAAAAAAGGGGTCTGTTTATACATAATGATACTCTACATGGGTGCCTGCGTTATGTTTCTTGCCCCGGAAGGCTAAGGATGAAAAACTCGCTCCTGTTATGTGTTTACTAGTTAGGTTGCCAGCCAGAGATTAAACAGGCCTGAAAGTTCGGTTTTACTCACATCATTAACACTTTCGATTTGGATTAACGAGGCAGCCCTCTGACAAGGAGGCATTTCCTGCCAGATAATGAGACTCCTTGATCCAGCCCAGATCAAGGGCTGACCAGCAGGGGGCGCACACTAAGGAGAGCCCAACCTGCACATTTGATTGCTGGCATTTATTAGCTAGGTTTATTCCATTAATTTGTCACTTGCGAAATCTGGATCTTTGCATCCTGTCACTAACGCAGAAGACCCAGGTCCCCTTGGCACCACTAGCCATCCTTCCAGCAGAGTTGCCACGATACCCTATGTGCCAAATCCTGCATCTTATTTACTGAAACGTTTCCACCTGACTAGTCTTAAAAATGACAGAAGCCAGAAACATGACCCTATTTACTACGATTTATCCCTGCCTTAAAGCACACTTAGGCGGTCATTATGAACATGGTGGTCCGGGCCGCCATATTATGTACAAGGCGAGACCGCCACAGGCGGAACTTCCCCACCGCCAGGCTAATGCCCCCAGGCAGCCTGGCGATGGCGCAGTTCCTTATGCGACAAGCAGCGCTGCCCGCAGGATAATGAACCTGTGTTCCCCCAGCCTTTCCCTGGCGGTTTCCCCCGTCAGAAAAAGGCTGGCGGAAAGGGGGCCCCGGGGCACAGCTAAGTGCATGGGCAGTGCAGGAGCCCCCATGCACAGCCCCGTCGCGCATGTCACTGCCCGACTTACGGGCAGTGATATGCGCGACAGGTGCTGCTGCACCCGCCGCACTGCTACATTGACGCCGGCTCCATGTAGAGCCGGCGGCAGTGTCCAGGCCCAGCATTCCGCTGGGCTGGCTGGCGGAAACACTGTTTCCACCTGCTGACTCAGCAGAATATTGTAGGAATATTATAGGAACAGTCCAGCTCGAACTGCCAAGCCAGGTTCTCTCTGAACAGAACACAGGCAACCCAAGACTGGTCTCGCCCTAGTTGGGGCTTGTCTCTTTGGTACAGCTTGGCTCCAGTGGCAAAGGGAGCACAGGACCCACGTCTGAGCATACCATTCGCACCTAGAGCATCGCACTGAAGTATACAAAATAGTGATGAGATTGAATTAATCTCAGCCACTCAGTTAGTCGTCCGCATCCCAGTCCTTTGCCTTTTGCCCAAAGTGTCACCTCAGATTAAACTTCGCTATATGCAAATCAGCCTTGATCCTGCTCCAATAGGAACAGTCCACCCTGAACTGCCAAGCCATGTCCTCTTTTAACTGAAACACATGCAACCCAAGATCAGTTTCGACCCTGTTGTGGCCCGTCAGCTTGGGTGCAGCTTGGGTGCAGCTTGGGTGCAGCTTGGTTCCAGTAGCAAAGTGAGCACGAGACCCATCTGAAGGCAGCTCAGGCTGGACTGGGTTGAGACCGGGTTGAGACTGATTTGCATATAAGTGGGTCCAAACGGAGGTAGCATGGTGGGTAAAATAACAATAAGAATGCTGCCCCAAGCGATTGCCAGTAGTTAAAATTATTAAAAGCATTCCTCCAGTCTCCTTTTGTGTGTTGATATTCTGCCCTAAGTGGCAAGGGTATGTCCATATGCGGGTCCCATGCTCACTATGCAATACGGCCAGACTGGGAACCCAAAGCAGCCCTGACAATTTTCTCAGGGGGAGCATTGGAGATGAGTTGGGGGAGGGGAGGGAGGGAGCACCGCCTGGTCCCTGGAGAAGCACTGGCTGGCCCCGGGAGGCTGGAAACGCTTGCTGCTTTTGTTACTGGGGGCCGATATTGCAGCACTGCTGCAAAACTACCTACCAGTAACAAAACCGGTCCCCACTGCTTCAGAACTGGCCCCCACCTTTCCAGCTTCCCGGAGTAAAAGCTTGATGCCCATTACATGCAGTCTGGCCCTGCTTTGCAACTGAAATCAAGCTACACCTGACTAGCGAGCCCCAATCATGGGGTAACCAGCCTTGGGTTGCTTGTGTTCTGGTTCAGAGGGCACCTGGCCAGGTAATTCGGGTTGGACTACTCCTACTGTTGCAGGGTCGAGACTGATTTGCATATGGCGGAGTCCGAACTGAGGTGGTATGGCGAGCAAAAAATGATGAATTTGAATGCTGCCCCGAGTGATTGTCAGTGTTTAGACTTATTGCAAGCATCCTCCCATCACTATTTGTGTGTTTTACAATGGCGTAAGCCAAGAAGAAGAGTTTTAAAAATGCCATCAGCAAGGAAAAAGTCTTTTTCATAAATCTGGACTATCTTTCCATGCCTAAGAGAGTCCGTAATCTTTCTGTCTAAGCCAAGAAAAACTTTAGTAAATCAGGACTTCCTTATCTAGTACTGGGGTTTCCTTTTACAATTTACTGTCAGGTGTGTTAATCCAAGTGGTTCATTGCAGGAAACAAACAGTACAATGTCAAAATGAACTGATTTGGTAAATAAAAGCCCATGGTAATACGTATGGTGTTTGATTACTTGGAGTGACCCACCAACCCAACTTACAAGAAGCTGGTGGCTTAGTAGCACACTGTAAACTGAGGGTGTGGATTTCAAGCTGGTGGTTGCTCAATGGAACACTGATGCTGAAATATGCTATGACCTGATTAAGGCAGTGGTATGATGGGCTTGTCGTAGGAAGGAACATTGAATTCCTATAGCATGCTTTGCACACATGCCTGTTAAACTAATGCATACTCTGGCTCTTTTGTCCCTGGAAATGGACATTTTCATGGGATATTTGCCTACCAAGTGGATTACCTGAAACAAACACAAGGCAACAGGAGGGTCCCAGAATATCGTACTCCGAATATCACCTCACATAAATATTGTGTTCTAAATACTAGTTACAAAAACATCACCCCCTTTGAGTTAATATTAGAAAATCTACACCTTATGGCCAAATAGTCCTGTGTGTAACATTAGGATGACCAGATAGCCCACAGTGTTGACTACAACCACAAACACTGTCACATTCTCCAGATTGAACATGTGTCTGCAGTTGTATGTATTAAAAGCTTAAGAGCATTTAGTTAAAATATACTGTATAGGGCTACTAATGGCTTTCATTGGCATGTCTAGGTACGTTGTGAAAGGTGCACCAGTGTTAAGGGTACTCAGTCGCCTTCCTCTCTGACAAGAGGAGAAAAAGGCTTCAGGGCTTCTTTCATGGTGAGGATTGAAGCAAAGCTCATGACCTCCAAGGGTGCATGTTTCAATCGGTTGCTCCCTTAGGAAGAAGGATCAAGATCTGGAGAAGGTACATGGTAGTCTGGGGACAGAGATGTTGTGGGATTCTTCCAAGGAGAGTGTATGAGGGGAAGAGAAGATGTCATTTGCCTCCGGAAAGGAGTGGCACAAGTCTGCGTAGTGATCTAAATACCAGGGAAAGAACTTTGAAGATTACTCAAACATGAATGAGATCTTCCAGCCGGGAGAGTTTAATGACTTGGAAAGGTGGAGTGGATGGATTTTCCAGGTGTTTAGCAGGCGGGGTTAGGTGAGCAGTACTCAGTTTCAAAGATGGATGGTAGGAGGACATGGCTACCAAATTGTACACCTCTGTGGCATCATGAAGACAGATGGGGGATTTAGTCAAGAGTTCAGTAGATGCGTGAGGAATTACTTTTCTCTATCGTGAATTCAGGTTTGTAGAGGATCTCCACCTTGGATGAGATTAGAACGAGACAACTCAGCTTCACCCAGTGGCCGTCAGCAGGAAGCATAAGCTGATGCAATTTCTGGGAGAAGGTGTGAGCACAGCGAAAGGATAAAAGGATTTTAGTGCAATTGGCCATTAAATAGTAAGAACAATAGGATGATATGTTTCTCACAAAATGCTCAGGTGTGTGAGCCCTGAAGTCATCCACTAAAAGATTGGTGGAAGAAGATGTATAGCCTTCCTATGATAAGGAGAATAAACAACTGACACTATCCTCACCTCCTCGATTAGGGAGTTACGAGTCATCCTTCTCTCCGACCCTTTATTAAAATTATGTGCTTCAACTCCCTTATGTCACTTCAGCACAAATTCACCTCCCCTTCTAAACAAGAAATTCGTAACGTTGATTCGCTACGTAGAAGTTATACAATAGCTAATCTTCCTGTTCCAGCATAACTGAAGTTAAAAATAGCAACCATTCTGTTTCAAAACTTTGGAAAGTTCCTCAGTTTTTACACCTTTCAATCTGGCTTCCATCCGGGGCATGGAATAGAGTCTCTGCCCCTTCCTGTCTTTAGGAAGATCTTGGCATCTCTGATGATGGGCATCCCTTCTTTGACTCTGTTACCTTAGACCATCTTGGACAAGACGAAAATGAGATTCTATTCCTCTTTCTGAAGACTGTGGCAAGAGTATGTGACCAAGAGGAACAATGTTTGCCCCTTCTTCCTGGTAAACATTTACCTCTTCCTGCATTTTTTTGCATCATCGCTCGTTTTTTTACACTGAAGATAAACAGCTTTTCATCTACATACCAGCTTGCATTTTAGTCATCAATGAATTGATGAGAGACATTCTCATTGAGTTAAATTAAGGGAAGAGAGGATTTGATTCCAACCTTAGCCCGGGTATCTACATGCATTCCTTGCTATTCATAGCCTTCTTCCATCCTCCACCCCCACACACTCATGATACAGAAGCTTCTCCTCCTATTTTGTTTTACTTGAAATCCTCTTCCCCAGATCAAGGCAGTCTTTATAACCTTCTTTGTCTACCTTCAACAAGTCTTCCTAGAATCTTCAGGGCACCGTCGACAGTTCAGTTATTAAATCACTTCTAGGGTGCACCGATACCTTATGTACCTACCTTCCCGATTTGTCCATCTGTCCTCTAGTGCTTCCACTGGCTTCGTGTACTGGGAAGATTTAAACTAAAAGCTGTGGTTGATGCACAGGACCCTCCCCTCCAACTGATATACCCAACTCCATTATTTCTCATATCCCACTCCATACCCAGGGATATTTATGATGGAATTGCCCTACTGCCCTTCCTTTCATGTGGGACACCTTGGGAGGTGTGGGGGTTGCTCCAGCCCTGTAAATGAAGAGTATGGACCTCCTTCCCTACCAATACCAAAGCAGAGAATCATTATGTATGTTTTTGCAAAGTTATCAAACCTCATCATTTCAGTCTGTGCACTCATTCTGTGCATGTTGATCAGCGCTAGGAGGCAGCTTTCCCACATTGCGTGTAATATAATGGCTAATCTCACTTAAAGAATATGAAAAATGAGTGCCTGATATGCAGTATTGCTCATTTTACACTGCTCTTATAACATAACTGATCATGTGTTATATAGATCAACTGGGTCGCTCAGAACCATACGTGTAAGCAATAATCCAGAATCTTGACACCTGAAACTCAGTCAGTGCATTGTCTGTTCACAGGGCAATGGATGCTGCAACATGGACTGTCTATGTTCAGAATTTCTTTTGGTTATTTTTAGTTTTGGTGTCGCTTTCTGTTGTTCAGCAAAACTGACTTGTATGTATACTCTAACCCTAACAGTTCATGCGCTAACACTCCTTCTCTTTGTCAGCTACTTCTCCTCTCTTTCTCCTCCAATGCCCATGTAGTTGCATCCTCCCTCTCCATGTGTCTCTACTTTTATTTCACTCTCTCCCCTCTTTGAGTTTCTCTTCCTTTCTCTTGCTCTCTTTTTCTCTTACTAAATGTTTTGCTTTCACTAATGACCGAGCTGACAAAAATCTCTGGAATGCACTTCTCAGTTCAAAGAAGTTATTTATTATTATTTCACCACGAGGTTCCTAAAAGGAGATTAGCATGTTGAAAGAACACGTTTAAAAATAGTCACAGCAATGAAAGGAAAATATACCAAAATGATTCTCCACTGCAATGTACATAGCGAATATATGTATTTATATTATATTATACTGCAAAGCAAAAAATGAAGAAAATATTCATCACCGTAGGGACTGCCAAGCTCTTCATCTTTCTAAGGCCAGCAGGACGATGACCCCGTTCGACTGCGAGAAAGAGATTTCCACCCTCACGGGACAGATATCACACATCCGACGTCAAGAATCCTGATTGAGGCCACTCTCACTGTCGCACTGGGTCTTTTTATATCTTAAAAAACCAGAAGGAGCTTTCTGGAGAAAAAAAACCTAATTTCGTAATTCAAACATACTGGCTAGTTTAGGTCTACTTTGAAAATAACACGTTGGGGGTTTGGCCACAATCCCAAGGTGTCAAATCAAAACAAGGCCGTTCCCAGCCGTCTGAGTGCATCCTTATCAACCAAAGCTGTTGGTGAGAGAAAGCATGAAAACAAGCACAGTTTACAATGTGGAAAAATACGAGCAGATTTAACATGGCAGTGTCTAATGCTACAATAAAGTCAATAGGGAGCTAAACTGAATACAAAATGTAGTCTGCAACTGGTGAACACTAGACAGCCAATCCAGGTGCAAAGTGGTGCAACACAAAGTCAGTGGTCAAAACACATATTTCACTACACTCACCCGCCTTCTCTGACTCTGTCTCACTTATAACAACACTGTGCTGTGTAAAAGTGGAGTTTCTTGACATATTGAGGCCCCCTAAAGGATGTTCCTGAAGCAGGACACCAACACCACCTATGCGTCACGTACTGCTGTGCTCACCTAAGTTGAGTTCTAATTGATATCATTCATCACTGGTTAGTTTGGGAAGTATATAGTACTCTTTTACGTACTCTTACATGCCTTTGCTAATTAGCACCAAAAATAGCAATCAAATGGGAATATTCAGGAATGTTCAAGTACAGTTACTACAAAACTTTGCTTTTTTTGCACATTTACTAATATGGATTTGGACTTTTTGGGTCGATGCAAAGAGATATAGACTTGGAGGGGGGGCGATTTGCATAAACATTTATGATTAAGAGAGTTGTACAAGGAAAGTACTATTTAATCCACTCTTCTTTTTAAGGGTGCATAAATGAGTACTCCATCTGTATTCATAAATGCTTTTTTGAATTAGCCGCTGTAAGTATATATCTCAGTTTTTGAGTAATAATTTATACAAAACGTATTTGTACATAATTTGTGTTGTGGGTTGAAAGACATGCCCGAGTGGACAGTCAGAGTTATTTACTTTGTAAAAGCAATACGTCTTTTAACACACCACACAAATGCAGTGCAATGAAAAGAAGGCACACAGAAGGAATACAAATGTTACTACCCTTGATATTTCCTGAGTTATTTCCTCAAACAGGTTTAGTAAATCCAGGAACTGTGGATGTACTTGTTAGGGGTCATAAGTGCCAAAGAGGCAGGACCCCACTGATCACTGTGGGGGTAGTGTTTGGTATCCCCACCTCACTCCACGTCAATCTGGTGGATGTCTGTATGCCCAGCAATGTCTGGGCTTCCACCTACTCCCAGTAGGGTGGCGATGTCACCAAAGGGTTATATGACAATCTGAGTACTTAAAATCAAGAAATCCATTACCAGAAAAAGAAAGGAAGAAAAATACCACAGCCACAAAGTTATAAAGAAAAAGATGTTTACCACTAATAAAGGATGGGAGCAATTTCCATGCAGTGAAGTAATACTGCATAAAATGCAAACTATGGAATAATATATTGAATAATGTGAATACATGTTCACTGTAAACACCATTTAAAAATAATAATGACAATAGCAACTAAAGTGTAATGATAATAATTATACTTCTATTATCAATAATAATAAAAATAAAAATTATAATATTAACAATAGTAATAATAATCATAATAGGTGAATTCGTATGAAACCCTTTTTAATATTTTGAAATCCATTAACTTACAATAAATAAGGTGGCAACAAACATGAAAATAATATATATTGATTAATAGAACTGGTATGTGTGAATAACATTTAAAGGTAATTTAAGATAAAAATCCTAATTACGAGTGTGGGGGTCCTCGGACCTCCACACTTGCAGTGGCTGTGGGACCGCTGCGGTTGTGGCAGTCTGACCGCCACATTACGAGGTTGGCGGACAGCCCAGCCGACCTACCGCCATCTCTGCTGGACTAACGGCGGTGCAGGTTGGATTCAGCAAGGGTGGCACTGAAATCAGCGCCCGCCCTGCTGATCACAACCTGTTTCTCAACCAGCTTTTTCATTGCTCGATTACGAGCGGGCGACAATGCTGCCGCCACTTTCCTGCTAGGCTGACCGGCAAATACTTTGGTTTCTGCCAGTCAGCCTAGCAGGAAAGTATTAATGGGGTTGGCAGGGAGGTAGCCAGCACGGCGGGGGCCACCCTGTCGGGAGTTTGGCAAACAAGTGTTCACATCCGCCAAACTCATAATCGGGCCGAAAATAATGTGGTAGAGTGGCAGAAAGGGTGATTGGGGTGGATGAGATTCACAAAGAGAAACACAAACTAAGACAAAAAAACAAATGGTGGCAGAAAAGCTTAACAAATAGTGTGAATAATAAAGAACATTTTCACTCCACAGTCATGTTGTTCTTTGGAATGGTGATTTAGACGCATATATAGAAAAGAAAATGGTGGTAATGGCTTCAAGATGTGAGGGTCATGGTTAATGGATTTATAAATGTTGGTGCTCTTTATTTTCCCATTTATCCTCCAACCCTCTGATCATTGAATTCCCACCTCTTTTCTGCATAAAATGAACGGAGGTCTTGACGTGATGACCTTGGTGGCAATAAAAGGAGGTGTTGCTGTTAGTTCACTGCAGCTGGCCACAGCCTCTCGCAATGCCAGGTTTTGGTCCTCTATGTGCCCCGAGTGAGTCTTCGTCCTCACTCACTCGCCTCTTTGACATGGAGCGGGGTGTTGCCCTTGGCTTCTCCCCGGACCTTCAGCACCTTGACGGATCTGTTTCTTCTATGACCTTCATGTTCTGCTTCCTGCTCAGTCTCCTCTTCCAATTGATCACCCACAGGGTGAGGTCCTAACGTTACATATAGAACTAACACTCCAGGTTGGGTAAGCAGTAGAGCGTGAAGGACACAGAAGAAACAGATCCAAACACATCTCCCTCCTTCACAATCATGACACATGTAGAAGCAGACCCAATACATCTTTCCTAGTCAATAATTTCTTAGAAGCAACTTCAGCTTTGGTCAATACTGATACACTATTGACCGCTGATTCTCAAGCGTGCTGCGGAAGCAAGCCACGATGCCTACGAACTTGAATTATTAACATGGACGCCATCCTCAAAACAAGAATAGTCATGAGTACTGGTAGGGTCGGTGCTCTGCCTGAGATTCTCCCACCTGTTTGACGAGTCTAGCTATTGAATCTGTTGGTGTCACCAGACCTGGAGCACAGAAGTTACTTCTCAAGCTGTGGTTAGGAAAGCATAAAGCCGTCTTCTGGATCACAGCATTTCTGGGGTCCTCCCACCATGATAGATTCTTTAGCGGAAAGGCTTTGGGCACCTTAATACATTTATCAATCAATTGTCCACTGCTGCTAACTCAGAGAGAGGAATATAAGAAAGTGCTTGCGATTAATGGAGAATTATGCAGTGCTTAACAGGTAGTGGTCACCAGCACTCATTTTTGAGAAATGGATTGTGACAGGATGCAATTACCTGAGGATTAACAGACTCTGAGGCAGTGTTCTGCTACAGACATCCCTAGAAGGGTTACAATAAAGAGTTATGACAGGAAACAAGGACAAGAGGAGAAAGGGAAGAAGTACTGATTAGGGAAAGAGGTACAGAGATTAAAAATATATATATATCACAAGATGGAGACTGGAGCAGGACTACTAATGGAGACAGTGAAGACAGACTTCCTCTTCTTCAGTGGATGGTGCCAGGAATGCAGAGTGCTGTGCAAGATGCCAGAGGGTCCTCCTGAGAAACAAATGAAAGGAACATGTGACTATTTTGGGTGGAGCACTGACTCCAGCCTGAGGACGGTAGCTATTCTTAGAGAAGGAGAATTGATCTGAATAAGGAAGGAAGAGGCCGCACACCAGGAGGAAGAAGTGCGTAGAGGAAAGCTAGAGTGCGGAAGGATGGTTCCCTTGACCTCCCACTATGCCAGCAACTGCTGGCCCTCAATGACTCCGTATTTGGCCATTGTACCCAAGTAAGTAGGCTGGGAATAGAAGATGTTGTATATAGATAGACATATATCTTTGCACGCACTCACAATCACACATGCACATGTTTACTACATATTAAACAGTAATAGCCACCACTGTGTAGTTATGTTGGATCAGAGTTTCTATAGGAAGAGTGTTTTTTTTTTTGCTAATAACTTTGGTGCCATTTGACAAATCTGCAAAAAAAAATCAAAGACAAAAAAAGGTGCTCAAGCAGGAGCCATGATAAATGGGGGGGTCTTAAAATATTGGATTGCCATGCTAATTCCCATAGGAAACAACTGTTCCAGCTCCAGAAAAACAGCTGAATGGAACTACACCAAACTTAGCAGAAAGTTAGAACTTTATTCAGAAAGTGTGCTTTACATTATTTAGTGAAAATCTGTTCAGCCGTTTTCCAGAAATTTGCTCATGAAGGGGTTAAAACAATAGGCATATCGGCATGGTTGGATTCACAGAAGTCCTGTGGTATCACAAAGTTAAAAAAATAGTGATTTCTGATTAGCCGAGGTAGTTTTTTCCCTAAATGTTCAGTTTTAAATTACTTCAAGTCCACTAACTCTAAAGTACTCCGTCAGAACGACTGGATGAAGTAATCCGTGCCATTATCAATGATGTAGTTTGAGAAGTCATGTTAGAAAGAGGACTGAGTTGGAATTAAGACTAAGCAGCCTTGGCATTCACCAGTACGGGTAGCTGGCCCCAAAGAAAGAAATTCCTTACACTTATTTATGTTTACAAAGGAAGCACTCATTATGTTGCTGATTATAATATTGTGTGTTTTTAATACTGTCTAGGGTTGGAAAACCATGGCTTCGAACCATTACAAGTTTTTTTTTTTTAAATAATCGAGTATGATGAACCCTCAGGTTCTGTGGTAAGAATAGAAAAACAAACATTTGCAATGCAATGGGTCTTGCGTTTGCTTGAGTTAGAGCTGTTAGAATTGTAAATTCATAACTGGACTTTTCTTGCCACAAAAAAATTTAATTAAAAAGTAAAACAGCTGACATAAGCGAGCCGATTCAAAGCGCCACGGCCGCCATGAGCGTGAGCACGAAGGAGAGACACTAAAGGGAAAAGAAGTTCGCTCGCAGTCAAACGTATCGGCTAAAGTGCAATTATCCATGTAACAGGGTCGATGGCCAAGGAGGTAACAAAACCTCACCAAAGTGGGACAAACGTAAACCATTTACCAATGAAAAGAAAGAATTTTTGAAAGGCAAGCCCATGAACGAGTGATAGTGATTGGTGTGCGGTGGGCGTGGTTAAAAGCCCAGAGAGAGATTTCAACACGTCAGAGCGCTTGCGCGCTCCACCTAACAACTGTAAATGACCAAATCACGTTCAATGTAGAGAGCTTGATGTCCCTCTGATTATGTTCTAAAGGTTGAGAGAGATTGTTATTTGTAAAGTTTCTTGTATATTTTACAATAAAAGATGTAAATAGAAAATTACTATCATCTCAAGGGTACCACAAATGAAACAAGTGGTTCCTTTCCACATAAAAACATTACAACAGCGAGACCAATGTGCTGTCCGCCATAGGATGGCTAAGAGGCAGGTGTAGTGTCCGAGTTAGCGTCACAATTATAGGATTAGGTGGTTCATAAACAATCTTACTGCACTTAGCGCATTGGGCTCCGTGATCCCATTATCACCTATCACATGAGCCTCTTATGGTCTCATCCCTATAGATTATGTATGCAGCTGTACAGCGCGGCTATACCACGTGGCCTGTAGGGGCTGAAAACACAGTTTACACATATTTTTTGTTCCATCACTGAAGGGCATCCCAGGGTAGTGTGGGCTGGGCGGGGCGGGGATGGGATTTACAATGATGGATTCTGCACTTTTAAGCACACTCTGATGTAATGTAGCAATAAATGACTTGTGATCTGAGGACATTCTAAGAACATAAATAACTTACATGTCATTTCATCTGATCAGATTAAGAAAAAAACCAAAATGATGGAGGTGGCATTAATTACCGCCACTAGGGTGACCACCAGGTCAGTACGAACACTGTTTCCAGGCCTGGACTTTTGTGTGACAGCCTTATGCACTCTGGATGTTGGAGTCATGCTTTGCTTCCATTAAATGATTTGACTGATGCACCTGAAATCAATGTTTTGTAGTTGAGAGGTTTGTCAGGCGAGGTGCAATAAGGCGTGGTGTGGTCACCCTGACTTCACTCAGCACAAACCTTCGATGTCATTGTGTTCTTCAGTTTACAACCAAATGCAAATGGGTCTTGGCCCCACCCTAGCAGTCCACCCCAAACCACTGCGTCACATCCTCTCAGATAAACAATAGAAAAAGTACTAGATGTGTTCTGGCTGTAGTGGGTATTCTTAGGGAGATGAGGGCTGAGTGCACAATATGGCAAACTTGGGACATATGTTTCTACATACCTGGGACACTTAGGGTGACTCATTCAAGCTACAAAAAAGTGATGGAGGTGCTTGAAGCTTAGACCACTGGTGATTATTCTGTGCCAATTATATTCCTTCTTTTTTTAACTCCTCTGCATCACTCCACACAGGGTTCAACTGTATGCAGTGCTTTAAATGGGCCGGTGCTGTCCGGCACTGAGTACCAGCACTTTTTTTATTTTGAGAGGGAGAGTACCTGCACTTTTCAAGAAAAACGTAATACTTTTAAGTAGAGAGTACTGGCACTTTTCATAAACAAGCAGGCACTCTGGTACAGAGTACCTGCACATCAATTTTTCCATTTCAAAAGCAGTAACTATATGTAAATCCCTCTACGCCCCCCTCAGCCAGAAAAAAACACTGCAACTCAGAAATCAATTCTGAACTTGTAAAGACAAGCTGTAGAGACGTTATACAAGTTGCAGAAAACTCCATGCGGTTCTCCTTACCACAGGAATTGTTTGTGGTACTATCAGAGAAATCACCAGCAAAAACCTTCCCACCAGACCATAAAACATGTCCAAAAAACAGCCATAACGTGGACCACATACTGACCAGACAGAACAGCACTTCTGACACTACCAGATTGCCCTGTAGTTCTGTCCGACCCGCTGACTTGCAGATGTTACCCCCAATTTACTGAGTATTTTCAGAAAGGTGGAATTACGGGTCCTCGGACGACCTTCAGGTCAACAGAGACACATCTGCCCAAGCAAAAATGTATTCTATATACACAAATATTAACAACAGAATAATACGGTGGGTAAAATGGTTGTTACAAAGTTGTTTTCGAAGGGGCATGGGCACACAGTATTTCACAATCTGTTGCAAAAGGTGGCGTCTTAGATCTAAATGCTGCATGCCACATTATTTAAATGTACCCTTCTTTAACGATACAACCACTGTAACTGACCCCAAAACGCGCCGCTCCCTAAATATTAGGTGTATCCACTGGTTCTTTCAAAATTGTCATGGTCCACTCCATAAATATCTTCACGTAATTAATAAAAGACATCGTAGGCTTCAGATCGTAACGTTAGGGCGACTGCCTCTGCCCCAGCCCTTCCGGCTTCACAGACTGCTGGATGGAGAACCCATCACCCCATCACATAAGTTTCTATGCCCTCGGATTCTTCACATGGGAGATGGCTGGGCCTTGATTTCTGTGGTAAAACACAAAAGCCTCTGGGTGGGGTTGTCACGTCGTTCGACGTCCCGCATGTTTTACCTACAAACCCGTTCCATCTGGTATGTTACTCTAATTAAGAACATCCGGAATGCATTGGGCCGTCACATGGATGACCAGGACTCGAAACGAGGTATGTCCCTTCTATGAGTCGGGGGGGGGGGGGGGGCACAACCAACCAGTATCACAAGCAAGGCCAGCAGACAATCATTTTCAATAGAAGGGGGAATTTCAGTGATTTGCCCAGAATCACAAGATGTTGAACAGACGCCGGGACTCCAACCCAGTTTCAAAGTTTGCAGCTCTGGTCGTACCGACGTATTCTCTCCCTTCGTGACCTCATCGGACATGAAAGTAATTCCAGCGTTGGCCTGTGTCTCGTGCTTCCTCTTAAGAACATTTATCACCATCTCCCCTCCCCCCATGCTGAGACGTAACTGGAACAAATACGTGTCAGCGGTTCTGGGGTGAGAGGTAAACACAAGGCTCGGCGCACAGGATCTGGCAGGCAGAGCTCTGCTGGCCCGCGCTCTCTGGGTGCAGCAGCGCCATCTAGTGGGCGGCACGGGCAGTCTTGTTTTGTGTCTCTCCCCCCATGACCACCCACTGTAAACATGTCTAATTTCTTGATTTGGGAAGAAGACTCCTAGTTTTTCAGTTCTACGCGGCAGTAATTCGGTTTTTATCCCTTGTGCTCTACTTCAAATCAAGTTGACTGAAAACTACATCTACCCCGATGTCTTTCTTAAATCAAAATGTTCTTTCTAGGGGGTTCCAAATACTGGGATGTAAGGCATTGTTCCCCTAAAATTGGAAAGTCAATACTTATTTATTTTATTTTTGAAGATTTACATAGCGCCCGGTCTGCCATCTGCATTGGAGCGCTTTATATCAGTACCAGTTGCAATACACAATGTCAGGTTACCATCATTTTTTGAGGCGCTGGGGGATTAAGTGATCTGCCCAGAATCAGAGGATGTTGAGTTGGCGCCGGGACTCTTGCCACTTCCCTAACGCCAGAACACCAGATGCTACTTTCTTTAAGTGTAGCACAGAGACATATTTAGGTGATGAGGCTCGACCAGTATAGTTGGTGCGTAGGGTTTTGCCGAACCCACAAAATAAAGATGCTGGAGAAGCAGTGGCGGCCGGCCGCTTTAGGAGGGAGGGGGCGGGTGGTAAACACACACACACTCATTCTTTCACACATGCACGCACATCCATTAACAACACTCATAACATTCAAACATGCACGGACGCACCAAATATTCATTTTAAAACATCACACACACATTCTTTCACACACACGCACGCACATCCATTAACAACACTCATAGCATTCAAACATGCACGCACGCACCAAACATTCATTTTAAAACATCACACACACATTCTTTCACACACACGCATGCACATCCATTAACAACACTCATAACATTCAAACATGCACGGACGCACCAAATATTCATTTTAAAAATCACACACACACTCATTCTTTCACGCATGCACGCACATCCTTTAACAGCACTCATAACTTTCAAACATGTACGCATGCACCAAACATTCATTTTAAAAGATCACACACACACACACACACTTACCTTCAGCCTCGGAGATCCCAGAAGGGTATTTTTTAGGTTTTAGGGTGGGGATGGGTTTTGGGATGATAAGGGCATTTTTAGGTTTTAGGGTGGGTTTGGGTTTTAGGGTGGTAAGGGCATTTTTAGGTTTTAGGGTGGGCATGGGTTTTGGGGTGGTAAGGGAATTTTTAGGTTTTAGGGTGGGTATGGGTTTTGTGGTGGTAAGGTTTTTTTTGAGTGGGTATGGCTTTTGGGGTAGTAAGGGCATTTTTAGGTTTTATGGTGTGCATGGGTTTTGGGGTGGTAAGGTTATTTTTAGGTTTTAGGGTGGGTATGGGTTTTGGGATGATAAGGGCATTTTTAGGTTTTAGGGTGGGTTTGGGTTTTAGGGTGGTAAGGGCATTTTTAGGTTTTAGGGTGGGTTTGTGTTTTAGGGTGGTAAGGTAATTTTGAGGTTTCAGGGTGGGTATGGGTTTTGTGGTGGTAAGGTTTTTTTTGAGTGGGTATGGCTTTTGGGGTAGTAAGGGCATTTTTAGGTTTTATGGTGTGCATGGGTTTTGGGGTGGTAAGGTTTTTTTTTAGGTTTTAGGGTGAGTATGGGGTTTGGTGTGGTAAGGGGTGTTTAGGTTTTAGGGTGGGTATGGGTCTTCGGGTGGTAAGGTAATTTCTAGGATAGGTAGGGTTTTTGGGTGGAAAGTTGTGTTTCTGTGTGTATGTATGTGTGTGTGTGTATATATATATATATATATATATATATATATATATATATATATAGTGTATGGTATACTTACCTCTAGTTTTTACCATGCATATGCCTTTACCAACTATGTCTTTACTACGAAGCTTTCGTGGTAAAAGCATCGGCATTGTCAAAACATTTTGTGGTAAGTGCATGCGTGGTAATGACCATGCATTGTACTTAACGCGTTGTAAGTGCATGCGTTGTTCCATCATACGACTGACCTGAAGTGTAATGCATGTCAGCAGTTATCGTCTCCTTACACATCAGCATCATGTGAATGCTAGACAATATGGTCCCTGCGATGGAGGTAAGAAAATGGATAAAAGGTAGCCCCACCGCTCAAGTTCCCCTCTGGCGTTATGGAAACCACTGCAATTAAATGGGCTCTTGTGCGGATATGATGCACCCGTTATTTACAGTAAGCGCACAGGCCTCTGTTATTACCTGCATGGTACTGGCGGGGTGCAAACTCTGCACATGTAATTACCATTACCATGCAGTACATACCCCCCAAGTCCTGTCGAATCACTAGTTATATTCCATGGAATGGGGCATAACTCTGGGGTGTTCTCCTTCCCATTTACCTCCTACCCTGACCAAGAGGTAGGTGGGAGCTCCTCCTTATATGTTGGGATGAGGGTGACAGGAGGGGTAGGGAGATATGTATTGAGGCTCAGGGGAGTATGCAATAAATGCTTTCTCTTTGTCCTAAAATAAAAGTCTGGTAAGGCCAAAGGCATGGGCCTGGCTGCTATTGCAGTCGGACACTCAAGCCATTTTACTGGCACCATTTCTGGTTGGTAAATCGGATTCGGGCACCTGGGACAACTGGGCTCAGGAAAACCAATCCAGTCGTGTTCCTGCCAGGCAGATTTCCACACAGGAATTTGACGCCATGCAACTCATAATCAGGGCCATAGTGTCTACCTGATATATTTGGTTGAACATCAGTCTTTGATTAATATAGCTAAGAAAGATTTTGACTGTTGTAAAGTTCAAGGATATCTCAATTTTTTTTATTTTTCACAATTACTGTTTCATGCAATCCTTCTGCTGTCCAGCATCACTGAAGGATGCAATCATAGTCTTGCAGTAGCTGTGCAATAAGCGTTTTTCCTTTGTAAATGGTGAAACGGGAACATTCATGAGATAACCATGCAGGTCAACCTCTTCATGATCAGGCAGTTCACAACAGTCTTTCCCTCCTGTATTTACCAATTCCTCCTATATTAGTGGATTTTGATGAATTCCAGTTGCTGGACAGAGGAGAAGCTGTCCTCCTGGTCCACATAGGGGAACCGATGGGGTCTTCTAGCCACCTGCATCCAGTCTCCACCATAAGAGATGCTGTAGCAATCAAAAGCGGTTTAGGGATGCAAAAAATGATGGGCCAGATTTATCATAGTGTTGCATTGCCTTTGAGCCACTCAAGAGCAATGCAACACTAAAGTCAGATTTACCAAGCAAAGCAAGGCCACCTTGAGTGGCCCTGCAGATGTTTTGTAAATCTGGAGTAAAGCAAGGCAGCTCAAGTTGCTGTCTTACTGCCAGGGAGGCATTCCATAGGTGGAGCGTGTGTGTTCCCATGCATCCACCCATGGATTTTAGTGCACTCCCAGATTTATTATGAGTGGTAGACTTGGGAAAGGGTCCAACTGCTATGCCTCCCAGGGGAGGAGTAGGAAGGAGAAATATGTTTATTTCTCCTAGTTTTTTTTCTCTTTCTACATGTGCTGCATTCTGCAGCACACATAGAAACAGGAAAAACCCTGAGAGGATTGTTTTGGTGCAGGAAGGTGACCACAGTGCAAGGGTGCCTGCATTGGAGCAAGATAGTACCTTGTGCACCTGTGCATGGAGGGGTCGGGAACGCACAATATGATGTTAAATATGGCTCATTGCTACCCTCTCCCTTTCACCCAGCATAGCGCAGCAAGGTGGCACTGCGGTGCATAAAGGTTTGATAAATCTGTGCCTTTGTGTCTGGAAAAGAGCTGTGTCCCAACGGGCCTAAAAAAAGATATAGGGGGTTATTCTAACTTTGGAGGAGGTGTTAATCCGTCCCAAAAGTGACGGAAAAGTGACGGATTTACCACCAGCCGTATTACGAGTCCATTATATCCTATGGAACTCGTAATACGGCTGGTGGTATATCCGTCACTTTACCGTCACTTTTGGGACGGATTAACACTCCTCCAAAGTTAGAATAACCCCCATAGTTATTAAACTTTTTAGGAAATCCAAGTTAAAACCCACCCGAAACAAGTAGTGTTCCTTCCCTTCCATCAAAACTTCTAAAAGAAGTCTTTATTAACCAGAATCAAAAATTTCTATATAATAATGGTCTGTTACACCTCTACCATAATCACTTTATATAATATGACAACATGGCCTACAGTGTTTGCAGATGTGGTTGGTTGATGCTGTTGGTGAAGTCTCTGCCAACTATAGACTCTGTTTCCTACTGTGAGGCCAAAAAAACCAACTAAAATGACTAAAACTGTGCAGCAAAGACTTGTCCATATTGTCGCTCTTTGCCCAAATAAGAAAAGAAAGTGCTCTGTATATGTTGCTCTCGCTGGAAACACATGGTCTCTGGCATATTTCTGTTAGGGCTTAAAAGGTATAAACAGGGCCACTGCATTTATGTGGCAGGAAAGGGCCAAATTATGTGACAAGGGTGAGTAAATTATGTGGTAAAAAAAGGCAAATTATGCATCATAATGCAGCACATTTTGTAATAATATTCACTCACTACTTCATGTTTATACTTGGTAACACAGTCTGGGCATTGGTTGCCCCTCCTTAGTACCAGTTTAACACTCAAATATATCCATAAGCAAAGCAATAGAAAGGGGACTATTCCAGCTTTCCAAAGGGCCTTCCACTCTGCGGCTGCATTCTTAGTAACTTTTGAACCGTTTAGGCTAGACATTTTTTTTTTGGTTAAAATCTGCATAATTAACGACAGATTATGTTTTATGTGATGAATGCAGCAAATCTAAAATTATGCAAAAATCGCAGAAGCTGCACATTTGCATAATTCTAGTGGCCCTGGGTATAAAAACTAATAACCGCTGGTGTGGAGGATTTGAGAATTGAGTGGAAAATACCCACTGTAATCCCAATAAATTAGCCTATACATGTAGGATCACACATAATTGCGGGGGTGTCTCAGTAGGGAGGTCTCTGGCATCTCGTGTGCGAAGATGAGCTTTCCCCAGGTCAAAAGTTCTTGCACCAGCTTTTACAGATGTTATTCCTGACACAATTCTTTTGGGTCTGTCTGCGGATTTGATACCATCACCCACTTTGTGCTACTCACTCATGGACACTGCTCTGGAGTGTACTAGATCCTCTCTGTAACAGAGCACACTCGGTTCCTTCCCACCTTTTAAAGCAGCTCTTGTAAAATTACAAGACAGTGTCCCCCCTGACTCAGCCCTCTAGCCCAGCGCATAATTTGTAAATAAAAGGGTGCCGGTGCTCAAAGCCTTAAACACACGACTCCTGCAATTAAATCTGAACACGGAATACTGAGGCAGCGTAATCTCGATGCCATCTCGGGCCTCCTCAATCCATTTAACGCCACTCCCTGCCCCTTCAGCTCACACCTGCAGGTTTCTTCTTTCTCTCATCCTGACGCTTTTTCGTTTTTCTCTTCCTCCATCTTTCCCAAACGTGTGTTTTGCTCGCAGCAAATGCTTGAGGCAGAAGACTAAGCGCCGGCCCTCAAAAATAAATTCCGGTGCTCAGCACCGGAAACAACAAGCACACATTAAGCACTGCTCTAGCCCCCTGTTGATATGTATCTTTGCACACAGCTTCCTCAAGTTTGTTTTGGTCTCTAGTTATTTCAACCATGCGGACTGCACACAAATTATTTTGCAACTAACGCCAGGCTTGTCCTATTTAAGATCTTTAAAATGGCTATTTCCTTATCTTGACCATGCACCCATGCACTCCAGGCTGGGCAGTGTCAGTAATGCAAAGCAGGTGTGTCCAAAGTATTCCAGAGTTAGAGGTGCCCAAGGTATGCACTGGATTGGCAGATCCATGCCCTATTTTCAAGGTACCCACATCTGCCATGTGCGCATATTTATGGGATAAACCAACTTCAACTGTGTGTTATAAGGATATTACAAGTCGGGAAGGAGTTCCGTAACAATATGACGTAACAAGGCTGAGTGTCATAACTTGACAGAACTCCAAAATTACTCACTTTTCAACATTACTTTTTTTCTGCTTCCCCCTTTCCCTCCCTCGCTTTCTTCTCTGGGATGATGTTTGACCCCCCAAATTCTTTATAAATCATTTGTTCCTGTGCTGCCTCCTGTGTTTCACCCTCCAAAAGCATTTTCCAGAGGTTCCTCTCGTTTATGTTTCCACATGTTACAGTTTTGCCCCTCCTCGCCTTCCTCGCTGATTTTTTTTTTTGGTGATATTTCATCATTCCATCCCCCATATCTCCCTCCCTTCCGATCCTTAAGTATCTTTTAGTTTTTATAAAACATATTTTGAGCATGCGCTGCAATGACAAAGCAAACCCTTCAATGTGGAAAAATACGTGACAAGAAAGTGAAATACTGCTTTTGTCTCTTAAAATAAAGCCCTCTATTCCCTGGCAGCCCCGGGGGGGGGGGGGGAGGTGGTACACATTCTGCGAAGTGCTTGATTTTATAGGCACTGACTCTGCCCTGTCACATTGCTGTTACCTACCTGTCCGCTTTCTCTGTGGCTTTGGGGCAAGGCAATGGTCTCCACGTTGTCGCCACTACTTGCCTGTAATACACTACTGTTGGCGATTAGTGACGTGTTTTTCTTATTACAGACACGTTTGGACGATAGAACGCTCCTGCAATAAGAAACAAGCATTTGCAAACAACGGGTCTCGCATTTGCTCGAGTTAGAGCTATTAGCGTTGTAAACTCCTAACCGGACTTTTCTTGCCACATAAATCGAAACTAAAAAACGAGCACGATTGCCCCATGTAAAACCCAGCGCAATCGCTCTGCGTGGAAAATAAAAATATATAGTGCAGAAACAATGTGTCGTGTACACCTGTTTTAATCTGAAAATGGAAAATAAAATTGTTAAAAAGAAATATTCATTTGCAAACTTGACATGACCGCTCAAGTCAAAGCTGTCACCGCCTCCTGCTTCCACACCCAGAAAATGTTGAGTTAAATCTTCAAATGGCTTCTGAGCAGCACCTGCAAAACCATCACACAGGCTCTTGTCACTAGCAAACTGGATTACCAGAACTCCCTCTATGCTGGGATCAGCAAACAACTCACCAGAAGGCTGCAAACACAACTGCAAACAGCGAGCCAGAATCGCTCTCAACCTCACACAGATCAAGGAGCTACATTGGTTCCCAATGCACAAGCTTGCAGGGTTCAAACTCCTCACTCACACCTTCAGAGCAAAGCAAAACACAACACCAACCCAGCCTACCTCAATAGTAGCATCTCCTTTCACAAACCTTCCAGACTCCTCTGTTCAGCCAGGCTCCTACTTGCACACATTCCACACATATGCAGATTCACATCCAGAGGTCAGGCCTTCTCCTGCATCCCTCCTAAAGTGTGGAACTACCTTCCACTACACATCCGAGCTCCCTCCCCACTTCCTGAGTTTCGCAAGAAACTGAAGACTTTGATCTTCAAATAGGAGGCAGGCTAGAATCTCACCTGCTCAGTGTCAAGACACTTTCCAGAGTGGTAGCACGCCCTATAAATACACATAACGTAATGTAGCATAGCATAGCATAATGAGGGTGTGGCGGAATTTGAGTACTTGAGGATAAGAACATGTGGATGGTGGATCAAGAGAGACGCTTGCCACTGATGAACTTTGAGTCAGAGGAAATTGAAATCCACCTTCTTCTTAAGAGGAAGCAAATTGGTGATTAATTTGAGCCAGTGGTTTCTGGTATTCGGCACCAGTACTTAATTGTCAACACCTGCACTTATGATATTCTGCCACATGGTGGCACTGTCTGTTTAATTTACAATGAAAACACCAACAGTTGTTTATTGACTTTACATACATTAACAATGGCTTGGAGATCTGATCCACGCCATCCTTCTAGCGTTGGGGTGCTTGGAATAATATGAATTGTCACACTTGCAACCGTTGGTGGTTGTGCTGGGACTGTCATTGGCTGTGCTGGCAGGAGCAATGGATGGTAGAAGTTGCAGTGACCTCCCAGTGGCATAAAGAACATTGAGGGGACCCCCCCTGCAAGGTACCTGGAGACCCCCCCCCCCCCTTTCCGGATTCACCCTGGAGCTTTCTGGCCAGGGTAGTATGCTGAGGGGGGCCCCTGGTGCTCAAGAGCCCCCCTGCACCACAGGAGCTACAGGGGGCTTTGTTACGCCACTGTGAGCTCCAGCAGAGAGTCCTGGCACTTTTTTTTTATTTTTTTAAACAAATTAAGCAATGAAGCCAGTGAAGTATCACTGAGCGACAGGTGATGGAAGAACCCAGATTTAGCATTTACCAATAGCCTTTCATGCTCCACTCAGGCAAGTAGTCTGTTTTTTAAGGTGTTCCATGAGAAAAACCCCCATGGTTCTGTGCGGCTGTGTCTAGGAGCCTCACACACTTGCCTATCCCTGGAAACCATGCAAGGCCGAGGCTGCCAGGGCACTGCTTGTTCTTCCAGCTTTGCTGAAACAGATTTCTGCAGCCATGAAAGGGGAGAGACTGGGACGCGAGCGCAGTACATTTCCACAAGCATAATTCATTTGAATTGCATTCCGCCTACAAGGTCATCTCCCCACTTATCTATTCAGTGGCTGCCGTTGTCTGTGTTCTTGAAATCGAAGAAATAAATACTGTGTATAAGAATGCAACGTGCACTCCTCAGTCCTCGGAGCGCTCAGTTTGTTCGATCTCACGCGGAAGTAGCTCATTCAGTTGCTATTTTTTTTTTACTGGCCAGTTTGGTGCATTCACTTTTGCTTTTCCCACTAATAAATGAGGAATTTATAAACCCCTGTCACTGTGGTTAACAGGTGGCACCAGGAAAGGACTTACTCTAGTTAATTTCACTTGCCAACTTCTTGCTTTTCCAGGTGTAGTAATCACTCCCCACAATAGACAACAGAAACACCCACAGCATTTCCACCCAATCAGCAGTCATAGGCAGGGTGCACAAACTACTGCCTTTAATCATGATGCCCCAAGCCCTACCTTAATGCTGAGAGATAGTAGTGAGTTGAGGAAAGGAGACTGGATTCATGAGTTTACAACTAGGCGACCAAGCCATTCAATGCTAAATATGTGACGAGGATCACACCATTATCCTCAACTTCAATACTATTCATGCATGAGATGTTAGAACTGCATAACAACCAGTGGTTTATTAAAGAATCCTCAACACGTGTAACATCGCTCAGAACTCTGCTCCCTAATTCCCAGTCCCTTGAGCCTCCAGCCTCTGGCCACCTGCCAAAAGTAGAAAAAATAAATATCAACTTGGCACCCTACAAATGTCTGTCAGGGAAGCGCCCTGATGCTTTGCACACAAAGTGGACACGCCCATCAAAACAATACTCTGGGCCTTTATGGGATCTACATCACCACCATGAGTAAGATAAAGCTACAACATCTGTGGATCTGGTCTGAAGCTTTAAGTAGCTCTGAATGGAAGGGTTCCCTTCCAGCAGGGACCCCAGCCCTGAAAAGTCGCTTAGTGGTGGTTGCGCACATCTTTTGCAAAAATCTTTCACTGGCGATCAGCGGCGGCTGCCACAAATCTTAAAACGGGCAGGGGGACAACAGGGACGGGGGAAATAAATATATTTTTTTAAAACTTACCTTGCCACCACCACCACTCTCAGCTGCTCTCCAGGTGTCCCAGCAATCTCTGGGACACCAGCACAGGCTCCTCATGCAATCCTGGCACTGCTTTCATGCTATGCCTAGCATGAGAGCAGTGCCAGGATTAATCTGAGTGGCTTGGTCTGACGCTCAGACAGTGGACTGGGTTCTGTGCAGTTTCTCCAATCTGGCTGTGCAACACAGCCGGGCTGGAGAAACCTAAGTACGCATGTCAGTTTGGTCGGCCTAAGATGGCCGACCAAACTGACATGGGCACTTAGTGCACTCCACTCCTCCTCCTCCCTCCCACCTCTCATGGCCCAGCCCCGCCCCTCACTGCACATGCTGGCTGAGCCAGCAGCTGTAAAATAAAACAATAATGGAATGTCGTTTTATTTTACAGCTGCTGGCTCTTAGCCAGTGAGGCAACGCTCCCCTGACATTGCGGAGGAGTCGCCCCTGCTGGTGATGCTAACTTGCAAGTGAGCCATCGGTGCCCCAACACTAACCCCTCCGCTTACTCTCTAACAGTTGCAACCTTCTGCTAGCCGAAGGACTATCCCCAATCCACATAAGGTGAGACACAGCCCCCCTATTGCTGGTTACCATGGAACGGTGGCACACCTGAAAGGAAAATGCGCATTGACCAGGAACGTTGCCCCCCTGCCAGCAGCTGCAAACCTTTCACTATAAAATGACAATAAACGGTGTTTATTATCATTTTATAGTGAAAGGGGCGGGGACATTGGGCTGTGACGGAGACAAGAGGGAGTGCACAGCTCTCTCCAACGCAGCAACTCAGGCACTGCGTTGCTGGATTGGAGACAGCAGGCAGAGACTTCCACTCTGCCGTGGAGCGCCCTGGCTAGGCGTTCCGTCCAGTCCTAACGCTGCTTTCATGCTGCCAGCAGCATGAAAGCAGCGTTAGGATTGGAAGCAGGGCAGGCTGGGAGCCTGTGGCTGCAGTCCAGTCTAGGAGCGGATGGGAGCGGCGAGGCTCGGAGCAAAAAGGTACTTTTTTTTCATTATATTATTTTTTTGTTGTGTTCCTTGCCCCCTGCCAAGCGCCACGACCCGGACCCTTTTCCCTCTTTAAATGTGAGTAGTTCTTTGATTGGAGGGCAGCTGCAACTGTACTGGGGGTAAGCAGAGCCCTTTGGCTCATTTGGGATTCACCTTCTAGTTGACGAAGCTCTGCACACCAGTGTAGAGAAAGTCTAATACCAGGGGCAAACTCCATGACTGTCTCCCATGGAGGGGAAGAGAATAAACCCTAGGATTAAGAAAGGCAACTGGGTCGCAGTATCCCAGAGTAGAGAGGAAGGAGACGCCCTTGTGAGGAGAGGCTCCAGCTCAATTAAAAATGGCAGCCACTGGAACAATCTAGTGTAAAAACCTTGAGGAGAGTTAAAGAACCAAGCCTACCAAAAGAGGAGGCCTGCATGGCTTCCCAGTAGAAAGAGCTCTGGGAGTGGCTGCGACCAAAGCGTGAGGGCATATGTGCTCCCACGAACACCACTGTATGTCCGATCACCCCAAAGATGTCTGCAGAAGAGCGAGGACCCCTGTATTTGTACCCCAGCTGTTGCCACAGGGGACTCCATGAGAGTTGCCATGATCTGTGAAGAAGTGCCCTGGTGCCCCAACAACTATGTTGTGTTTCTTGACTCATGGCAGAGGTGCTATGCAACTGCAGTATCAAAAGGACCCTGTCCATCTGGCTTATCATCTGCGCATGAACCTCCCTGAGAGTTCCACCGCACAGCATAAGGGCCCATATGCTTCAGCACAACATCACAGCATTTTGGTCTCTGATTTCAGTAGATGCTTCTGTTCCCTAAGTCCACTGTACCAGGATACAATTGCCAGCCTTGGGGAATGAATTACCCTCTTGCTTGGATCCCTACCTCCCTTCTTGAGCCAGTATGTGCAAATACTTTGACAGTGGAGATGACAGAATGCTACTAATTCAGTGACTGAACCTGTTCACTGTGGACGAGAGTTTCTGCACAGAGAGATCCCTAAGGGAGACAGAGCCTGAACTATCCAATATCAGGATTTCAGGTGTAGCTGGAAGAGGATTACAGGTCCAGTGAATGAAAACATCTCACCAGTGCATAAGTGTCCTGATTTGTGCCAACACCTGAATCGGCTGGTTGAACTAATGTTCCTACCAAGCAAGACTATATTGAGTCAAGGACCGGGGAAGACCCGAAGAAGAACCTGCACCCAAGGGCCAAAAATAGAACATCACCTAAGAAAAATCGGGGAAACAATGGAATCAACAGATCTAAATGAGTATCCTTCTTCCCATGTGGTTCCAACCAACAAAGTCTTGCAATATCTCTAGCTTTCTTTTCCCTAAAATTAGGGAAACAACCTTACCTAACTGAAGAAAGAGTGAATAAATACCAAAGATGACTTAGGTTCTCCACCCAGAAGTCTTAAGGAAACTAATCCACAACTTCTGTGCAATCTGGACCCAATTAACCGAAGGCCCTAACAAAGAAACAAGTGGAAGTGCTGCCTTTTCAATAATTGATAATTGACAACCATCTTTTGGCAAACAACTATGTGAGTCCCAAAAGGAAATCCTGTCTTAAAAAAATCGCATTAAAGAAGAACGCATAACTGGTACAGATAATTTCACAAAATAATTATTTGTGCTGTGCAAGAACTCAGTCATTAAAAGTAGCTTCCTCTCCAATAATTCCATAACAAGAACTATGGGCAAGATTTATCAAAATTTTACGCAGCACAATGATAACTTGGTGTCTGCGCTGCTCCAAATGGAGAGGTTTGGGAATGTGCCTTATCAATCAAGATATGTCGCACTCCTGCTGTCCCTGTGCAGGCATACTCAATGCACCCTAGCGTCAATGCAGGCATTCTTGTTTCATGGTGCAAGAGTGCTTGCATTGGAGGCAGGATTGGTTTATGCAGGAAGGGACACCTTCCTGCACAAAAACAATCCTTAGTGGCTTTTCTCTCTTTCTAAGCTAAGGGTTCTGCTTAGTGCAGCACACTTAAAAAGAGTAAAAAACAAGGGGATATGAAGATATTTTTTCTTTCTGCGTCTCTATCAGGAAGGCGTTAACGTATAGCGACGTTGACTAGCCTTGGTAAATCTAGGAATGCACTAAAATCCTTGGGTGGATGCATAGAAGCACCCACGCCCCACCCATGGAATGTCCTCCCAAGCAGAGTAACACAAGGGAGCAACTTGTGCTGTCTTACGTTACTCCAGATTTACCAAGCAACGCAGGGCTCCGCAAGGGGCCTTACGTTGCTTGGTAAATATGACTCAAGGATTGTGTTGCCCTTGTGACGTAATGTGTGACGCAAGGGAAATGTAATCCAACGATAAATCTGGCCCTGTGTGACCAACTCATCAACTACTTCGACCAGAAAATATCAAACATCAGAAATCACATCATTAGCATCTGCAAGGCTTGTCAATCTTATGCAGGGCCACTGGAATTATGCAGCATGGAAGGATCCAATTATGCAGCAGGGTAAATTATGTGGCAAGAAGTCAAACTGTGCGGCATACTGTGGTATATTTTATGATAATATTACTTCATTATTTTGTTATTTTTAACACGTTAACATTCTTTGAGCAAAGGTTTCACCTCATTACTACAACTTTAACACCCAAATGAATCAACAAGCAATAGAGGTGACCGATCAGTCCTTGCCAACGACCTTCCACTGCACGGCAACATGTTTTGCCATGCTTTTACTAACTTTTAATTTAAGTTAGAAACATTTTTTTGTTAAAATCTGCAGATTATGCAGCAAACGATGGATTAGATGTCAAATGCAGCAAATCCATATTTATGCAGAGGACGCTGCAGCTGCAAGATTGCATAATTCCAGTGATCCTGCCCTTATCACTAAACCACCAAACACAACACTTCACTCACTTTCAAACAATTTGAACCCATACCACCAGGTTTCTATCACTCATAAGTAAACTCCACTCCACAGACTAAACATATGGCCTCCTCCCTTCCTATTTGACTAAGAGCACACCTGCATCCTCACAGATGACTTCTCTCAAATGAACAGTGCATCCTTTCATGGAGGGGTCTGTCCTGCTGGCCTAAAACAAGCCATTGTAACTCCTTTACAAAAAGAACCAGGAACTGATGCCAATTTACAAACAAGTTACAGGCAACTCTCTACTCTGCCTTCCCTTGCCAAAATCACTGCATCCATAGCTGCTTCATATCAAACAGACCACCTGGAGTCCAACCAGTTACTCTCAGACTTCAGGCCAAAGCACTGTACAGAAACACCAAGACTGAACATCACAGAATAACGCGTCAATGTTCAAGACAAGCCATCAGAAAATTACTGCAATTTTAGAGCCCTGACCATTGACTGCCAATCATCCAATTGGGGAAGGACTTCGACATTCAAGGAGAAAATAATTCCTGTTTACAATATTTTCTCTCTAACAGAAAACAATGAGTCAAGCTCCACCAGTTCCTGTCTAACAACATTAGCATTACTCTTGGGGTTTCCCAAGCCTGACACTCCCCAATTATTTTTCTTACAAGTGCCCACCAGCAGATATTATTGCTTCAAATGGTCCAAAATGTCAGACATGCGCTGATGTGCCATAAACATTGATCTATGTCGACCATGGATATGAGGGCCTGGTTTAGCGCTGGTGGCGCCCAGTGCAGCAACCCTTTTTTTTCTGGTGCCTCCCCATGATCTTCTCTTCTGATTAACTCTGCAGAAGCACCCCTCATCTCTCCATAGCCCCCCTTTCACATACATTTTATTGTTTAAAGCGCTGGTAAAGGCTGGCTTTACTAATCCACTCAGCTATCCACAAAAAATATAGATCTGTTCTTTGCAGCAGGCACATTAACCCTCTGTGCAACTCTATGGCGAGTCAAAAGTGGCAATAGACAAAACTCCAATCTCTCTCTCTAGCAGGAATATGAATCACAAAAGTTATCATTACATTTTTATTGCTGCCTGAAAGCTCAACTCACTAGGAACTCTGTAGCAGTTGCTTTTAAATCACAAGCTATTTCTAAACACAGCAACTACCCACCCCTGGGGGGGGGGTCAGTGCTCCCCTCCAGTTCACCGCCCAGCGCAGCTGCACCATTTGCACCACCCTAAAGCTGGCCTCGACTGATCTACATCAAGAAGGTCCAGACACCAAAGCCACCTCCCACTTCTTGCTAGCCAGAAAAGATAATTTTCTGTGCCTCAAAAACAGCAACAAAAAAGCCCCCGACTTTTGGAATGACAAGTTCAGCAGAGATTCTGTTCAAATGACTGTCGCATTGAGACATCCCCATCTTGGAGTCACTTTGAGTTATGGTTTAAGCCAACGGTTCCCAACCTTTTAACTTCTGTGGACCCCCACTTTATCATTACTGGAACCCCACTGAATCATTATTGGAGTCTGGGGACCCCACCCCCCCCACCCCCCACTGAGCCATTACTGAAAGCTGGGGACCTAATCTGTTAATATTATTACATTTTCTAAGCAGTTGCGGACCCCCTGAGGAGGCTTCGCTGGGTGCTCGGACCGCAGGTTGAGAACCAGTGGTTTAAGCAATAACAAATAGATCCCATCTCGATATGCACAGCATAGCCAAGACTCGTTCCATGCTAGTCATGCGTGCAGTTGATCTGTCTAGGCTAAGGTGCTATTCAACAGTTTTTCTCAAGGCCTCACTGCACATCAAAGCAGTCAGGCTTATTTCTGGTCTGAAAAAAACATGATTATGTCGGCCGCGGCCCATCCTTTGGGGCTGAGGGGCCAAGCCCCCCACCCTTTGCTCCTCAGGAGGAGTGTTTGTCAGGCTGAGGAAAGATCAGCCTGACACTTTTTATTTTGAGGTCAGGCAGCCAGGAGCTAGACATGCGCTATTTGCCCAGGCTCCCGTCTGCCTGAGCAGAACTTTGCTGGGCTGAAGAAGTCACAGCCCTGTGGGAGTGAACTCTTCAAGCTAGCAAAGGTGCCTCGAGGCCCTCCCCCTCATGACGAGGGGGAACGTCACTGATTGCTTTGGAGCTGGGATCTTCAGTTTTAAGCCCTGAAGCACCCAGGGCCAAATGTCAATCAGTGACGCATGGTCACACAGTGGGGTGTTGTCCGCAGTCTCATTGACCCCATCCCACTTTGTGATGAGTTGGGACTGCTGCCTTTCCTCATTAGGTGACCTTAGGTTAGCCAGTGAGGGAAGGCAGCAGTCCCAACCCATCTGGGACCTCCTAGGCAGAGCTGAAGGTAAGTGTGTGTGTGTTTTTTTTTTTTATTGAATGTTTGGTGCGTGCAGGCGGGTATGTTTGAATATTTGATAATGAGTGTTGTGAATGAATGTGTGTGTGTGTGAATGAATGAGTGTGAGTGTGCATACGTGTCTGTGTCTCTCCCGCCCCCCTCCCTCCTAAAATTACTGGCCGCCACTCCATTATGTATCCTCTTATTGATCTAAATTGACCACCCATCAAACAAGTCATCTAAAACACAATTTCCACTGTCTTTGAGTCAGTGCACCATAAAGCTCCCACCTTATATAGCTCTCTTTGTTCAAGCCAAGAACAGAGGAGCCTTGACTCCAAAAGGGACCCATTGCCATCTACCACCAAGTGAAAAGTTAAAAGACCGGGCAACTAACCCTGTGCTATGGCTGGACCAGACCCATGCAGTGATCTTGCTTGTTCATGCAAGAACAACCCCAAACTAGAGAGTTTTAAAGAATGCATTGAAAACCTCTTACAAATTGACTTTCTTCCACTCTGAAGAGTATTCTGACCTCTGTCCAAATGCCTCTCTCCCTAACGCCCCCGACACACCTGCTTTCCTTTTTTGTTCCCCTGACACAAAAAACTAGATTGTTTCCTAGTATATGCCGCATGTTGTTGCATGTTATAAATAAAGACAGGTAAAATGATACACACCCATGCTTTATGCACAGACAGACAGCTCTACCTTCCCTGTGCCATGTAGTAAGTTGACACGTGTTGCTCTTCTCCTCCCGGTAGCTGTTGTGATGGAATACCGCCTGACTTCTCTCAGACACAGGCCAACTTCTCTCAGACACAGGCCAAGAGCGATGTCTGAATGAATATTGTGTGGACAGAATATTGTGTCAAAATTATTGAGGAACAAAATATTGAAAAATTAAGTTCAAACAGGTAAGTATAGATTTACTATTGCCTCCACATCTACGTACCTCGACGATCCGGAAACATAGTGTGTCAATACAGTCTTCCGAATTTTGGGGCACTACACAAAGCCCAGCTAACATGTGCAAAGCATTGTATCCATCTGAAGTCACCACAGACCCATCCAGCAGGACAGCGCATGCTTGTGCTGGTTGCAGCATTTTATGATGGATAAGGAACCATGTATCACTAGAGAGGAGTGGGAAGCCGGAAAACAAGAATGCCCTCAGCTTCCCAATCAACACAACTCCTATCAGGGTGAGAGGGTTACCCAGCCTTTTTCCAAACCATACTGCAGGAATTTCCTTACCTTTGTACTGCCCATATTAAGGCTCCATAAGGTCTCAGGGGAAGGTAGACCCTGCAGTCACACATCTTTCAAGAGTTCTCACCATGTGTGATACCTATTTGGTGTCTTCCGAGCCCAGCATCTCCTAATGGAACCTTAATATATTTTTGGGCAGTACAAACGTAGGGAAATTCCCACAGTTTATTTTGTACTTGCATATTTCTGAGTGTGATATTGTTGCACCATTATAGTGTATGATAGATTGGTTAATAAACCACTGTGTTTAGGGATTGTAAGTAGTATTGGTCCTGATGATAGCCCAATGGCCCTGATGGGCAATAAGTAGGGCTGAAACATTTTGAACAGACTTCTGATGTTTGGGTCATAATATGGCCCTGCAACATCATTTTATATATCTGTTTTTAACCTTGCCAAAGGTACTCCCAATAAAGAACCGAACAGAAAACCACAGGCAATTTTAACTAACAAGATCCCTTTATAGTAAGTGCTCCACTTAAAAAGTGCGTTGAGCCCACACACTCACACTAGGTGCAGTGGGTGAGGATCCGATGATGAAGCATGCCACGGGTGGTACCTGTGGATGAGGATCCTACTAAAAAGTCAGAGTTTCCAGGGCCCCACGATTTACCACCTACAGTGTTCAGGGGAGAAAGAAAGACAGAATAACCATCTCACCCTTGATACGGAGCCATGACACAGATCATCAAATCAATTCACAGCACTGTATATGAGCTCCACTGAGGACAATGATGAACGGAAGTTAAAAAGCAAAGGACATTGTGATGAACCCTCATAGACTCAATCTTAAGAAAGCCTAAATGTGGAGCGCTGCAGTGAGTATCAGCGGGTCGAGGCTTCAAAGCCCTCCCCTCCTGTCTCGCTTGGTGCGTGTTAACAGAAGCAGACAGCAGCTCTTGACGCAGGTGAAAAGAAGTTGGATCCACCTTGGACCGCTAAGCCGATGCAATGTTTTTCGATCAAATTCTCTTCACAGGCTAGAACACACATCTACGCTTGGCTAATTCACTTTCTAATTGCAATTTCAGAAACTGCCTCGGCAATGGCAGCAGTCCTGGATGCAGTACTTGAAAGAGCTAAAAAGGGGCCTTCATGCACTGCTAGTTTTCCAACAGAAGATGTGTGATCTATAGGTTAACTCATTGGCTTTGGGACAAGAAGATGGAAATGGACTTTTTTCTAATAGCTGTAAATGAGGAATAGGTAGGACCATTGGAATTATGCAGTTCTGGCTGGGGCATTTTTCACATAATTATGGACTTGGTGCATTTCCCACATAATCTGTCACCTACTACACAATCTGTAGATTTGAACAAACAAAAATGTTTCTAGCTCAAATGGATTAAAAGTCACTAAACACAAAGCAACACACGCTTCCACCTAGTGGAAGGCCCTTCGCAAAAGTTGGCTGCTCATTTTTCAATTGTTTATTGATGTACTCACCTGCTAAACTCTTTGCTACTAGCAAGGTGTAATCTTTCTCCAGACAGTGTTTCATGTGTAAAAGTGACAAAATAAATAAGCAATATTATCACAAAATGATCTGCATTATGCCACAAAATGATCTGCATTATGCCACAAAATTAACTCTGACTCACAACTTAAGGTCCACACCCACTGCCATATTGCATAAGAGACTTGCTCACCTATTCATGAAAGGAGCAAATATAATTGTTCTTGGTGTTCATTTGAACAGTGACAGCAGTTGGAAACAGGCTCTGTTCGAGGCTCCCTGTTTGTTGTATAGTAGTTATTATTGCCATTCATATATCTATCTATAAGAAATTAAATATATATAATTATGTATATATAATTATGTGTGTGTGTGTGTATATATGTATATAGTGAGAGGCCCACTGGGGCGGACTGGTAGTTAAAGAGACTAATCAGGTGCCTGCAATTAGACAAGCTGAAGCCATGCCGGTCTTTTCAACAAGAAAGAAATGCCTGGAACACTTCCAGCACTGGCTGCACCTACGAGGGTGAAACACTTCTATATTTTTCTCTGCTGAAGAAAGGATTGACCTAGAAACACGTGTCCAGAGATGATTTTATAACCAAAGGCCTGGAATAATGAAACAGCTTAAAGAAATTCACTGTGAGTTGCTGGCTTTGCTTTTTCTTCCCGTTTAATTAACCTGTTGGGAGTGCGCTTTCACATGAGGACAACTTCGTTTTTGATATATATATATATATATATATATATGTGTGTATATATATATATATATATATATATATATATATATATATATATTCACATAAAAACCAAAGGTTACAGGGACGTTATAGTTAGGCTCACATTTTAAATGTACAAAACCATAGAAATTCACCAGTTATAGTTAGAGTTACCTCAAGTAACTATAACTCGAGACCTAAGGTAACGATAACTTGCGCCCCCGCCATGCACAGGTATGTGATCAATAATTTTACTGCAGATGTTACAGTGACTTTATCAGTGATGTTATCAAAGATGTCACCAATGCTGTGATTTGTGGGCTAATTAGCAGTGCATGGCGAGGGCGCAAGTGATAGTTACCATAGGGCACGAGTTATAGTTACTTGAGGTAACTCTAACTATAACTGGTGAATTTGTATGGTTTCATAAGTTTAAGATGTGAGCCTAACTATAATGTCCCTGTAACCTTTGGTTTTTTAAGTAAATTTCGATGTTTTTTTAATTCTATTTCTTAACTATAACGTCCCTGTAAACTTTGTTTTTTTCATTGAATTTCTATTTTTTTTTAACGTGTAGTAATTTTCATTACAGTACGTTAATCTAACCACTGCCGCACACGATCAGTGGCCAGGCCCTGAGGCCAGCCCCCTACAAGTACCCAACCTTGCACCATGCACGGCCTTTGCCTGTGGTCAGCGAAGTTTGTCTGCAAGATCTGGCCTGCGGCCAAACACTGCGGCCAACCCCTCTAACCACCCAACCCCTTGCTGTGCACAGCCCATAGGCCTTGCACAGCGGAATTTGGCTGCAGCCTCTCTGGGTGTCCGAATAGGTGTGAGAGGATGTATCTGGGGGTGAGAGGGCTGTGAGTGTGTCTGTGAGTGAGAGTGCATACATCAATGTTTTAGTAGGTGAGTCAGTGTGTGCACAGGTCTGTGAGTGGGAGCATGAGGCTGTCAGTGGGTCTGTGAGTGGGTGTGTGAGAGTCTGAGTGGGTCTGGGAGTGGGTGCGTAATTGAGTGGGTGCACCAGGGTCTGAATTGGGCTGTAAGTGGGTGTAAGAGGGTCTGAGTGGGTGCATGAGTGTCTGAGTGGGTCTATGAGTGGGTGCGTAAGTGTCTGAGGAGGAGAAATTGAAAGAGAGTTTTTTTTAGCTTTGATGTATGATGTACTTAGAATGAGATATTTCTCTACAATTTAAAATAAAAAAAGTATCAGTAATTTTTAAAAATAAAACTAATGTGTAGTTAAAAAAAAAAAAAAAAAAAAAAAGAGGGAAGCAAGTCCGGCTGGACTCGAACCCGACTGCTCAGTGTGGAGGTCTAGTGACCTTCACACTGAGTTATTGGTTTTTCTTTTTTTTTCTTTTTTTTTATCCCTTTATCGGCTATCTAGGACCTCAAGGAAGCCCTCCATATTTATTCATTTTTTTTTTTTTTTTTTTTAGTTTACTAAAATGCCCTTACAGCTATCTGGCACCGTGGGGGAAGCCGTAAAGCTTTCCCGCATGGTGCCATTGCTTCAGCAAGCAGGGATCTGCTTTAAGAGCAGCTCCCCGTGTGCTGAAGCATTTAATCTCTGTAAGCTTACAGCTTCAGTTTTTTTACATCCGGACCTCTTTGACAGGCCTCGCTGTCACAAACTGAAGTGTTTGCTGCTGTAAATATTGTGATAAAAAATTTGTGGGCGCCCGGCTCCCTCCTGCTGCCCTGGGGCCCACCTCCTCCCCAGGGCGAATTGTAAAATATGATCGGGGGCTGTGCAACCCCGCACCCTGGGTACCACCACCCTCTGGAGCAAAAATGCTTTAAATAAGTGTGGGAGGCCCAATGGCCTTTCCCACAGCCCTGGGGACCACTTTCCCCAGTGGCTACACTGAATTATGAGCCGTTCGGCTATTGGACCTCCCCGACTTATTTAAACCATTTTTGCCCAGGGGTGGTGGTCCCGAGGGTGCCGGGGGGGCCACGCAGCCCCCGTTCATAATTCAGTGTAGCCCCCGGGAGGTGGTGGTCCCCAGGGCTGTGGGGGAGCATTTTTGATCTGGGGTGGTGGTCCCCAGGGTGCTGGGGGAGGCCATCGGGCCTCCCCCACTTATTGAAAGCATTTTTGCTCTGGGGGTGGTGGTCCCCATGGTGCTGGAGAGAGGGGGGCACAGCCCCCTGCTCATATTTTACAATTCGCCCCAGGGAGGCAGCGGTCCCCCAGAAAGTGGGAGGCGCCCAGGCGGACCCTGCATATTTAATCAAAATATTTACAGCCCTGGGGAGCTGGTGTTCCCCAGGGCAGCAGGGGGCACGTGGCCCCCCACACATGAATCAACATCCTGGGGAGGTGGCAGTCCCTGGGGCAGTGGGAGGGGGCCAGGAGCCCCACCCCTGCATTGTTAAACAAATTCCCCCAGGACTTGGACCACCCAGGGGATTTTTTGGATTTTATGGCAAATCCGTTGATGCGGCCTTAAAATATTAAAAAATGCTTTTTAGCCCTGAGGAGGTCCCTTTGGGACCCCTCCACCAGAGTTAAGGGGTCAGGATGTTCGTACCCTGGCCCCTTTTCTTTATTTTTTTACTTTTTTAGACTCTGCCTCAGCCGGGTCCCAAGATGGCTGACAATCTTCAACAGCTTCTGTTATTGAAGTGTTGTCAGCCAATCAGATCTCGGCACGAGATCCGGAGGGGTCGCAAATCCTTTTCTTTAATTTCTCTAAAACTACTGAACGGAATTACACCAAAAAAAAAAGGATCACTTTCTGGGCCAGGACATATCTTTCTGCCAAATGTGGTGTAATTCTGTCCACTAGTTTTGGCGCTATTGCTGTTCAAAATCTCTATGGAAAAATGAATGGGGAAAAAGTGGTTTGGGACCCCCCCACCCCCTTTTTCTCGGACTCCCTGGACAGATCACCCTGAAATTTTCCAGACAGCAGCCGACGGGACTGGCAAATGTTTTTGGAAAGTTTTGTGACGATTCATCAAGCAGCGCCAAAGATATAGGCAAGTAAAATAATGCTTTTTATATAGAAACTAGGTCCTAACTATAACTACATATAACTACACTAGGATATATATATCTATATATATATAAAAACAAATATATATATATATATATATCGACATATAGATGGATATATTCACTACAAAAAGGTTTAAGTGATGTTAATTTAGTGACCTATACCTTCCACTCCCATCATGCACTGCTTGTGACTTTATATATTACAACACTTGTGACATGTTAATTATATTATTGATGACATCTCAAATGACATAATCATTTGAGGGCCTTGCGCAAGGAGCGCACAACCCTTACTGCAGACAGCTGTACAGGAGTTGGCCAAAGGAACAGGGGTAAAACCAATCCACTACAGAGCAGCCAACCCCAATGCCAGGGGTTTACAGAAGAGTCTGGCCTGTACCCAGGCTGAGCACCCGATTACATTGGGGAAAAAGCAAACCTCCTCTGTCTATATGGCTTTGGCAGGTCTTTTTTTTTTTTTTAAACAATTTTGAGTACTGCTGTACCAGCAACTTTTATATTAAATACTGACTGGAATCTCTAAGGACCTCCCTACCACATCCTGGGGGTCAAGGTGTGCTCAGCCTATCTCTTAATGGGCCTTTTCAAATCTTTTTCAGGCGTCGCAAACCAATCGCTTGAGACTTGTAATGTCAGCCACTACATTTTTTCCAATGTTGCAGCCAGCCAATCAGATTGTTTTGGTACCGCAGGACCAGTATCGGTTCTGCAGTAATTAAATGGCTTGTGGGAGAAAAAGCTCCCCTGACCAATCAGGTTTGAGTGTGTATTCAATTTTGCTACCTCAGGAACAACCATCCAGATAACTTTAACCTTTTCGGAGGATTAACCCTTCCATGCCCGGGGCGTGGCTTGCCAGCACCGAAGATGGCTGCACTTTAATGGCTCTACGGCGCGCCGCTAGGGGAAAACCCCTGAAAATCGGTCTTTAATCCTACCGGGAGGGAGTGAAAATGAGCGAGAAGGGCCAAGCAGATTCGTAGATCGGTCCTGGATCCCGAGACGCAGTGGAGGAGGTCGTGGCTGCGGGGACCCAGTGAGGACCCGAGACACAAGGTGGCCTTCCGGCCGGGAGGATCACAGAGTCCGGGGAACAGCCTGGGCTGACGGCGGTGAGAGAGTGAGGGGACACTATCGGGCCACGAAGAGGTCTGGAGAGAGGGGAGGGGAGAGGAACAGGGCCTCTGGGGCCGAGTGTGAAGGGAAAGCGGCTGGGGCCCAGAGATGTAGCGGACCTGGCCACGAGTGGAGGACTCCCGCCTCGGCCCGGCAACCCCTCCCCCTGAATATCCTGAAACGAGCCATGTAGGCCACGGAGCAGAGTACAGCACCCAGAGCGGGCAGCGGGACAGGCGTCCCCACTAAGTGGCAAGTAGCATTAGAAGACGATGCGGGACCATAGCGGCCCAGGGCGCCGGGAGAAAATGGGCCGGAGATGGGGCCCTAGTGCAACAAACAGGCGACGAACCAGGACCAAGAGGTGGTAAAGACAAGGGGACAAGCAGGGGGAGCCACAGGGAAGACACCAAAAGAACGCTAGTGACTGTGCACGCATCTGGTGGTTCCTGGCCCCACCCACCCCCAGCAGAAAGTGGTGAAGCCGCAAGCCAGAAGCAACACCTGGGGCCCAGCCCGGGGTCAACAACACCCGAATAAAGGCCATGGTCAGGGGCCGAGGCTCGCGGCCGCAGCAATCACATACTATCACCAAATACGCGATCCCACGCATGGCAGCATCAGAGGTGGCCCCTGGGCCCAGGTCCGGCGATCCAGACCTACCTCCGTAATCGGAACCCACACTGAGAGACATCATGATGGCCATTCAAAGTGTAAAAGACACCTTGGTGTCGAAAGTAGACACAGTAACGCTGGAAGTAAACCTCATCAGGGCAGATCTTAAAATAGTCATGCAGAAGCGGACTGTGGCGGAGTCTCAGATCCTGGGCCTTCAGTCGGTTACGAAACACCTAGAGGATCAAGTGCAAAAGCTCACAAAGCAAACCACAGCCCTCACTGCCCGTCTCGAGGATCAGGAAGGAAGAGCGAGACGGAATAACATTCGCATAGTGGGGGTCCCAAAGGGGCCGAGGGCCACAGCTTCGATCTGTTCGTGGAGGACTTAATCACGAATAAGCTGCAGCCGCAGAGACTTTCACATTTTTTTTTCAGTGGAAACAGCGCACAGATCCCCAGGTGAAGGGGTGCCGCAATGAAGGATCAGAATTCAGGATGGATGAAAGTGCTTTATTGAAGTACAAGAGTACAGAGAGACAGGTCCGTTGAGGAGAGATGCTCAGGCTCGACTGACACAAGGAGACTACACGTCATGAATCGTGGAATCTCCTTAAGTCATCAGCCGAGAGCATTCTAAACAAGAATAAGAACACACTACATATCCCCCCCTTAACCCCTTAAACAATAAATAATGAAAAACAAATAAAGAATTAAAAAAAAACAAATTACACGAGAGCAGAAAAAAAACAGAAAACAAAAGTTCAGAGGAACTAATTATGAACTGATAACCTACCCATGTATATTTGAAGATATCGCTATGTGTCCTAACACACAATCTTTCAACCAACCTGGAGGTGTCACTTTCCTTTTTCCTTCCTGTAACACAACCTCCGAGTATTCCTACACCTGATCAGATTCACTCGAACCACCACTTCCAAAGTCACTTACCACATTCTCCTCTTCACCCAAGGCATGACCGTCCAGCATATACGAAGGCACACTCTCTTCCACACCTGAAAAATTGTGACCCTTAACTTCGTCCTCCAACCATTCAGCCCTTCCCTTCTCATACATCTTGCCATTAACATGATCTTCAATGCAACCAGACTCTCGTCCATGATTAAGTAAGACTATTCGCTTAAGATTCCAAACCCTACCATCACTCAGTTTGACGGCATTATGCAGAACCTCCATCACCTGTTCCAGTTTAAAGTACTGACTCTCACCTTTCCTCACCTTATAAGGTTTTTTAACCCAAACCCCTACGTTAATTTCAACAGACTTGACATGATGGAGTTTGTCATAATAAGACTTTGACTTCTCCAATGACTTATCCAACCTATCCCTCACCATCTCCATAGACCAGTGCTGGATACCGGTCTTTACCAACCATGCTGGGTTATATTTGTTCCTCGGACACCTTCCCCTCATAATAACGAAAGGGCTCAGTCCTGTCGTTGCATTCTCAGTAATCCTATATGCCCACATTGCCTTAAAAACTGCAATATGCCAATCCTCACCTCCTTCCATAGCATATTGAATAACACCCTTGACAACTTTGTTGAACCTCTCTACTGCGCCATTTCCACTAGGATTGTACAAGGAAGTAGTCTTGTGTTCGACCCCCACTCTCTCAAAATATTTCTTAGCTGCTTCAGACATAAATTGTGCACCATTGTCACTCAGTAATTTAGAAGGAATGCCTTCAGATAGAAATACCCTATCCAAAAACTCCAACACACTGGTGGTATCAGCTCTCTCCAATATCCCAATTTCAGGCCACTTAGAAAATAAATCAATAAGAACTACCACAAATTCTTGAGCGTTACCGACAGGCTCTAAGAGATCCACAGCAACATACTCCCATGGTTGCTTGGGTAAAAATGTTTGCTGCATAGGCGGTCTTAGAGTACATAAGCTCTTGTCTGCCGAAGAACACACTGGACAGGTTCTAACAAATCTTTCCACTGATTTGTCTACTCCTGGCCAACAAAACAACTCTTTCACCGCCGATTTAGTTCTAACAATGCCAAAATGGCCCTCATGACACAATTCTAAAATTGCTTCCCTCATCTTGCACGGAGGAATAATTCTGTCTCCTCTCCAAATAACATCCATCACAACAGAGAGTTCGTTCCTAACCTCCCAAAAGCACTTACATTGTTCGGTTAACTGGTCCCTCTTAGGCCACCCTTCCAAAACATATTTCAAAATAGACTGTAGAATGGCATCCTCCTCCATTTCTTTCCTCCAACCATCCTTACTAAGTGCAGGTCTACCGGAATCCTGTACGAGAGCAACACTCCACTCATACCACAGATCATCAACCCACTTTTCTAGCGGATTTGGTAACCTAGATAGGCAATGCGCCATTACATTCTTCTTACCAGGAACATACATGATGCGATATGTGTAATCCTTCAAGCGCATGGATAGCCTTAATATTCTTGTCGATGCTAGTACGCTACCTTCACATGTAAGTAATTTAATTAAGGGTTTGTGGTTGCACTGAATAGTAATGTCCTTACCCCACACAAACGCTCGGAAGTGCTCCAGAGCCCAGGCACAAGCTAATGCTTCCTTTTCAATAACTGAGTACTTTTACTCAGTTTGGGACAATGACCTGGAAGCAAATAATATAATCCTTTCCTTCCCATTCCCATCCCTCTGAGATAAAACAGCCCTTAGACCTTTGTTGCTTGCATCTGTGGTAACAAAGGTATCTAACCTGGGGTCAAAACGTTCTAAATTTGCTACTCTGCTCAAATCCCTTTTAATGTTTTCAAACTCTTGATCACATGCCTCACTCCATGCAAATCGAGAATTTTTTTTAAGTAATAACCTTAAGTTATAAACTTTGCTAGCAAAGTTCGGAATAAATTTGGCACAAAATTTCGCCATGCCCAAAAATGATCTTACCTCCTCCTTAGTCATAGGAGGTGACGCACCCACAATCGCATTCACCAAAGACGCCTTCGGTTTTACGCCATCACCACTTATTTCATGCCCCAAATACTCCACACTTCTTTCTGCAAATTTACTCTTACTTAGTTCCACCGTTAACACTTTGTTCCCCAACACCTCCAACACATGTTGCAATCGCTCATCACGCACACCCTTATCCTTTCCAAAAATTAATATATCATCCTGGAAGCACATTACCCCCCTGGACTTCCCAAACAATTTGTGCATTAGTCATTGAAAAACTGCTGCAGCAGACGCAAGTCCAAAAGGCATCCTCTTGTATTGAAAACACCCAAAAGGTGTGATAAAGGCCGTTAGTTTTTTTGATTCCTCTAACAAGGGAACCTGATGGTAGGCAGATGACAGGTCAATAGTGGAGAACCAACATGCTCCCTCAAGGCTAGAAACCATCTCCGTAATCTTCGGTAGAGGAAAACGATCAATCAGAATATTGTTATTCAAGTATCTTAAGTCCACACATAAATGGATTTTCCCATTGCTGCGCCGAACAATCACTACAGGTGAAATCCACTCCGAGCTTTCAATCGGCTCTATTACATCCAATAACACCAATTTATCCAATTCCTTTGAAACTTCTTCTCTTATCATCATCGGCACAGCCCTAACTTTATGAATTTTGGGTAAAGCCTTCCTCTTTAATACAATTTCGTGCTCGAACCCAATTAGTTTCCCCAAACATTTATCAAAGACTTTAGGAAATCTTCTTTCCATCTCGGAGGCCATTGAATGTTTATCTTCCACTACCAACACTTTTTCTTTGCCATTTGGGTCCAAAATCATCTGGAAATGTCCCTGATCCTTCCAACCCAGAACCGATGGTCCTTTTTTAGAAACATATAATTTTCCTCTGGCGCTCCTGCTTTTGAATGTAAATACAAGCCATCTAAATCCTAAAAGATAAATTTTTTCCCCAGTGTAGCTTTCTGGTTGAATATCCGGTTGTACTAGCTGCTTGCCAATTTTCTCCACAAAAGTTTTGTTCCATATATCCTCATTCACAATTGTGAAAGGTGAGCCTGAATCTGCATACATCGTAATGGGTACCCCTCCAATTTCCATGTTACATACAGGTTTTCCTTTGGTGTTCATCTCCGTTATGTTAAGAATGAAATTCCTATCCTCTGCAATCCCTCTGGACTCGACTGTTTTTTCCTCAATATCACTTTTCACAACATTATGACCTTCGTAGATACATTTGACTACTTTCTTTTTGTTTTTGCATACTTTTGCAAAATGGCCCACAACCCCGCATTTGCTGCATCTTAGCTTTAAAGCCGGGCATGACTTGGAGTATGCCAGGTGTTCCTTGCTATCACACCTGTAGCATCTTCTTTCGTTTTCTCCACCCTGTAAACGTTTCTGCTCCTTCCCAGTTCTGCGATTTGCAACCTTGTAAATACCATCCTCACTCTTCTCAGTAGATTTAAATTCTGAAATGCACCTTTCAGAAATCTCAGCCTTCCTTACTATAGCCAAAATTTCATACAGGGGAGAATCGCTATTTATCCATAGCCTTTCCTGAATAGATTGATTATTACAATGCATGACCACTTGATCTCTAATAAGTTCATCATGAATTGTACCTTTCCTGAATAGATTGATTATTACAATGCATGACCACTTGATCTCTAATAAGTTCATCATGAATTGTACCGAATTTACAGTCGAGGGCCAATTTCTTTAAATCTGCAACGTAGTCGTCCACCAGTTCTCCTTTCTCCTGTTTCCTCTGGAAAAATTTGTATAGGACAATTCCAATACAAACTTTTGGTGCAAAATACTTATTGAGGTCCAGCATTGCAGCATTGAAGGCGCATATATCAGCGCTTACAGGGCTTTTGGACATCTTATTGTATGTTTTTAAACCCATAGGTCCCAGCGAATGCAGCAAAATCCTTTTTTTCTGTTCAGCAGAAATTTTGTTATCCACATCGATAGCACCTAGATAGTTTAAGAAGTAGTCCTTCCACTCCAACCACTTGATAGGCGGTGTGTTACCCATGGCCCAAAATACTTGCGGAGGAACAATGGTAAAACTTGCTTGCGCCATATCAGAGGTAAAAAAAAAAAAATGTAACTTGAAGACACCGTTTCGTACTCCTTTATAATTCCACCTAACTCGCAGACACTGTTCAATACTCCCCCATCCCGGACCTGTTCTCTTTTATATGCTTGTTTCTTTTATTTCTTTTATTTTTTTTAAAAGAAAAATGGTTCGGTTACTGTGTTTTATCCTTTTTGTTTTCCTTGTCCAAGGAGACGTTTGTTTTGATGAAGTTTGTCCTGGAACAGTAGTGCACAGGATGCCGCGTGTGTGTTTACTTTAAAACACGCGTCACTTTAACAGCGGCGCGCAGGAAGAAGGACGCGTCACTGGAATAGCAGTGCGCAGGGTGCGCGTGTTTGTTTACCTTTAAACACGCGTCACTGCTGCTTGCACCGCGTCTCCGTTTCCTTGGAGACGCGTGTCGACGTTCGGAATTGCTGCACGAGTTGGCATCCGCGTCAGTGCTGCTGGCACCGCGTCTCCGTTTCCTTGGAGATGCGTGTCGACGCCGGAATTGCTGCACGAGTTAGCGTCTCCGTTTCCTTGGAGGCGCTCGCGGCAGTTCCAAGCCAGGGACGTGTGTGCAAGCAACGGTCTCCGCTTGCGCTTGCCAAAATCCAGGAAGTCCAATGAATAAAAAAAAATTAAGAAGAAACAGGACACGGATCTTCGATCAACAACGAAGATAGTGAAAAAATATATAAATCACCTCAACGGTCCGGTTGCTGGATCGGCCCGAACGTGGCTGGAAAACAAAATTAACAATCCAATCAGCGGTCGCTGGTCAGGATAACTGGTAAGAGTTCCACCTCGTCGCCAGATTGAAGTGGTGCCGCAATGAAGGATCAGAATTCAGGATGGATGAAAGTGCTTTATTGAAGTACAAGAGTACAGAGAGACAGGTACATTGAGGAGAGATGCTCAGGCTCAACTGACACAAGGAGACTACATGTCATGGATCGTGGAATCTCCTTAAGTCATCAGCCGAGAGCATTCTAAACAAGAATAAGAACACACTACACCAGGCCACCCATGGGGGCTCCCCCAAGAACGATCATAGCCCGTGTGTTCAACTACAGCGATCGAGATGCGATATTTCAAGCATCTCACACACAGGAAGAGCTTCGCATTGAGAATGTAACAGCACTCATATTCCCGGACTTCACTTTACAAGTACAGAAACAACGGAAATGCTTTGATGAGGTCAACTGGGCTCTGTGCGACAAAGATTTGAAAAACATGATGCTGTTCCCTGCAAAATTAAAAGTAATAGCGGAGGGGAAGATATGGCTGTTTAACTCACCGGAGGAAGCATGGGACTGGCTCGAGGGCTGGAAAGTGAAAGAGAGGAAACAAGAGACAAGCAGAGTCTCGCCGGACTGGCGGCAGGGACAAGACAGCCACTGAATGTCGGGCGAGGGTAGCAAAACAAACGCTGATACAGAAACATGAGAATGGACAGGACCTAGAAGATGGCATCTGGTCGGACACGACAGACATCAAGACCGGATCGGTGGCATGAATGAGCACTCCTGATGAACAGTAAAATTTTGTTGAACACTAGACTACAATAAAGTCATTTATCCGGACACCCTGGCGCGATGGACATGACACGCCCACATAACTTTATACTATTAGGGTGACATGCTTTCTGCGAATGGGGGAGGTGGGTGGTTGAAAACTCACCCAGCAGAGCAGCAGGGTGAGGGGAGGTTAGCAGGAAACTTGAACAGTTCTTTTTGTTAAATGTTATGGTTTGGTGAGATATGTTGATGATGGCTCAGACAACGTATGGGATGACAAGGTGACGCAGGTCATGGCGCAGCATCAGACTCTGGCCCAATTCCAAGAGGGCAGAGAGGCTATAAATAGACCGATTCCAGTAGGATCACACACTCTATCATATGACTGGAACACATAGCTTGCAAATTTGATCCTGCAATGTGAATGGTCTGGGAAATAAGATAAAACGTACATTAATCCTCCAATATCTCAGAAAACATTCTCCAGACGTGTTACTGCTCCAGGAAGCACACCTCCGGGCACCGTATGCAAGGCCCTGGATAGATTTTGGTACAAGCTAATAGCGCATGCAGGGTACACAAGTGGCTCTAGAGGAGTAGGGATATTGCCTAAGAAATCGACCTCATTTGTGACTCAGGGCACGTGGCATGATACTCTTGGGAGGTATGTGCTGCTGTCCGGCGTGAGGAAAGGAGAGGTTATAAGCATGGGGTTGGTGTATGTTCGCCCTCGCCTGCATTCGTCAACATTCCCCGACTTGAGTGCGACCTTGCTGAGCCTCCCCCACCGAACCTTGATCTTGGGGGGAGATATGAATGCCATTATGGACTCAGCAATGGACAGGCTCTCAGGGGCCGCGTTTGGGGGTGACATTTGTGGATGCCATGGGATTGGTGGACATTTGGCGGGCACACAGTGCACATACCCGAGGATACACCTACTTCTCCCTCCCCCATAATAGCTACTCTCGCATAGACTACCTGTTCACAAGCCACGGGGATATTAATAAATTCCAGGATGTGAGTATCAGACCCCGGGGAGACTCAGACCACTCCCCATTCGTGGTGACATTGCGGAGTGCGGTGCCATCTATGCCCCTGCCCCCTAGAATAAGCGCATGGTGTCTCAGAGAGCCAGACATTAGGGAGGCACTAAAGATAGGGGCGGAACTCTACAGAAAACGTTGGTACTGTGTCCTCCGCAAGCATTGTTTTGGAAGCATTCAAAACGGTTTTGAGGGGGCAGGCGAGGCTCTAGTGGGTGGGGGGAGAAAAGAATCAATTTTACAGTGCCAAGAGTTGGAGTGAGAAATACTACTGTTGGAAACTAGAGCGCAGGCGAACCAGGACAGTAAGCTTGAAAACCTAATGCGCCCAAAACAGAAGTAACTAAGGGACCTGATAGAGGGGGCGGCCCGCAGCCATGCATTGGCAGTGCAGCGGCGCCTATACGATGTTGGTGATAAGGCCGACAAACTATTGGTGTGGCTAGAGAGAAGAGACCGAGAGAGGTCATGGGTACTAGAAATAGAAGACGAAGAAGGGACACTCTGGCGAGACAGTCCGTCCATCGCCAACATATTTGCTAAATACTATAAGGGACTGTACCAACCAGCCACCCATATGGGAGAGACTGAATGTATGGAGCTCCTGAGTGATATCCAGCTAAGCAAACTGGGGGAAGAATCACAGAAGACCCTGGAAGGCGACTTAACGGTGGAGGAGATAACACAGGCAATGCAGGGCCTACAATCCGGGAAAGCAATGGGCCCTAACGGGATGCCAATAGAGATGTATAAAGCCATGGCCTCCCCGATGGCACCACATTTGCGGGCTATGTTTCAAACAGCACTGCGGGATGGGATCCTCCCAGAGGACCAGTGTATGGCTACCATAGTGGTGATACATAAGAAAGGGAAACCACAAACCAGATGTAACTCGTACAGACCAATCTCCCTCCTGAACGCGGAAACCAAGATCTTGGCAAAGGTGTTGGCAAATAGGCTCCAGGCAGTAATAGTGTCCCTGATTCACCCTGACCAATCTGTCTTTATGCCCTGAGGGGAACGCAACTCAACCTTAGGAGACTCTATGGGGTGCTACATATGACAAACGCCCGCACTCTGTAGCAGCAGTCCTCATGGCGCTTGATGCCGCAATGGCCTTTGACAGAATTGAATAGCCATATCTCTTTGCCACACTCAGGACAATGGGATTCAGACCGAAGTTTAGCAGCTGGGTGAGCCTTCTCTACAAGGCGCCGCTAGCACGAGTAAGGGTGAACGGAACGATCTCCTGGGTAGTCGCCTTGCATAGGGGGACACAACAGGGTTGCCCCCTCTCACCCATGATATTCGCTCTGGGATTGGAGCCCCTGGTGGCCTGAATCCGCCAAGACCCCCTAATATGGGGTATACCGGTGTGTGGAGGCTGGGAGGGAGCGCATTTCGCTCTACGCTGACGAACTCTTGCTGTATCTTACAAGGTCCGCCCAGTCAGTGGATAGTGTTGCATATCTTACAACTATTTGGTAACTATTCTGGTTATCACATAAACTGGTCCAAATCAGTACTTTTTCCACTGACAGAGAGTTTGCTACACCTACCTTGGCCTGTAAAGATCTCTGTGACGCAGGATAGCTTCAGATACCTAGGGATGCATATTACAAGGGACCCTCAGATATATCTGGACATGAATATCGTCACACAGATAGAGCTCCTTAAAGCTGATGTCTCGCATTGGAGATCCAATTGATGGGCAAAGCGGCCTTATTCAAAATGATGTCCCTCCCCCGCGTACTATATGTACTACAAAATACACCATACCAGATTCTGCAGGCGCTATTCCGACAAGTAGACCAGAAGCTACGACTGCTTCTATGGGATGGGGGAACCCCACGCATAGCATTGAACAAGCTACAAAGGGAAGTCTTTGAGGTGGGATAGCGCTCCTGGACATCCTCAAGTACTACTAGGCCTCACAGCTGGCAGTAATAAATGAATGGGTGTTTGTGGACCGAGACGAGCCCGCCTATCGGGTCTATAGATCACAAATGGGCAGAAGAGACTATTTTACGATGCTATACAGGTGCAGCGCTGAACAAACATTCCCGGTACACACGCGGACAGTGGTGAGGTCTTGGAGGGAGGCCACGGGAGCCCTAGGGTCTAGAGGCATCTGAACAGATCAGACCCCACTATGGGAGAGTGACCTCCTACGAGAGGTGGGTAAGCTGAGGGGCTTCAGTAAGTGGGAGCTACTAGGCATTGAGCGATTGGGTGACATTTGGAGAGACCGGGCATATATTCTCTTTGCCACCCTGGAGGAGGAATATGGCATGGCAAGAACAGAAAGTTCTTCCAGTTGGGTCACACCCTGAAATGCCACATTAGAGAAGGGGAGCAATTGGCAACCGCCACTCCCCTAGAAGACAGGATCCTCACAGAGCATATGCCAGAAAAAGCTATCTCACTAACATATAGGAAACCTTTAAACAATGCCCCAGACACACTGGGTTCCCTTAGGACAGCATGGGTCAGGAATCTAGGGGAATTAACGGAGGAGGACTTGCAGGAAGCACTGCAGAGCCCAAAGAAAATAGCAATCCAAGCCAGATTTCGGTTAATAAAATTGAAGATCTTCCACAGGGAATATTGCTGCAGAACGCTTCTTCACAAAAGTCACAGGGTGGATACGCCTACGTGCCTCAGAGGATGTGTACAGTCGGGCACCTTTTATCATATCCTATGGACATGCCCGAAGGTCTAGATCTTCTAGGCAGCGGTCACAGCACGGGTTACACAGACACTGGGAATTCAGCACTAGATATCGGAGAAATGGATCCTATTACAGATGACAGAGGATAAGCAAATACCCAGGTATGCCAGGATATGGGCAATGTTGGCATATGGAGTGGCTAAACTAAATGTGGCAAGACTATGGGGGCACCCAGCCCTGCCAATATTTCAGCAGTGGGAATCTGACCTGGACTGGTGTCAAGGGTAAGAAAAGGTTGTGTATCAAATTTGGGGTTGCCCAAGGAAATGGGAAAAATATGGGGACCTTGGCCACTGCCAGGGGCCACATGAGGCCAGAATGAGGGACTACTAGGGACATCGGGGGCAGACACTGATTACATTACATGACATGAGATACAAAACCAAGACCTGGGCCGTAAAAGTGCTCCAAAGCTGGGAGGAATGGTATCTGCTATGCCGCGTGGAACTGTTGCGGTAATGCGAATGTACTGTTCCTGAGCCGTGTTCAATAAAAAGATTTATAAAAAATTTTTTTTTGAACGTTCATGCCAACCCTAAGCCTGTCTTTAAATGCTAACTTCTCGAACAGCTCAATTCTAATTTCTCAAACAGCTGAACAAAAGCAGACTTTCTGTGTGATGTTCAAACGTTATGCCAGATTTGGTGCATTTTATGTATCAAAGAGCAAAGTTTCTTATGGAAATTACACTTTTCGGGCCATCGCCTCCTTTTTCTATGCCCTCTCTTGATGGATCAAGGCAAATATTTCCATGAAATAGTGAAAGTGGATAAACTTTTTGGGACACATTTTGAGCACATTCCTTAAACAGCACTAAAGTTAATGGCAAAATAAATAAAAAATCCTTTCCTATAAAAACTCTGACCTAACTATAACTATACATAAGGGGGACTGCTACTGTGTGATAATCAAATATGTATGAATGTACTGAAAAAACATATGTTTAAAAAAAACATCAGTTAAAGTGTAGTTATAGTTAAGAATTAAAATCAAAAAGCCATCACAGATAAATCTTGTGGTTATTTATTAAAGCTTAACACCCAATATTATGGGGTAAAAATAGATCTGGCAACCTCCTTGCAAACTATCTCAAATTTAGAAAGGAAATTTTGACTAGTAAATCTATTATTAATACACAGGGTAAACAGGTTTTTTTTCCACGCATTTTTGTTCCATTCTATACAAATCTGTATACTGATATTGCCCCTTCTGAGGACATATTAACTCATTATTTCTCCAATATCCATAAGAGCTCTCCTAAATCTCTAGACTTCTCTTCTTTGGAGAAATCCATGACCGCTGCTGAGATTTGCTTGGCATTAAAACAAACTACCCACAGGTAAGGCCCCAGGTGCAGCCAGTTTTAAAGTTGAACTTTATTTACAATTTTCAGATATTTTGCTTCCTTTAATATTTAAATCACTTGCTACTTTCTCCTCTTCAAAATCTTCTCAAGGATCCTTTACGGAAGCTCTGATTTGTGTCATACCAAAAAAAGGAAAAGGATCCTAGTTTGTGTCAAAATTATAGGCCTATGTCTCTCATAAATACTGACTGTATGATACATGGAAAGGCTCTTGCTTTGAGACTAGAAAACTACATGCCTGACATTATTGACTTAGAACAAACAGGTTTCATTAAAGGGTGCAATATCTCAGACAAATCTCACACTTTTCTCAACATCATTAATCAAGCATCTAAATGGAAATACTCTTTGGCGGCCGTATCCTTGGGCGCTGCAAAGGCATTTGATCAAGTTATCTAGTGCTGTCTTAAGAAAGCTCTGCAGTGGCATGGGTTTGGATCTAAACTTATAGACAAAATATTGTTATTGTATTCTGCTCCTAAGACTTCCATACATATTAATGCTGCTCAATCAACATACTTTCCCTCTGCAACAAGGTACTGAACAAGGTTGCCCTTTACCTTCTCTCCTTTTGTATTGGCATTAGAACCATTTTTTGATCAGGTTAAAACGTCTCCAAATTTCACTGGTTTTAACATTAAAGATCACAAAATTAAATTTACTGCTTCTGCTGATGACATATTTTTTATTTAGTAAACCCACAGATGCAACCATTTTACAGAAATCCTCGTAATTGGCTCCACCTCTTCCGCCTGGACCGATTCCTGGTGGCCTACCTCACTGGGAAACGCCCAGCTCCCACAGACAAAGCATGCAATCTGGGCATCAACCTGGACTCCTCTCTATTTGTGACCCACCAAGTCAACGCCGTCTCATCGTAATGCTTCCACACCCTCCGACTCCAGTGAAAGATTTTCAAGTGGATCCCCTCAAGCACGAGGAAGACAGTCACCCACGTACTCATCACTACAAACTGGACTACGGCAATGCACTCTATGCTGACATCACCAAGAAACTACAATCAAGACTACAAAGAATCCAGAATGCAGCAGCCAGACTCATCCTGGACATGCCCCGACACAGCGACATCTCCTTCCACCTCAGAGACTTACACTGGCTCCCAGTCAACAAGCGTATCACATACAAACTCCTGATTCACACCTACAAGGCACTGCACAACATAGGACCAGCAAACCTCAATCATCGCCTCACCTTCTACTTACCCAACAGACGTCTCTGTTCCTCCCAGCTCGCCCTTGCAGCCATACCCAAGATCCGGAAAAGCACAGCAGGAGGAAGATCCCTCTCCTACCTTGCAGCCTTGACATGGAACACACTACGGCCCATATTTATACCGTTTTAGCGCCGCATTTGCGACATTTTATGACGCAAAAGCACCGCAAACTGCCAAAATACAATTGTATTTTGTTCGTTTGTGCCAATTGTGCGTCAAAAAACAACGTAAATGCGGCGCTAAAAAAGTGTCAATATGGGCCTACCTCTCAGGCAGGCAGCATCACTGAAGCAGTTCAGGGAGACCCTCAAAGACCTGGCTCTTCAATTGGGCAGCTCGCCCATAAACAGCACCTTCAATCAATCAATCAATCAAGGATTTCTAGAGCGCACTAATCACCCGTTAGGGTCTCAAGGAGCTGGGAGGGGGGGGGGGGAGCTACTGGTCGTAGAGCCATGTCTTGAGGCGTTTCCTGAATGTCAAGAGGTCTTCGGTCTCGCGAAGGTGCAGCGGTAGGGAGTTCCAGGTCTTGGCGGCTAGGTGAGAGAAGGATCTTCCTCCGGCAGTGGTGCGGCGGATGGAGGCGAGGGCGAGGCTGGCGGAGCGAAGATTGCGGGTGGGGGTGTGGAAGGTGAGTCTGTCATTGAGGTAGGCTGGGCCTGTGTTGTGGAGGGCCTTCTGTGCGTGGATGAGGAGTTTGAAGGTGATCCTCATTGACACTGGTAGCCAGTGAAGGTCTCTGAGGTGGGGGGAAATGTGGTCACGGCGTGGGATGTCCAGAATGAGGCGGGCGGATGCATTCTGGATTCTTTGCAGTTTTGTTAGGAGTTTGCTTGTTATTCCTGCATATAGGGCGTTTCCGTAGTCCAATCGGCTGCTGACCAGGGCGTGGGTGACAGTTTTCCTGGTTTCGACGGGAATCCACTTGAAGATTTTGCGGAGCATGCGGAGAGTGTTGTAGCAGGAAGAGGAGATGGCATTGACCTGCTGAGTCATGCTGAGTGTGGAGTCCAAGGTGAAGCCTAGGTTGCGTGCGTGGGTGGTGGGTGAGGGCGTTGTTCCTAGGGAGATGGGCCACCAGGAGTCATTCCAAGTTGAGGGGTTGGTGCCAAAGATGAGGATTTCTGTCTTGTCTGTGTTTAACTTGAGGTGGCTTGATTCCATCCAGCTGGCGATGGCGTGAAGTCCATTGTGGAGGTTGTTCTTTGCAGTTGTAGGGTCTTTCGGGAGGGATAGGATGAGCTGAGTGTCGTCTGCGTAGGAAACTATGTTGATGTGGTGGGTTTGTGCGATGTTGGCGAGGGGGGGCCATGTAAACGTTGAAGAGCGTGGGGCTGAGCGAAGATCCTTGGGGAACGCCACAGATGATTCTGGAAGCTTCTGACAGGAACGGTGGGAGGCGGACTATCTGGGTTCTGCCTGAGAGAAATTACGAGATCCAGTTGAGTGCCTTGTCGCGGATTCCAGCGTTGTGTAGGCGTGTGCGGAGACCTTGAGACCCTACAGGCGATTATCCGCACTTTAAAAATCTCTTATTAATTGATTGATAACCAGGTCTCAGCTGGTAGTCATTCCCTTGAACAAAATCAAAAGAGATTTTTGTATAGACTCCTCACTAACAATACACCTTATACAGGAGCTCTTAGATAAATCACAACTGGATCTGGAGCAGGGATCCAGAAAATGAAAAATGTCTTATGGTATACCAGAGTGGTATGTTTTTGGGTATCAGTGATATGATTTTAAATATTGTACAGGGTGTTTATGAGTACCAATGGCTTAGCCACCCTTGTCAAACTGCCAATATGTTCTGGCCTTCTTCTAAATCCCGCTCTGGTCTAAGGCCTTCATCAGGGCTGATTGCACCCCTGCCTGATGGCTCATTCATGCCCTGATAAAAATGAGGCCTAAGGCTCTCACCTAGTGGAAGTCTCCTTTTGGAGAGAACCCTAAAGTGAAGATAATTGAGATACAAAATGGCAACATCGTTTAGGACAATATGACCACAAATAATTGTCATTGAATCATTTTTCATTCACTCTATGGGTTGGAGAGTTCCAGCTACTTCCAAATGGCACCTTTGTTATCTCAGTGTCAGTATCGAACTACAGTTATAATGCTTGCATGTGGCAGACTACACACATGGGCATGCATATTTGTGTATATTCATGCAAGATGTCCAATCATACTGCTAACTCATATTAAGGGGTGCTTCAGAAATCATGCAAATAAATCGGGGATGCATGCCCTTGTAGTCACACACTTCACACAAGATAAAATAATGCAGTTATCATGAGTGATCCGTATATCCAGCTTTTTTGTGTCGTATGGGAGAATGCTGTTCTTTGCATTATGGCCATTAAAGTTTCTCAACTGCCTTCTTGCGTTAGCCCCCAGTGACTGAACAGGGTTGACTGCTCTGTGGATGATGTACAGAAAAGAGAAGAATTTCTTTTCAGACCAGAATGTTGACTGTGTGTAGGCTGCAAATGCCTATCTGGACAGCAATTAGTAGTCTAAAGAAGTGCAGGCGAACTACAGAATTCCGATCAGAAATGATTTAACACATAGACCCATTCTGATAGGCGCAGGGTGGCCAATCAGAGTGCCGTTGTTTAAGTAAATAGGCTAGCCAGCATTTCAACCAATCAGAAAAGAGCAGTGCATTTACCTGCTGGTAGCCAATCAGGACAACCCTTTGAGAACTGCCTGTGACCCATACGTGGGTTGGTCATCATGCATCGTCTTCACCTGTAGGCAGAAGATTATCTCAAAAACGATTGATTCACTCTTGAAAAATTAATTTCACTAGGTTCTCTTCATGACCCCTCAGAAGAGAGGTATCAAGGGCAGAGACAGGGTACCAGATGTCAAGCCTGGTGTAGCATCTGCGGCCCTGGCCACCCTTAATTGACATCCACGGGAAGATAGGAGTTTTGGAGTTTTTTGCACTGGGGGCTGGTTGCTCAGTCATTTTCACAAAATAAGCAACAACCAGTGGATTCGGCATGAAAGGGAGTTAGGGTGGGGGAAAGAGGTAATTTAGATTCTTATTCACACCCAGGGTACAGAATATCCCAATGTGATCTGGATTTAGCTGCCGCTGCTAAAATAATACATTTAAAAGAATAATAAACTGAAAAACAAACAGCCATAAAATGGTAAAGTATTTTGGTATTTTTATTTTATTTTACAGTATACAAATGTTCCAATTAAATAAACTATGAGTACATCGCCAAATTCCAGGTGGGGAACATGAATCTATGAGCATGCACACAGTACAGTGAAACAGCAGGGGGTCATAAACTGCGCTGGGATTCTATTCTTAATAAACATTAAAGTGCCACAGGTAAGATTTGCGCGACCATAAAAACATTTTACGCAGGCTGCATTTTTAGCTTATTCTTTTAAACGCTTTTTGAACGCCTGGGATTCTGGTGAGATGCAGCAGTTAGTTGTTCGTCCTGGGTGACGTAATCGTTCGGCTTCGGATTATAAATGCCCAAAAATACTATTTGCATAAAGACAGCACTCTGTGTTTGCTGAGGTCCTGGGAACGGGCAATTACCGCTGCTTAACTATGACCCTACTTGACCTTCACGCAGAAAACGTGTGCCCACGTGGGAAGTATGTGACCCCCCAAAAAGGAGTAACTGACTCCGTGCCAGACCCCTTGGGGTGCTCGGCTGTGCTGCACAATGTTTATTGGCAATACTATAATTGGCAGTGCCCAAAATGATTCTTAGATGGCAGCCACCCAATTCCACCACAGCCATGGACCTCGTCTTCCACTGGTGCCACCCAATGCAATATGGACAATGCCAACTGTGCTCAGCGGTAACACCAGAGCAGTGAATATTAGTTATACAGCACAGCCCTCCATTTCCGGGCACTGGTGCACTTTTGGGTGCCTAGCACCTGAGCAGGCCCCCTTGCGTCATGGTGCAAGGGTGTCTGCGTTGCAGGCAGGATTGTTTTTGTGCAGGAACGGAAACTTTCCTGCACAAAAACAATCAATGGAGGCGATTTCCTCCTCCTGTGTGCGCTGCAGAATGCAGCACGTGTAGAATGAGGAAACAACGGGGACAAATAAAGATATTTCTTCTCTTTGCAGCTCTGGTGGGGGGGCGTACAATTCTGACGCTTTCCCAGGTCTACCTTTGTTGGTAAATCTGGGAATCTGTCAGAATCCATGAGTGGGTGCGTGGAAACACCCATGCTCCACGCATGACACGCCTCCCTGCCTCGGAGTAATACTAGGCAGCATTTTGCGCTGCTATGGATTACTCTAGATATTATCAAACCACACAGGGCAACGCAAAATGGCCTTGCGTAGCTTGATAAATCTCATTTGTTTTTTGTCGCCCATGCATCCACTTGCATTGCGCAAGGGTGACACAAAATCTTGATAAATATACCCCTTGTGTGTAAACATGCCTCTTTGGCCTCATCACCTTGGTTTCCACTCAGCCGCACTTAGTTCTAAGAGTCCTGTGCACTTTCAAAGTATGTACCCTCCATGTCAGATGCAAAAACCTTAACATCCAGGACAGGAGATCAAAGGGAACTGTCTACTTCTGGTGGATGCTGAGTATGGCCAGTGGTTCTCAGTGCACAGTGCAAAAAAACATTTCCTTTCCATTGTGGCACTGTTTATTAGATGAGTGCTGCTTCTTCTTGGCACAAACTAAGGGCCTCATTTACAAGCCCCTCACGCTGCTGCTGAGTCATTATGTTTTTTTACGTCGTGGCGGTGTTAGCAGAGCACTACACTGCTTCATATTTACAACGTGACATTTTGGGTCCAATGCATCAGTCTTTAAAACCCTGCATCACATTATACCTGTGGCAGGTATAATGTATGCAGGGTAGGCGTTCCCATGGAAAACGCACGTAGAACTGACGCAATGAAATCTACAACTTTTCAGTGCATCACTCTGCGACTTCACAGCATCAACATTTTACCACCTGCTCTCTGAGCAGGCATGAAACTGACGCAGGGCTTTTTCCAATAGGGCTCTCCTTGCACTGCTGTAACAACACAACACCAGCAGTGCATCACTTTAGGGCCAACAGATGTGTCAGATTTTCTGGCGCATCTGTGACAACGTGCACCATGGAGCACTGTATTGTTAATACAGAGCATCCATGGCGTCGTTAGGGGATGTGCAGCGGGCGCAAGAAATCTTTTTCTTGTAAACAAAGCCCTCAATTGACAAATGTGCACCCAGTGTTTGTACCAAGCCGGTCATTTTCTAGTGCGCTCTTGCATTATTTGCAGCTGTTCAGAAACTGTGCTTCTCAGAGCTGTGGCAAACTGAAATGGTGGAATAGTTTGTGACTGCCCGCTCAGATCTGTCATAAAAAGATGCCCCAATTTTTTCAAAATTCTTTTGGGAACAAAACACACCCAAACCTCCCACAGGAATGTCAAGTCCACAGGTACAAACATTTTAGTTGATGCTTTTAGTTCCCAGATCAGGCCTTTGATGGGGCCAAACAATATACTTTTTCAGTCTTTTTTCTTATGAATTCTGAGTTTCTAAGTTGCAGACTCTGTTTCCTTAAGAGAGGGGGCTCAGGAGTTGAACTCTGGTCTTTAAAACATCCCACACTAAAAGAGTTTGGCTCTGTAAAACTATGTACATTTTCAGCTGCCAACAATTAATATTTTGCTTGTGAGTTAGAAAGGCGTTGCCCTTAAAAATAAGGACCCAAGGGGGTAAGTCGAACTTTCCACAAACAGCAGTTAACAGAGGACATTCTCATGACTCCAGAGCAGGACACCTCAATGAGTGGCCTCGCTGCGGAGCAATGCTTATGCCACGGATGACAGAAAATGTTTGTTTTATATCACAGATGCCTCCTCCAGTCTGTATGAGCAAGAGCTGGGAAGAGTTGTCCAACTAGTTTTGTGCCTTTTTCAAAATGTTTTGTAATTCCAAACTTGGGATTTGGAAGTAATAAATGCAGCTCGAACGGTCTGAATAAGGAAGTAATACATGATCTTTTATAATATCAAACCACAAACAGAATCGAGCATTTCATTGGTCCTTGACATTGACGTATGATCATTTCTTCACTATTGCCAAAGGTGGTACAGTCAATTCTCCATAACGCACCATATGTAGTAAATTGAAGCACAGACAAGGAAGTTACCTAATATGTCCTACCTGTCTAATATTGCGTGATACATCTTATGACAGAACTGAGAACAGCACGTACACAAATGGTATCTTCAAGAAGGAAGACTGCTTCAGCTAGCATGCAATGACAATGATATTTCATGGTGGCTGTTCTAATGGCAAGCCTTGCAATATAGTGCGTTTTAGGCAATATCAGAAACATATCAGTAAGCATTGCTTGTGTTAGTGGTACATTGCCCCACAGAGATAGTCCCAATTGTCATTGTGTATCACAGGGCCCATTAGGCCCAAATTGGTGAAGAACCAAAATGCAATTCCACAGTCCTCATTTTAAAAACACGCTTCAATCTTTAGTTCATGTGAAACTGAGGTATTCCCATAAGAAACCAGTGTTAGTACTGCTGAAGAGTAACCATAAGATATAATGGGTTCGTAATATGGGGGACAGGATATCCGTCACATTTGTGAGAGAGTATTCCCCTCCGCCAAGATCTAAAGCAGACCCTCAGTCATGAACAACTCATCGTTCTGAATTTGATAACAAGAACAACACGCAGGTAGGGAGTAATACTCCCTATTACAGAGCTGAAAGTCAATTCAGTTTGTGGTGTGTAAACGGCTGCTAAAATACAAAACTGATGAGATGGTCTCTGGGGCCTCTCTTTGTTTATTCTGGATAAGGCATATGGAAAGATGGCCACTTGAGAGATGTAACATAGCTCTTCATTACTCCTTACTAACCATCACTTACAGGTGACCTGATATCTGGATATGTCACTAGAATGTATGTGTCTCCCTTCAACATTCACAATAAAAGTGCCCACATCTCCCTCCCTAACCCTGTCTCTTCCACCCCATGCCCTTTTTCCCTAACTTTCCTCTCTCTGCCCCTCTATCTTTTTCCTGTCTTTCTCTCTCGTTGCCTATTTCTCACCTGCCTATTTTTTAGTAAAAAAAATAATAATAATAATAATACTTGGATTTGTATAGCGCATCTAATCACCCGTGAGGGTATCTAGGCGCTGCCCTTAGGCACAGGAAGATTAAGTGGTTTGCCTAGAATCACATGACGTTGAGCCAACGTTGAGATTCAAACCCAGCTCCAAAGTCCACAGCTCTGGCCCTTACACCACCTCCCCTCTGCTTTCTATTCTCTCTGCCCCTTTTCTTTCCCTTTCTTTTCCGTCCTTCCCTCTCCGCTGCCTCTTTTACCTTCTCTCTCTTCCTCTCAAACCTATCCCCTTCATAATATGTTCCCAAAAAAGCTAGATAGAATACAGCATACTGCTTGAACCAACATGTTTGCTTCATGGGCAGACAGATCAATAAACATGGGTGTTTTAGAGGGTTCAACTTTCTGGTTCAAGAGGGTGAGGAGGGTCTGGGCAACAGACAAGTCTAAAATTATTTAATGCAGCAGTGCACCTGAAGAAAACAACGGGACAGGTACTATGTGGGAGATGTGGCCTTATGACCAGAGCCGTCGACTTTGAAACTGGGAATCTAGTTTGGAGCCCCATTGTGGGCTCGCCACCCTGTGATCCTGGACAAGTCACTTAATCTCCAATAAACAATCACTGTGATTACCTGCTGATCTCTTGGGGCTCTCCTGCTGCCAGGAGTGTCCATGCAGATGAGTGACAGAATTGAGGCCAAATCATGCTGAACAGGGCAGGGGGCTCTAGTCTTCCAGCAGATTCAAAGACCAGAACTGTGCTCTGTATTCCAGTTGTGGCTCTTTATCAGGGGCCTCGGGAGCAGCACTTCCTCCTGCAGCCAGCACTTACTTCCCCTTGACTCTGTCCTTTACTGCTAGAGATTTAACTGAGTAGTGTTCATCAAAACACAACTTTGGTGTTTTCATGAACGGTGTCAGGGTGCAAGTCTGCCCTCTCAGCGTCCTTTCTAGGCTCCTGATGACAGTAGGAGGAGGAAACGGCTGAGGGACTATCCATCTCCAGAGTGTTGTTTAAAAACACAGCACTCTGTAAGTGGATGACTGGATTGCACATGAGAGCGGAGCAGTTCAACTACGATCCCCTCAAACAGACACAATCCATTTTATTTAGCAGACAGACAGCATTTGCCTCAGACAGCAGAGTACATCTTCTAAAATGTGGCTGTCAGGGCGCACATTAGTGCACCCCTAAGGCCAATGAGAAGCCGCAGCGGCCCATCATTAGGGGCAGAGGGGCCCCAACCATCCACCTTTTTCTGACACATGAAAAGTGTGTCTGTCAGGCTGAGCAAACGTTGGTCTAAAAGACACTCTTCAGGTGTTGGTCAGGCAGCCACGCACTGTATATGCGGGAAATGCAAGGACGCCTGGGTACCTACGCCGAACTTTGCCAGGCTGAAAATGTCACAGCCGGGTGGCCATGCCTCATCAGTCTGGAAAAGTCTCCTGAGAGCCTCCCCCTCATGGCAATGGTCGCATCACTGATAGACTCAGACCTGGGAGCTTTAATTCTAAGCCCTGAAGTGAACACTGCAAAGTGTCCATCAGTGACATTTGTCACAGAGAGAGGTGGGGTCAGCAACTCTCACTGAAGGCATCCCACTCTGGTGAGGTAAAGAAGGGCCTTTTCTCACTGGCTGACCTTTCACAAGGTCAGCCAATGGGAGGAGGCAGCAGAATCTTTCTGCTGTCCCTTACTTCAGGACAAAAGATAATCCTCCCTCCCGTCACCAAGGTTCACTGCTTCGGCCCGGTACATGTTTTGTGTACTATCTGGAGAGTGTATGCTTGTGCGAGTTTGTGTACTTGTATGTGGAGGGAGGGAGGGAGGGAGAGAGAGATAGAGAGAGAGAGAAGAGAGAGAGACTGACTTTCTCTCTTCCCTGCTGCACATAACGGGCTGCCACTGCAGCACTGCTCCAACTTCTGCTAGGGCTCTGTTTTCAGTCCTATCAAGAAGCAGGGAGAGGGACTGATGTGGGATTCCTTTGTTAACCGTGCCCTGCTTCTCTGTCTGGGTCTTCATTGGCTTTCTGGGTCCAATGTCCTGCACCAGATTCATGCTCTACTGGTGTTTTTGAGCCTCTAGGCAGCTAGCAATGGAAGCGAGTGAATAAAAAAAATGTTTCTCTGTGCATGTGAGTGTGTTTTTTGTGACTGCGAGTGACTGAGTTTGAGTGAGAGTGTGTGTGACTGTCTGAGAGTGCCAATTGCGTGTGAATCAGTGAAAATGAAGAGCATGAGAATGTATAAAATGAGTGTACGGCAATGATGGAATGAAAGAGTTTGAGTACGGTAGAATGACTGGATGAAGGATATTGTGAGAGGGAGTACAAGGATTCTGAGGTGAGCTATAAATGGTGCAGCAGGTGCAGTTGCACCAGGAACAGAGGCCTTAGTGGCCTACAGAATCCTACTTACAAGATCAGAGCACCTTTCCAAAAGTTGTAAGTTACAGTCAGCCAGTGTGAAAGGGAGAGTGTGTTTATTGTAGTGTTGCTGGCCCGTGACGCAACAGGCCAGCTGACACAAGCTTAAACATAGGGGTGTGGCATTTGTTATTTGTGGAATCCCCGGATGTTCCGAGGGATTCCACCTCTTTGTGTGTCGTTTGTGGTTTGCTCCGTGGCCTCCGGCCCGGAGCTATAAAAATAAAGAGAGGCGTGGTCTAACAGGGAGTCGCTGCGCCGCAAGCACAGGGACACGGTGCTGTCGGGGATTCCCTCAGCGAAGGCCCTGTTCGACCACGCCCGTCTGTTCTGGCAACCAACAAAAGGCTCGTGTGAGTTATTTAATTGCCCTGACGCGCCTCCCGCTAACCGGGTGTTGTAGCTCTTATAAGAGCTACAACACTACAAATTGGCGACGAGGGTGTGTGGACCCTCGCCCCTGGCTGTGCTCCGCACGGCCATGTGCACGACGCGGTGCGCGCGCGGCAGAGGCACAGCCTCAAAAAAAAAAAGACAAACAAATAAAGCGGCGGCCGCCTAACACGCGGTGCTCGTGCCGGCTCTATTTCTGGTCTAATTATAACAGCAGGAGACAGAGCGGCGGCCGTGCATGACACGGTGCTCGTGCCGGCTCTGAACATTATTCAACAAACAAACAAAAAAAAGATCTAAGTAAGGAACACAAATACACCTGGTGCCTACACAGTAGGATTAAGCCCAACTAGCCACAATGTCTGCAATACCTCCGGTCGAACCTTTCATTGTAGAAGGAGCGCCATCTGCCCAGGCTCCAAAGTGGGAAGAATGGGTAGAAAGAGTACTCCTATTCTTTGAGGCCACCAAAGTAGAAGATGACCAGAAGCGTGCGTTACTGATCCACATAGGAGGTAAAGACATATACAAAATAGCGAAAATCCTCGTGGAGAATTAACCCAAAACATATGCTACGCTGATAGCGGCGCTGAACAGACATTTTGAACCTATGGTCAACACGGACTATGAAAGGTTCATATTTAGACAAGCGAGGCAACAAATGGAAGAATCGCTAGATGCCATCCACCTAAGACTAAGAGAATTAGCGAGCACATGCAGATTCACTGATGAGACTGAAGAGGTCCGAGGACCGCTAATCCAAGGGTGTGCGTCCCTTAGGCTCAGGGAGCGCATCCTCGAGGAATCTGGAAAATCTTTACCCGATATTCTGCAGCTGGGCTGCACTAAGGAGCTGTCGAGAGCTAGAGCTTCGCACATGGAAGCAGCCCTACAGCGTCCCATCAAAGAAGAGGTGACCAATGCGGTCACGGCACCTAGCAGTCGACCCCGACAAATGGGGAATAAGGCACGAGCAAGGCAGTGTGGATATTGTGGTGGGGTGCCACACAGGGCATCAGAGTGCCCAGCTCGAGGGAAAGTGTGTTCCAGCTTTGGAAAGTTGAATCACTTTGCAAAGGTTTGCAGATCGAAAAACACTCGAAGTGCATCTGTCAACGTTGCACTCGAAGAAACGCCTCCAGAGAAGTCGGAGCGGGGAAGTGATATGGATGATGATGAAGCTGTAATTCATGTTGTACACTCTCTATTTGCTGTCCGGCCTTCCAGTCATCGTCAATCACAGCTTCCAAAGTGTCAGATCCTCATGGGCCAGCATGAAATTGTCGCGGTGGTGGATACAGGAGCGTCCATAAATCTACTGGCTGCCGAGGAACACGGCCGGATGTCACCAACTCCAGCACTGACCAAGGCGAACGTCAAGGTGTATGCTTATGGGTAAAGCACACCTTTAGCTCTGAGAGGCATGTTCCAGACAGTTATCACTCATGGATCACAATCCACACCTGCTAAAATCTATGTGACGGAAGGAGGAACTGGTATGCTGTTGGGTTGCAAGACTGCGGAGCAATTAGCAATTGTGACATTTGCTTTTAGCATTCACAAAGAATCCGTGGCTGAATTGGTCGCCCGATATGATGAGGTATTCAATGGCATTGGGTGTCTAAAAGGCCGAGAGATTAAACTACACATTGATCCCACTGTGCAACAGGTAGCCCTCCGCCATCGGAGGGTGGCGTTCCACCTTCGACCACAAGTGGAAAAAGAGTTGGCTAATTTGGAGAAAGCGGGAATCATTGAGAAAGTATCTGGGCCCACTCCTTGGGTATCTCCGATTGTCGTAGCCAGGAAACCCAAACAGCCTGGTGAGGTGCGGATATGTGTGGACATGCGCCTCCCCAATGCTGCCATAAAAAGAGAAATGTGGGGCTCCGAAGATATAAACGTTTGAGTTTTGGAGTGTCCAGTGCTGCAGAGGTGTTCCAAAATGTCATTCAGGAGATGTTGGAGGGTTTGCCTGGGACTATCAATGTCAGTGATGACATTCTTGTCCATGCTCCTACCATTGAGGAGCATCACTCCAGATTACAAAAAGTACTCCAGCGAATTCAAGATTCTGGACTGACCCTGCACCGTCAAAAGTGTGAGTTTCTAAAGGACAGAATACAGTTCTTCGGATATACGTTTTCCGCCAGTAGGGTAGCCCCTGATCCAGCCAAGGTGGATGACATCAAGCAAGCGCTTCCTCCTACAAACATTACCGAAGTGAGGAGCTTCCTAGGGATGGTGAACTATTGTGGCAGATTTATGAAAGATTTGTCTAACCTTACGCAGCCTCTAAGAACTCTCACCAAAGATTCTGAGCCGTGGCGATGGGGTTCTACTGAGCAGATTGCCTTTGACAATATCAAAGTTGCTTTGTCCAGCGAAACTGTCTTAAGATACTTTGATCCTAAGAAGGACACCAAAATTGCAGTTGACGCTTGGCCAAAGGGCCTTGGTGCAGTATTATTGCAGGATCAAGGATAAGGAATGTGGTCTCCCGTTGCGTATGCCAGCCGATCACTCACTGAAACAGAACAGCGTTATTCACAGATCGAAAAGGAAGTGATCGCTGTGCACTGGGGTTGTAAGCATTTTCATATCTATGTGTACGGCCGCCCGTTTGTGGTAACCACTGACCATAAACCGTTGCTTCCTCTCTTTAACGGGACTGCTTCCAAGCCACCTCCTCGAATTGAGAAATGGATGTTGCAAATGCAGGACTATCGGTGCACTTTAGAGTATCGCCCAGGGTCTGAAAATCCGGCAGACTATTTGTCGAGGCATCCTAGAGCTGCATCTGCTACAGAAGTGGAGGAAGGTCAGGAAACTGAAGAATATGTCCGATATGTCACTGATCGGTCCCTGCCTCTGCCAATGACCATGGATGTAGTTGTACAAGCGACCAAAAGTGATGAATGTTTGCAGAAGGTTTTAGTGGCCATGCAGAGTAATCAATGGCATCGTCTTAAGGGACAATTACCGGTGCTGAATACTGAGTCTCAACGGATCATTGGGAGTCTGTACCATGTTAAGGATGAACTCACCACTGATGCTACAGGGTGTCTCCTAAGGGGAAATCGGCTGGTTATTCCTTCCTCCCTCACCTCCAAAGTTGTCAAGTTAGCCCATAATGGCCACCAAGGGATGGTCAAAACCAAGAGCTGTCTCCGGTCAAAGGTGTGGTTTCCTCTTATGGATGAACAAGTTGAAAGACTGGTGAGATCTTGCAGGTGGTGTCAGGCAACAGGTGAGTCAAGTAGGCCTGTTCCAATCGAAACTGAACCTTTCCCGACTGGTCCTTGGGTCTCAGCTAGTTTGGATTTTGGCAGTTTGCCTGACGGACGCCACACGATGGTCATCATTGATGATTTCTCGAAGTATCCAGAAGTAGAGATCATCCCTGCCCTCACTGCTGAAGTGGTGATTTCAGTTATCGAGAAAACCATGGCCACTCATGGTCTAATAGCTGAGATAAAAACAGACAACGGACCACCTTTTTCAAAGTAAGGAACTGGCTGAATATCTGAAGAGTACAGGAACCCGTCATCGCAGAATCACCCCGCGTTGGCCCCAAGCTAATGGTGAGGTAGAAAGATTTATGCGGACTTTAAACAAGGTGATTAGAATTGCACTAGCTGGAGGTCAAGCTGTGGAGTACGCCATTTTCTCATTTCTACGGAACTATAGGCAAACTCTCCATTCCACCACGAATCGAGCGCCTAGTCACATGGCATTTGGGAGAGTGTCTCTAGATGCTATTCCTCATAAACCTTCTTGGAGTCCTCCTCCTATGATTCCAGGTCTTGTTCAGGAGAAGAGACGGGTGTCTAATCAGCGAGCGAGCCGGACTCGACGTGCGGTCTTGTCCGATCTCAAAGTGGGTGAAAAGTGTTGCTTAAACAGTCCCTGCCTGGCAGTAAATTTCGTATGCCATTTGGTTCTGTCCCGTGGAAGATTGTTCACCGAAATGGGTCTGCCGTTGTTGCCCAGCGGGGAACGACCCTAGTGACTCGTAATATCTCTTTCTTTAAGAAGTTTCACTCGTCGGAAAGTAATGGTGATGAAGCAGTTGGGGACATTGATGATGTTGGGCCGGTGTCTCCAGGACCTGTTTTGGAGAATTCATCGTGTGATGCCGGTGATGTGCGAAGTGGTATTCCTGCTGTGATCCAGGTGGGGCAGCCGATGGATGGACCTGCACCGGAGTCTCTGTCCCACCGGTCTGGGTCTGCTCGATATGGTCTGCGTAGCAATCTGTGTCACTCCGTCAGGCTACGTGATCACCTGTGTGACTGATTGCTAAATGTGTTAGGTGTTGTTTTACGTTTTTGTATTTTTTGGAGGAATGTAGTGTTGCTGGCCCGTGACGCAACAGGCCAGCCGACACAAGCTTAAACATAGGGGTGGGCCATTTGTAATTTGTGGAATCCCCGGATGTTCTGAGGGATTCCACCTCTTTGTGTGTCGTTTGTGGTTTGCTCTGTGGCCTCCGGCCCGGAGCTATAAAAATAAAGAGAGGCGTGGTCTAACAGGGAGTCGATGCGCCGCAAGCACAGGGACACGGTGCTGTCGGGGAGGGGATTCCCTCAGCGAAGGCCCTGTTCGACCACGCCGTCTGTTCTGGCAACCAACAAAAGGCTCGTGCGAGTTATTTAATTGCCCTGACGCGCCTCCCGCTAACCGGGTGTTGTAGCTCTTATCAGAGCTACAACACTACATTTGTAAGTGAGATTTAGACCCAGTGAATGTGAGTATGTTGGTGTGTGAGTCGCAGTGAGCGGGAGTGAGTATTACTGAGAACTCGTAAGTGGAAGAGTGAGAGTTAAAGAAAATGATGGGGAAAAGGGAATGCAAGAGGTTGTGAGGATGAATGAGAGTGCAATAGTGTAAGTGAGTAGCAGGGTTTTTGGAGTGTTTTATGATGGTCAGTCTTCCGTTGTTCATGGGAGACTCGATAGAATTATGTGGTGACAGCGTCACCCAAGAAACACATCGCTGCTTGCACATTGGAGGTAATCTTTGCATAAGGGAGTGCACCCATAGACCAATGCAGGCCCTGACATACTAGAAGTACTTGTTGGCGTAGGAGTGCCCATAGAAAAAGGCAGGTGCTGGCATACTGGAGGAAAATCTTGGCATGGGGAAACCCTTGGCAAAATGCTGGCACTGGGCATTGGAGGTCATTCTTGGCATAAGGGAAGGCAGACAGTGCAAAATGCAGACCCTGACATGTTAGAAGTAATACTTCACATACAGAGACAGCTATGGTACTGTGCTTTTGCTGGCATACTGGGGGTCACTGTCAGCCTGGGCAGAGATACTTTAAGGTCATGGGCAAAGTGGGCTCTGGCCCAGGGCCCCAGCTTTTCAGGTGGAGCCTGATAAAGGCAGCTCTGTTCTTGCCCTGATGACCTTTAAATAAGTCTTAAACATCTTGTTTTAAATGTCATGTTCCTTTAATTTATTTTTTTATGTGGGCAATGTGTGAGAATATATTACAGATGTTTAATGCCACATCCATAAAAACGTTTCTTTTGGATCGAAACAGAACCTCACATAAGAAGTGGGAGGTTGTCCCATATATTATTTGCAATATTAGTGAGCTGCTGCTATGTTACAATATTAAAAACACTCAACACTATCCCTGAATATAAACATTTGGACAAGCGCGCCAGTGCACTGTCAGTGGCCTACCCAAAGAGGGCATGAAAGAGCTAAAATTGTATCATAAGTTCAAAGCTGTTCTGAACAGAGGCCTCCAAAGTATGTTTGGCCCAGGCTCCCCAAAATCCTTAAGATGTCCCTGGGCCTGGGCCCATTTGCGCCTGCGCAATGCATTGGACTGGCCGACACGTCACGTGTGGAAACTTAAATGAAACGGGCAGGCCCCGTACATCCCTGCATCGCAGCACCCTGTAGGGGCTCAGGACAGCACCTGTCAAGATAAACGTCTACCTTTTGTTTATCAAACAAAACATAGATCACATGCTTTTTAAAGTTGTGCGCATGGAGGATCAGGAATGCCTTCAGTGTAAAAATACTGCAATTTAAGTACTGATGCTTCGACATAGCGTGTCCTCTCACTGTAAACCCACCGCTTCGTGAAAGAGTAATATTTAATTTTCTAACGCTAATAATTCTGCCTGTTATCCTGGGGTGCATCTTTTGGAGACCTGGCGTGGGTGCAGTTCACAGTATGAGCCTGTCCAGGTGCAAGGTTCTGGCAGCTCTTTCATTGAAACCACAACGAAGTGGCTTTAAGATGACATATTCATGCGTTATATCAATGCCAGAATTTGCAAACAGGAAAGAAGGACATTTAAAAGGTGGGGGAGGGGAATATTTTAGGTGGTAGATATCTAAAATATAACTTTTTGGCTTAAAACAAACTGGAGTCGCTGAATTGGATGTGCTGGCCTCAGTGATTATAATACACCCAAATAATTAAATCTGAAGCGAGGTTAAGGACTTTGTCTCATTCCTAAGATCTCATTAAGCAAAAATCAACCAGGATTTTTCACAGAAGGCGTTTGCCTCTGAAGTCCAAGAGGGCGGGGTCAGCATCATGCCTGATGACTCCTCCTAGGGATGTTACGCCAATAGGTTCTGGGAGCTGTAGTCCATGTTCACTTCAGTTGATCAAATGAAACAAACACACCTGAACACACTGATTTCACTGCTTAATTTGAGCCAGTGGTTTCCTGTGCTCGGCATTGTCACTTAATTATCAACACCGTAACTGATGACAGTCTGCCACATGGTGGCGCTGTGAGCACAGCAACAGTTGTTTAATAATTCAATGTATATTAAAAATGACAAATGCCTGCCGCCTAAGCCATTCTTATAGCTTTGGGGGCCTGATATTGTCTGAATGCCACACTTGTAGGACTGTGATGGTTAGTAGTTGTGTTGTTACTGCCATTAGCAGCGCTAGAAGTGGTAATCAATGGTGCAAGCTGCAGTGGCTCCTGAGAAGGGCACTGGCACTTATTTTTTCACAAATTAAGCACTGACTCATTTATATATTAAAAAAGACTCTGAGGCCTTACATCCTAGGTGAGGTGGCGTCATCTGATAACTTTATTCAGACATCCCCAGGTGTGGAACCATCTCCCCCACGTGACACATGACTGGCTCTTCCTGATTCCATTACAAGCCCATCCACCTCTGCAAACAGACACATTTTCATTGGCAGTCTCACCTGAGTGAGCTAAGCACTTAATGAATATTGAGTCTGAATTACCTCCTGCCTGTCCCCTGCGGAGTGCCAGGCGCTTTGGCAGACAAGTGTGGCAGCGCTCAAGGACGCATCTGCTGATGGTCTGAGCGCGTGCACGCTGTGTGCGTGCGAGGGAAGACGTGAGCATCCTTGCTAACCCTACAGATTTAAGAGGTAGCATACTATTTTGTCAGCAAAGCTACATCCTCTAGTTTGCTCAGTCATCCCTCTGCTTATGGGGAAGCAGCACCGCTAAGGAGGTGAAATCCAGCTCCGCCGGAAGGAAGAGATCAGCAGATCGCTGAAAGCTTTACAGCGTTCTGAAGTGCATGTCTTGCAGCAGTCTGCTGCTGAATTCAGTGAGGTCCAGGTTTACATAGTAGACACTCAATGCAGGGCAGGAAGTAAAGTTGCTGCACTGTGTTCGGAGAGAACAGTACAACATCTACTAAGATGTGGTGCTGTTTTACTCTCTCCATGTGCTGTTGTGCTTTTGGCTGCCTGAGTCAAACTAAATACCCTTGCTCGATAATGCAAGGGTGTCTACATTGTGGGAAGTGTATTTTTGTGCTTGATGGAGTCCCTTCCAGTATAAAAACCATGCTTTAGGGCATGTCCCACTTTTTATGTGTGCTGTACACTGCATCACACATGGAATGATGGTAAAACGAGGAGAAATAAAAACATTTCTCTAAATAACACCTGTCTTGAGGAGGCACAAACAGTGTTTAATTTGAGCCGGTGGTTTCCGGTAGGGGGCACCGGCACTTATTTTTTGGGGACGCCACTTATTTTTCTGCCTCAGGCATTTACTGTGAGCAAAAGACACATATGGGAAAGGCGGAGGAAGAGAAAGACGGAAAAGCTTCAGAAAGGAAGAAAGCAGAAAGCTGCAAGAGTGAGCTAAAGGGGCAGTGAGTGCCTGTAAATGGATTAAATCAGCCCAAGAAGGCATTTGGATTACCGCTGCCTCAGTATTCTGTGCTCACACATTCAATTGCAGCAGTTGTGTGTTGCTTTGGGCACTGACTCATTTTTTATTTTGCAAATTAAGCCTTGGGCACCAAATTTTTGTGCCAATTCATGTCTATAATTCTCTTTAGATAGGGTTTTCCCTCAAAACACATGGGTGATTCCATGGGGACTCCCATGCAACACTGCCATTGGTGCAAAGGAACAAGAGGCAGTAGATTGCCACCTTTGCCTTACTTTTGGTAACAATCCAACGCAAATCCCAATTTTCATTCCATTGTTAATCCCACCACAACACTTTGCATCCGGTTTATGTTAAAAATGTAACGCACCTCTGGGCATACTACTGTTCTCTGAGCTCCAGGTAATTAACGGCTGGTCATATGCCTCGATGGATGACCCTGCCACACATTCTTGATAGATGCCCGATTGTGAAGCCCTCTTTAGGCATTTCTTCGATAACAGAGCAGGCAGAGTGGGGCTGTTGGCACTGGCGAGGGCAGTTCAGGTGGCATGAGAAAGGGCTAGGGCACTTGTGGGCTGCCACATACTAAGTAATCATCAACAATACCCCTGACTGCCGTGGGAGTCTCAGGAGATGATGGGAACAAGACATAGGTGACATGGGAGGCATAGATTGAGAGGTGGCCCTGATACAACCCTTGCAGTGGCCATCAGGCCTCGGTTCTGATTGATACAGTTGAAAGCCCTTAATAGAATGCACTTAGCTAGGTATAGGTCCACAAGACAGGGAGAATCCCCAGGATAGACTGCTCACAATGTGGGGCCTCCACGGGGTCCTTCTTGCTCATGTTATGGGAGTGTTCTGAAATCCCTAAATATTGGAAGAGCATACTTGGAGAGCTGGAGAAGATATTGGAAGAAGGTATCCCACTTAATCCTCACTTCATACTCCTGAGCGTCCAGGGAGATGTTAACCTTCCCCGCAGGAAATTAGTGTTCTGCTTCTCCAGCCAGGAGGTGGCGAAGAGGGCTATAACACATGTTTGGGGGTATGAACGCGGTCCCCCAAGTCCTAGTGGAAGGCAGGAATGGACATGTGCATGTGGGCTGAAAAAGTGGTGTAGGCAGCCAAAGGATGCCCTCTGAAATTTGAGAAGATGTGGGCTCTGTAGAACTTTCATATGATGCCCCAACCCCTGTTTTGTAGAGACCGGCCTGATGTAATACCTTCTGCATGTACACATTGGCATCATGTTTCTTGCTCAATGTGTTTTTTTTGTGCAAAAAGCAAATACAAGCAAAAAAATGAAAAAGAAATGCAAATCCGACCCAAAGTGTTTGTAACTCTGGGCCTGAGTATCTCTACTTCACCACAGAGGTATGTTTACCTGGCTCAGAAGCAATGCAAAGTACAAGTTACTTACCTTTGGTAACAAAATATCTGGTAGAGACATATTCTAGTTGCAGATTCCTTACCTTAGAATTTCCCCCCAGGCATCAGACTGGATCCAGAGATTTTTCTTTGAGCAATACCCTTGCGAGTCGGTAGGTGGTCTCAGTTGACTCTGTAGGTGTCGTGGTCGCTGTGATGACATCGGGAGTAGTACATAAATGCCGCCCTCGTGCAGTGACGTCCGTTTCTTTTAACCACTTTCCATGCCAGAGTGCAGAGCCGCTAAGAACACTGAGATTGGTGTACCAGAGCTAAGGACCTGAAAGGGGGAATCCCTGTCCCTAGAAATCAGTTTGCAAGCGGGGAAGATGGGTGGGCAGTAAGGAATCTGCAACTAGAATATGTCTCTACCAGATATTTCGTAACCGAAGGTATGTAACTTGTATATCTGATAGAGACTTCTAGTTGCAGATTCCTTACCTTAGAATAGATACCCAAGCAATGCCATCCTCGGTGGTGGGCTGCGAACCAAGATCATACTAGGAAGTCCAGTAGGACCGAGCGACCAAATAGCCGTCTCGACGGACCTCACTGTCCAGGCAATAGTGCTTAGCAAACGTGTGCAGGGACGCCCGCGTAGCCTCCTGGCAGATATCCAGGACAGGAACTCCGCATGCTAACGCAGTGGAAGCAGCTGTTGCTCTGGTGGAATGAGCACGCAAGCCTTCAGAAAGTTGCTTTTTGGCCAAAGCGTAGCACATTTTGATGCAAAGAAGAACCCATCGAGAGATGGTACGCTTTTGCACCGCCTTCCCTTTTTTCACACCCACATACCCAACGAAGAGTTGATAGTCCACATGGAAATCTTTAGTACAATTGAGGTAGAACTCCAATGCTCTTTATCGGTCCAGACGGTGGAGTCTCTCCTCCTCATGGGAAGGATGTGGGGGTGCGTAGAAAGTGATGGACTGGCCTACATGAAAGGGTGTAACCACCGTAGGAAGGAAGGATGCCGTAGTGCGTAACACGACTTTGTCAGGGTGCTCATGCAAGTATGGAGGTTTTGAGGAAAGGGCCTGTAGCTCACTCACCCTGAGAGCAGAGTTGATAGCGACTAGAAAGACAGTTTTCAAGGTGAGGAGCAGCAAGGGACAATTATGCATTGGCTCAAATGGGGTACACATCAAATAAGTAAGTACAAGATTAAGGTCCCACTGAGGCATGATAAATGGGGTGGTAGGAAATAAATGGGTGAGCCCTTTTAGGAATCTATTCACAGTAGAAGATTTAAAGAGTGAGGGCTGATCAGGTAGCCTAAGAAAGGCCGAAATGGGAGATAAATACCCTTTAAGGGTGCCCAAAGCAGAGCCCTGCTGGGCTACAGAATGAATGAACAGAAGAACCTCGGATAGAAGGGCAGAAAGGGGATCAACAGATTTGTTGGTACACCATGCCACAAATGTATTCCAATGACAGGCTTATACAGTTTTAGTTGATGGACGCCTGGCTGCCGAGATAACATTGCAGACTTCGGGTGGAAGGGCAAAAACCGTCAACTGGCGCCGCTCCATCCCCATGCATGAAGGCGGAGGTTAGACAGGTTCGGGTGAAGAACCGTAACATGTTGCTGCGACAGAAGATCCGCCCGAAGAGGCAATCTGAGTGGAGATTCGATGGATATGCTCAATAACTCTGGATACCACACTCTCCGAGCCCAGTCGTTCTTGATTTTCTTGAGAACTCTGGGCAGAAGAGGGATAGGTGGGAAGGCATAAAGGGGCCGGAGGTCCACTCGAGACGAAAAGCGTCTCAGAGCGAGTGCCGCCTTGGAAACTCCAATGCGCAAAACAGCTGACATTGTGCGCTCTCTGCGGAGGTGAACATATCTAACCAAAGCGCTCCCCACTGCTGAAGGAGACCTTGCGCCACCTCCAGATGAAGACTCCATTCGTGTTCGACTGTGCGTCGACGGCTGAGTTTGTGCGCTCTGGCATTTAGGGAGCCCGCCAGATGTTGAACCATCAGGGTAATGCCCTGATGTTCCAGCCATGTCCACAGGTATAGTGCCTCCTGACAAAGGGTCCAGGACCCTACTCTGCCCTGTTTGTTGAAGTACCACATGGGGGTAGTATTGTCCGTAAACACCTGCACCACCCTTCCTTTGAGAGAGGGAAGGAATGCTTTCAACGCAAGCCTGATCACCCGGAGCTCCAGCAGATTTATATGGAGCCCCGACTCCACCGGAGACCAGAGGCCTCTGATCTCCCCGCCTCTCCCATGTGGCCACCCCAACCCAAAGGTGACACATCTGTCACTATAAAGAGATCTGGTTGGGGAAGGAAGAGGGATCTGCCGTGGACCCAATTGGGATTTGAAAGCCACCACTGCAGGTCTTTCGCAGTTCCCGCCGAGATCTGGACCAGGTCGGAGAGATTCCCCTGATGCTGCGCCCACTGGAACTTCAGGTCCCACTGCAGAGCCCGCATATGCCATCTGGCATGTGTTACTAGTAGGATGCAAGAGTTCATGAGGCCCAGCAGCCTCAGTCAGTCTCACCAAAACCCAAGACGAAGGCCGAAAGATCAGAATGATAGCCTGAATGTCTTGGACTCGTTTTTCTGGAGGATAAGCCCGAAACTGCACTGGGTCCAGAACTGCCCCGATAAAAGGGAGCAACTGAGAGGGAGTCAGGTGTGACTTCGGCACGTTGATAGTGAACCCCAGCTTGTGCAGGAAGTTCGCCGTAGTCTGAGGGTGGGAGATGACTTTCTGGGGCGAGTCCACCTTCAAAAGCCAGTCATCGAAGTAGTGGAAGACTGAAACCCCTAACCTGCGCAGATGAGCTGCAACCACCGCCATCACTTTCGTGAACACCTGAGGGGTGCTTGTGAGGCCAAAGGGGAGCACGGTAAACTGAAAGTGCTCGTGACCTACCACGAATCGTAGGTAACGTCTGTGTGCAGGCAGGATGGGGATGTGGAAATAAGCGTCCTACAAGTCCAACGCTACCAGCCAGTCTCCTGGGTCTAAGACAAACAGGAGCTGAGCAAGGGTGAGCATTTTGAATTTCTCCTTCTTGAGGAAGTAGTTTAGGTCCCGAAGGTCTAGGATAGGACATAAGCCACTGTCCTTCTTTGGTATCAGAAAGTAGCAGGAATAACAATCACAACCTACTTCTGGCTCCGGGAGCTTTTCTATAGCTCCCTTGGCCAATAGAGCTGTGACTTCCTGGCAGAAAAGCGCCAAATGATCCTCCGGAAGGTGATGGAAGGATGGTGGCATGGGTGGTTAAGCAGATTCAAAAGAGAGGGAGTAGCCCTTTCGAACGATCTGCAAAACCCACCCGTCCGTGGTGATACGTTCCCAGTGGGGCAGGTGATGGCGAATCCTGCCACCAACTGGAAGGGAGTGAGGGGACGGACTAGAAGGGTTTGGAGGCTGCAGCGGGGGCAGAGGTGGACTGGACAGACTTCTGGTTCCCTGTCCCACGGCCACGTGGGATTCCACGTCCTCAGCCACACGTAGGCTGACCAGCGTGCGAGGCACAGTGGCTGTGTCTGACCAGCGTGCGAGGCACGGTGGCTGTGTGAAGTGCGCAACAGGGAGCCCCTTCCGTGTCCACGAAAGGGGCGAAAAGTGGACTGTGGTGGGCGAGGGGCCGAGGAAAGACCAAGGGACCAAGCCGTAGCCTGGGAATTCTTGAATCTCTCCAAGGCCAAGTCCGCTTTGTCTCCAAAGAGACAGGTGCCATCAAAGGGCATGTCCATGAATGACTGTTGGACATCCCCCGAAAAAACAGAAGTACGTAACCAGGCGTGGCACCATAAGGCCACTGTCATAGCAACCGATCTGCCCAGAGAGTCAGTCGTATTCCAGCCCACAACGGATTGTTAACTTTGCAGCATCTCTTCCATCCTTCACAGCTTGGGAGACGATAGCATGGGCGTCCTCTGGTATCTGCCTCAGGACTTGCACAACCGTATCCCACAAAGAGTGGGTATAGCGGCCCAAAAGGCATGCGGTGTTCACAGACTGCAGCGTGAGACTGGAGGAGGAAAACAACTTCTTGCCAAACTGTTCCAGCCTTTTGGATTCCCTATCTGGGGGTGCGGAAGGGAATGTGCCTGAAGAAGAGGAAGCCTGGATAACAAGACTCTCAGGCGTGGGGTGCTGGGACAGGAATTTAGGGTCGTTCAGAGAGGGCCGATGGGGCGTGCGATAGTCCTATTCACAGGAGCCCCTGTGTTGGGTGTGGCAGGGTAGCTTTTCTCCAGATCAGCGCATGGTGCGGAAAGAAAAGAACTGACGTCACTGCGCGAGGGCGGCGTCTATGTACTAATCCCGATGTCATCATGGCGACTACGACGCCTGCGGAGTCGACTGACGCCACCTACTGTCGTGCAAGGGTATTGCTCGAAGAAAAATCTCCGGATCCAGTCTGATGCCTGGGGGAAAATTCTAAGGTAAGGAATCTGCAACTAGAAGTCTCTATCAGATATGTCTCTCTAATCCCAGACCCAAAGCATGCTCTAATATCTCCTGTGATGTATTTATTGTGTCAAAGGTATTATGATGTAATTTCCACTGATGTCATCATTACGCTTATTGGTGCTTTTAAAATTTGGAAGTCCAATTTTATTTAAGTAAGGCATTTGGTAATGCCATTAGCGTACTCCTAAGAAAAGCTTCACGCAGCTGCACTATTTATTTGTTTAAGCATTCATTCATTTATTTATTTATGTATTTATTATTCTTACAAAATAGCCACCTGTGCTGGCCATGAGTTTGGGGTAGTCTGCATTTTGCTGTGCTTGCTGGGATACCGTGGCGTGGTGTGCTCCCACACTTCAGGTAGAGATAGCTACGTTTACCAAGCATCTGCGAAACCTAAGTGACTGGTTATGTTACAGATGTTTCCTGGGAGGGTATAGCATAAGAAGGGGTGGTATGATCTGAAACATACCCTGAAATATACCTGCTGACATCCAAGTGTGTTGCTTCTCGCTCGGGCCACATCAGGACCACCCAGTCAGCGCGGAGTTTTTCCTCCACATCCAGACACAGCACGTGGACCATGAGTCAGGAGTTTCCTGTGACATGGATATTGCAAACGTCGATCAGACTTTCTGTTTCCCACCAGGACGGGTGCCAATAAAGAGCAGTCAGCCCGGTGCCCTTTCCGTCTGTGTGACCTAAGGTGCGATGAACAAATCACCTGCACACAGGGATGGCATCCGTATCACGGCAATGTCCTCGGATGTTGTACAGCTCAACAAAATAAACATTTTTTTGTTTTTCCTTATTTTTTCCCCATGTCTTTTCTATTTCTGCAACTGTCTGGTAGGACACCTTGGCTTCCTTCTCCATGTTGGGTGCTGCTGTAATGCCCCTTTTGTTTCCTACGAACTGAAGGTGCCCTTCTCATCTCATTTTCATCTGTTCAATATTTCAAATAACATAATGTCCTTCTTAGGATTGGTTGTTACTGCACAAATGTTTCAACCTATTAGTTATGTTTTTTAGGTCTTTCAATTGTTCACCATTTTACATTGTTAGGGTCGAGCCTGAGAGAACATGCGCTAACGCATGCGTCTCTCGCTTGAGAGGCACTGTTGAATACCTAAAAGAGCTTGGAGTACGCCTCTTGCTTACCATTTGTTGGCTTCCGTGGCACTCTTATTTACAGCCTCGTAATTCGTCAAGGCAGTCCTAACATTATTTCCATTCCTCTCTGTGGAGCAGGGACCAATCTCTTATTGATTCAATGTAATCAGTGCCCGTCCACTGCTCCCGACATGATTGAGGTACTAATTAGTGCCCTGCAAACAGAAGGCGTGTAACTGGCAGAAGCATGCCAAGCAGGACAACCAAAATTGCAAAGATTTATTTTCTATTGTTAAGCTTCTTTTATTTTGCTAAATCTTATTTTCTCACTTTGTACTCGTTTCCGTTTTACTCCTGCACGCTGTTCTCAAAAGATTAGTTTTTCTTTGCAAAGCAACATTGTTTCTTATGTGTAATTTCTGAAATTTGCTTTAATACATAATCATGCAGTATACCCCAATCAAAGCCACTCCAATCCGCGCCACCTTACCCCACACCAATACACCCCACTCAAACCAATCCACTCCAGACCATTCAATCGACTCCCCTCCAGTCTAAACCACTCACCCCAATCCAATCCACTCCCCCACACTCCAATTCTCCCACCCCACTTCAATCTGCCCCACTCTAATCTGCCTCACCCCAATTTGCCCCACTCCAGTCCAAAACAATCTGCCTCACTCAAATCGTCCACACTACAATCTGCCCCACTCCATCCAAAACAATCTGCCCCACTCCAAAACAATGTGCCCCACTCCAGTCCAAAACAATTAGCCCATATCCAGTTCAAAACAATCTGCCCCACTCTAATCCAAAACAATCTGCCCCTCTTCAATCCACCCCATTCCAATCTTCCCCACTCCGATACAACACAATTTGGCCCACTCCAATCTGACCCACTCCAATCCAAAACAATCTGCCGCACTCAATCCAAAACAGTCGGCCCCACTTTAATCTGCCCTACTTCAATCTAAAACAATCTGACCCACTCAAATATGTCCCACTCAATCTGCCCTACTCCAGTCTGCCCCACCCCAATCCACCCACACCAGTCCACCCACTCCAATTCACCCTGCTCCACTCTAGTCCCATCCACCCCAAATCAATGCAATCTACCCTTTGTGGGGAATGGGGCCTCTCTGAAGGGTTAGGGGCCCCCTGAAAGGTTCCACCCCGCAGGGGCTGAAGGACTTTTGTTATGCCCCTACTACTGCAGCCCCATTCACCCAACAGCAGTCCAGGCCAATGTGGAACAAAGGCAAAAGAGAACACACTATTATCCTGAACTACACAAAGCACAATCTTCATCTGCAACACTATATAAACAGGAAGAGTGCGGCAATGCTTGAGGCAACAACAGTTGGTGTATATTCACAAAACACAACCTACACAAGGCCCACAACACATAAACAGCACAATTAGTGCCTGGTTTTCAGCACCACCAATAACACAGCTACAATCTGGTTATAATGAAGATGACACCACAGGGTACCATCCTACACATGACCTGCACAAAGCCACATAGAACAGGCTACATCACCACCTGCAACGCCAACCACAGAAACAACCCAGCAACAAAGGAGGAAACAACATGAAATGCACAATCCAGAACACAACCTACACATGACCAGCATCAAGCCCCATAGAACAGCTTACATCACCACCTGCTGGGTGAACCATAGCAACAACACTTGATGCACAATCCAGAACACAACCTACACATGACCAGCACAAAGCAACATAGAACAGTCTACATCACCACCTGTAACGCCAACCACAGCAACAACCCAGCAACAAAGTAGGAAACAACACTTGATGCACAATCCAGAACACAACCTACACATGACCAGCACCAAGCTACATGGAACAGTATACATCAGCATCTTCATGTCCAACCACAGCAACAACCCGGCAACAACACTGGATGCTCAATCCAGAATGCAACCTACACATGACCAGTGCCACGCCACATAGAACAGTCTACATCACCACCTGCAAGGCCAACGACAGCAACAACCCAGCAACAAAGGAAACAACAATAGATGCACAATCCAGAACACAATCGACACATGACCAGTACCAACCCCCATAGAACAGCTTACATCACCACCTGCAGGGTCAACCACAGCAACAACCCAGGCAACAATGGAGGCACCACAAGAGATGCACAATCCAGAACACAACCTACACATGACCAGCACCAATCCACAAAAGGTAGTCTACATCAGCACCTGCAGGACAAATCACAGAAACACCCAGGCAACAATGGAGGCAACAACAATAGATGCACAATTCAGAACGCAACCTACACATGACCAGCACCAAGCCCCGGAGAAGCAGCGTACATTAGCCCCTTCATGACCAACCACTGCAACACCCCAGGCAACAACAATAAATGCCCAGGCCGTAACACAACCTACACATGACCAGCCTCACGCCACACAGAGCAGTCTACATCAGCATCTGCAGGACCAACCACAGAAACAACCCAGGCAACAATGGAAGCTACAATAATAGATGCACAGTACAAAACACAACCTACACATGACCAGCAGAAGCCCCATAGAACAGCTTAAATCCGCACCTGCAGGACCAACCACAGCAACAAACCAGGCAAAAATGGAGGCAACAACAACAGATGCACAATCCAGAACACAACCTGTACATGGCCAGCACCACGCCCCATAGAACAGTCTACATTAGCACCTGCAGGACCAACCACAGCAACAACCCAGGCAACAAAGGAGGTAACAGCAATAGATGCACAATCCAGAACACAACCTACACATAACCAGCACCAAGCATACCATACAGTCTACATCAGCACCTGCAGGGTTAACCATTGCAACAACCCAGGCAGCAATTGAGGCAACAACAACAGATGCACAATCCAGAACACAACCTGTACATGGCCATCACCAAGCCCCAAAGAACAGTCTACATCAGCACCTGCAGTACCAACCAAAGCAACAACCCAGGCAACAAAGAAGGAAACAACAATAGATGCACAAACCAGAACACAATCTACACATGACCAGCACCAATCCACACGGAACAGTCTACATCAGCACCTGCAGGACAAACCGCAGCAACAACCCAGGCAACAATGAAGGCAACAACAACAGATGCACAATCCAGAACACAACCTGTACATGACCAGCACCAAGCCCCGTAGAACAGCCTACATGAGCACCTGCAGGACCAACCAAAGCAATAACCCAGGCAGCAAAGGAGGCAACAACAATAATGCACAATCCAGAACACAACCTGCACATAATCAGCACCTGCAGGACCAACCAAAGCAACAAGCCAGGCAGCAAAGGAGGCAACAACAATAATGCACAATCCAGAACACAACCTCGACATGACCAGCACCAATCCACAAGGAACAGTCTACATCAACACCTGCAGGACCAACAAAGCAACAACCCAGGCAACAAAGAAGAAAAAAAAACAATAGATGCACAATCCAGAACACAGCCAAGCAGCACCAATCATACAGTAACAACAACCCTGGTTACAACAGTAGCAACACACCGAGTGCACAATCATTCAACACCATCATAACTTGCAAGTGTTTAGGGCGCCTGTATGTGTTATCCTTGTGTGCGGTGCTGCTTGTAACGTGTTGTCTGTGTGCATGGGCGCCTGGATGCGTGCTGTCCGCCTGCCCACAAGGTACCTGTATGTGGATTGGTCTGTGTGTTGCTGGGAGTTTGCATCTGTCGTGATCTGTCTAGAGGCCATGTATATGTGATGTGTATGTGCCTTGCGTGTTGTGTACCATTATACAAAGGCTTGCTTGTTGCCATGGCAGCAGGTGTTACCGACATTTCCCAGTGACCAGAACGCTTAAGGCACTGTAGAATGTATCTTGCCACTTGCATCTATACCCCGTCCCCCCGCCCCCTGCACGCCCTCCGCACACAGTATTTTTATTTCCATGTCTGTTTCCATTGTGGAAATAAACCTCTTCAAGATAGTCAACTGGGTTCCCCTTTATCTGAGATTCAGTGAAGCAGTGGGAGGGGGGGGGGGCAGTGGGAGGGGCACCCTCAAGCAGAATGATAAGGGAACGGGTCCTGTGCGCCGATCTGAGAGGAGCTGGCAATTACCAGAGTGATGAACAGGCCAAGTGGCGGCGAAACTCGCCCCATCTGCTGGATGGCACTATCAGCAGAAATCAAAGGGCAGCCAGACAGAAGCATCTTCTGTTCCTCCCAGGGGCAGCCTCCTTCTCCAGCTGAGACAGCAGCTGCACCCAGAGCCCAAGGAGATGACGGGCGCGGATGCCGCGGTCCCGGCGGACCACGGGGCGCACTGTGTGCTCCTGGGCGGAGGAGGTGCCAGGCTGCCTCGTGCCTGCTGGGGTCGGACCTGCGCCCAGGCTGGCGTCATCAGGGCGTCTGTCTGTGACATCACGTGCATGGAATGGAGAATTGTCTGAAAAGGAATACGGGGAGAGGACGGGGCCAGGGCTGCCGACCTAGGACCGGGTTCGAGTCTCGGCGTCGGCTCACCATCCTGTGATTGTGAGCAATCACTTAATCTCCCCGTGCCTAACAAAAAACAGAATATGTCCCTATGTAATGTAACGGTGCTTATGTAAATTGCTCCAATACCTTTGGGTTGACTTCGCGCTATTTAAAAAAAAAAAAAAACTGCAAAAAAAGAGTGTAGCGCCTCTTCTCCCACCAGCTCTGCGCACAGACTGGAGCGAGTGGGCGCGAGAGTGGTAGAAAAAACATCATAGTCATGTCTGCTTATGGTCCAGATAAGTGGAAGCGTTATTACTAGCAGATCAATACACTGAGTAAAAGAAACATACTCACTGCTATAAGAAGGATGCGAGAAGCATTAAACATCCATGTGCAGACAGGGGAGTATTAATATTATATATGTCGGATGCACATGCACAGAGTGCTTGGAAAGTATTACTGGAGGGCCGTCTGACATATAGAATGAATGCATGCATTACTGAATTAAAGCCTTGAGCCGCCGTATGTATAGAGCTCATGATGGAGGTATTCTTGCAACAGAAGACATTGCATGCTTCGGGATGCTGATGCACACAGAACATGGAAGCTTTATATATAACCTTCTGTATGCACACACATACAATGTATGGCTGCATTATGGCCAAGAAGCTTTAAGTATCCGTGAAAACGCGTTCCGGGCACTTAGGAATAAAGTAGAAGGATTGTATGCTGGTGTATAGGTGTGCAGACAAATGTATGGTTTCTTGAGGAGAAGCTTTATACGTACGACTGCACAGACAAACAGGGGAGGCCCTTGGTGTCTGTGCAGGAAACTGTGACACCTTTATATGGAATAAAATTGATGAAATTTAACTCTGAACTTTGAACTTTACTTTGGCCTTACGATTTGGAGACGATCTAGGGATCAGTGCAGCCGTCTGGTGGATATTGTTCCATCTGTTGTGGATTATTTATATATATATGCAGAAGCCTTATTGCATAAGAAGCGATCTGTGCCGCCAGGCAACTGGAAGCATTAGATGTTTTCATACACATGCGCAGAAGGGAGGTAACCATTAATGTCGCTATCCCAGTAATTACAGCGCAAATGGAAGCCTTATTAAAGAGGATAGGAGAGTGTTACACGTGCAGTATTAATGGAAGCATTATGGGAGGTGAAGTATTGTATATGACATTCCAGAAGTGAATGTAGGAATCATTTTAAGGGAATCATTAGGTCGAAGCTTGTCAGACAGCGCAGCAGTCTGGTTTGCTAAAGACATCTTGGGGACATTCGGAACGCTTCCCTGGGAATGCATTACAACCGTTCCTTACCATTGGCGGTGTGGTTTGTAACTCATATTTTCTGGCTTTCTATTTGCTGTCTTTATTTGTTATAGGCTGTCCAGGGTGAGTCCGTCCCTCCAAAGGAGTTAAGCCTTTTCACACCAACCCCACTTGTATTCTTCACCAAATGCTCCTTTCTGTAAGCAGGTCTGTAAATCGTGATCTTATTTTGTCATATTTGCTGTGCATTTAAAGAGCAAGGTCAAATGTCAGGCTCTGTCTTCAAAGGGAGCTTGGTGTTTACTTTTCTTTCTTTGATTTCAAAGTGAGAGGATTTATGTGACACATCTTGCTGAATACTGGTGATAGGAAAGGGTTTTTTCCCTAGCACACAACAGCATTTAAGTGAACTGTGCAAGTATTTGAAAATATCTCAGGATTAGGGGAAGCAAAAATGTAGCACATATATGCTAATTCTGAAGTGTGTTGGAAACAAATACTTTAATATGATTAAAATAAAATAATACACTAGGTGATGCCATTTGCACACCTTATCTTTTGTGCTCTGTATAGTTTTATTAGTAAAATTGTGCAAATGTAATGGTCATTTCAATTGGAAATGTGTCTGTAATGGCAGTGTGCTACCACACCATGCATACTCCACTCTATGCCACTCTATTCTACTCTACTCTGCACACACTCCATGCCACTGCACTTTACTCTGCACCACTCCATGTTACACCACTGCATGCCACTGCACTTTGTGCTAATTCAGGCTACGCCACTCAACTCTGCACAACTCTACTATATGCCAATGCACTCTACACCACTCTACTCTACACCACTACACTATTCACCTCTGCACTCTACACCATTTCGGTCTAGGCCACTCCAACCTACTCTGCACAACTCTACTCTATGCCACTCTGCAACACTGCACTCTACCTCAATGCACTTTACTCTGTAACACTCAATTCTACGCACCTGCCCTCTGTCAATCCACTGTGTGCCATTTTAGTCTAATCTGCATCACTGCACTCTATGGCATTGCTCTCTACACCACTTTATTCTACGCCACTACACTCTACATCACTCTAATTTATGCCACTGCACTCTAACCTGCACCACTTCACTCTCTGCCACTTGACTCTACTCTGAATCAACCTACTCTACGCTACAGCACTCTATGCCACTCTGCTCTAAAACACTGCACTCTATGCCACTGCACCCTACGCCAATGCATTTTATACAACTGCACTCAACATCATTGCACTCTACGCCACTGCACTCTACTTTGTACAAGTGTACTCTACGGCACTGTACTCTGTCATTGTACTCTATGCTAATGCACTCTATGCTAACTCACTCTGACACTCCATTCTGCAACACTGCACTCTCGGCCACTGAACTCTATGCCACCTCCACTCTGCACTATATGGCAATGCATTCTACGCCACTCTACTCTGCATCACTACACTCTCTGCCACTGCACTCTATGCCACACCACTGAACGCCACTGCACTCTGCCACTCTACACCATTGCACTTCATACCACTGTATTCTATGCCACTGCAGAATATGCCACTCTACTCTGTGCCACTTTAGTCTGCACCACTGCACTCTACTCTGCACCACTCTAATCTACACCACTCCATTCTGTGACGCTGCATTGTACCCCGCTGAATTCTTTGCCACTGCACTCCATGACACTATACTCTGCAACACTCTACACCAGCACACTCTACACAAGTCCGCTCTAATCTTCGCCACTCCATGCCACTGAACTCTACTCTCCTCTGCAGCACTCTACACCACTGCACTCTATTCAACACCATTCTACTGTACGCCACTGCACTCTATGCCAATGCACTGTACACCACTCTACTGCAGTAAACAACACTCTACTCTGCTTTACTGCACTCTATGCTACTGAACTCTATGCCACTCTTCTCTGCTTTTTATGGCAATGCACTCTACACCACTCTACTTAGCATCACTCCACTCTATGCCACTGCACTCTGCAGCACACCCCTCTATTCCACTGCACTCTATGGGACTATATTCCACTCTGCACCACTCTACTCTGCACAACTCTATGCCTCTGCACTCTGTGTCACTCTATTATCATTTGCACTACTGCATTCTATGCCAGTGCACTCTACACCACTCTATTCAGCATCACTCCACGCCATTGCACTCTATGGCACTATATTCCACTCTGCACCACTGCACTCTGTGCCACTCTTCTCTGCACCACTGCACTCTACGCCACTGTTCTCTATGTCTCTGTGCTCTACTTTGCACCACTTCTTCTGCACCACTGCACTCTACTATGCAACATTCGAATCTGCAGCAATGCATTCTAGGAAGCTGCATTGTACGCTGCTGAATCCTATGCCATTGCACTACACATCATTGCACTATCTTTTAGCCATGCTGAACAGCAGCAACACAGGTGTACAATATGACTAAAACACAGTGGCAAAGCTAACAGCTCTTCAATAGGCGAGACCTTTTGGCTTTGCCAATGCCCGTTTTTACATCAGTGCATACATGTGGAGAATAAATGCACCCATTATTGCAGAAGAAGCATTATTTGACTCAGACCATAGAAAAGTTTAGCTTCTAGGTGAATGACCCAAACTTGTTTCCTGCCACTATGGCTTTTAGGCCATCCACACCTTTACCCTCGTCTCTGGTCCCCAGCTAGAAGATCCAAGATCTGAAGATTATGTACTGGGTGGAAGCCCACCTATCACCCTTAAGAGTAGATGCAAACCATGAGAAGGCCATAAGAATTCCTTCAGAGCATTATGTCCTTTGTATGGACTGCCCCATCCATCCCCCTGAGGACCCCTGCCCCAAGTTCAACAGCTTATTTATTCATAGTCCTGAACATCCATTTTGACATCAAGGTCCAGCTACTCAGACTCCTTGCTACAGTCCTGAAGCATAACCCCCGCCCATGAACTTGTTCCCAAAGTTCTGCTTCTCCACCACCAATAGACCCCATAGAGAACAAATACTCATTGACCAACAATCACTAAGGAGTGCATCTTGTTCAATGCACCATCCCTCAGAGGAATAATCTAAACTCAATGATGTCCGGCATTGCTACCTTGAGCTTTGAGTAAGTGGTCCTTACACTCCTGCGATAATATCACCATCAAAGGCACAACATCGCCTCTTGTCCCACAGCAGGCCTCCCACGGGCTCCCAACATACTAAAACATACCCTTGTAGCCCAGTACACAAGATCAAATTCTCCCTCACACCTGGTCCTTGCCAATCGGGCAATGTGCCAAAACATTCCCTTATGAACAAATGGGATGACATCATGGGCATAGCGGACCTTAGCATGCTGCTGTGCTGATGCTCCCTGGCTTATTAATAGTCTTCGATATGTGCCCTATGAGTGAAGGCACCACAGCACATTTTATAACCAGAGACCAAACCAAACTGTAACAGGGGATGGGCCAACGCAGACATAAAAAGAAAATGTTAATTAATCAGCTCTGCCCCTTTAAGGCCTCCATTTCCAACTGCCCTTTACCTTCTCCCCATGCACTAAGAACCTCCAGGCCTGCATAGATTAAGGGCCTGATTTACAGTTTGGCGGATAGGATTATTCTGTCACAAATGTGACGGATATCCCATTCGCCATATTACGATTCAATTATATCCTACATTATATGGGATATCCATCACGTTTGCGACGGAGTGACGCATCTGCCAATCTCTAAATCAGGCCCTTCGATCTCAGCATAGCTCCCAAGTCAGTGTTAAATTCAAAGTAAACACTACACTGAGCAGAACTGTCCCTGCATGGAATTATTTCCAAGAATATTGTCTTCCAAATATTAAAGCCAGAAATCATTTTAAGAACCTTTGCACACAGGGTCAATGCAAGGATTGTCCTCACATGCCTTCAGGTCAGTAATCAATTTGAAGGTCCTCTGCCTCCCTTATAAGTGAAATTTCAAGATTGTCCTGCATGTCTGCAGTACAAGAATCATTTATAGGTTGAAGCCTATAAGGCAGCGCACCCCACTCAACCCTAATCTACCCAAACCACCCCAATCTATCCCAGTCGACTCCAATCTACCCCACTCCCCTCCTATCTATGCCAGTCTACTCCACTGTAGTCCAATCTACCCAACTCCATTCCAATTTGCCCATATCTAATCCACTCCAAACTACCCCAATCTACCCCACTCCCCTCCAATCTACGCCAATCTACTCCAGTGTAGTCCAATCTACCCAACTCCACTCCAATTTGCCCATATCTAACCCACTCCAAACTACCCTAATCTACCCCACTCCTCTTCACCCCAGTCTACCCACTCCATCCCATTCTACCCTGTTCACTCCTATGTACCCCACTCTACCACAATCTCCCCACTCCAAGGTACTCCACTCTATCGACTCTACCCCAATCTACCATACTCCACACTATCCCAATCTACTCCACTCGCATCTACCCCACTCCACAATCTACCCCAGTCTAGCCCTCTCCAAATTATACCAATGTACCACACTCCAACCTACCCCTCTCTACTCTACCTCAATCTACCACTCTCTACCCTAATCTACCCCACTCCAACCAAATCTCTCCCAGTCTACTCCACTTCCATCTACCCCACTCCACTCTACCCCGCTCCACTCCAGACCAATCTACCCCTCCAACCTACCCCACTCCTCACCAATCTACCCCAACCTTCACCTCTCCAAACTACCTCAGTCTACCTCATTCCAGTCGACCCCACTCCACCCCAATCCACCCCACTTCACCCCAGTCAACCTCAATCTACCCCACTCTACCCCAATCAAATCTAATCTGTCCCAGTCTGCCTCACGTACAGCTGCACTGGGAATATTGTCCCTGAATACATACAGGCTAGGATCCTATAGGCCTCCTCACTCTAATCCAGCCATTCTCCTTGGTGAACTATATTTTTTGGGAGGACTCCAACGTCTGAAAACATCAGAAGCAGAGATGGATTTTTCTCTGGGCAGGGCTCGATATTTGAAAGTGCCCTCAATCACAGTCCTTGGGATGAAACTAACTCCTCCCCTCCTTCCTTCCAGCACACAATCACTCCTTGTAGGCATGCAGATTTGCAGAATGAAGAAAAGTGTTATTACATAAGACATATCCGCATTGTGGTGCGTAGGTGCATTATTCAGCCAATCATTATTAGAAGGTAATTTTTAAATGCCTCCACACGCATGCGCAGAATGAATATAAACTTTTCTAGGGAGGAAGTATTAGATGTAACACATAGACTACATATTGAAGCATGGGCGTGGAAGAACCATTTCACATCCCAATACATTGCACAAGCATGAGCATTATTGGAGCAAACCAACGTGAACCATTTTTTCTCCAACTCTACCCCTGAAACCTGGAACCAACTCTCTCATGAACTGGAAGTTTCTAACACCCATTTACAATATCACCTATGTAGAAGTTTATGAAATGAACACACTGAAGTCATAGTGCGACTCGCTGCTGAGAATAGGACCTCATCAGACCAGTTGTCTCCACCTAGTCGATTGCGAGGTACCAGTAGCTCTAAAACCCCTTCAGAGGTCCTAGCCTGGAGGTCATTTTTAGGTTGAGCGCCCAAGCGCTTTGACCTATTGTAAGTATTGTGGGTTTTTAACCATGCCCTTGCCATCACTTTAATTCATTCATGGGCTTGCCTTTCAAGAATCAATTGTTGTCATTGGTAAATGCTTTACATTTGTCCTGCCTTGCGGCTGTTTTTGTCACGCCTTTGAGACTGCCCCTGTTACATGGATTATTGCACAATTGCAGATATACTTCAGCGTGGGTAAACTCTTTTTTTTCTTTTTTTTCTTCTTTTGTCTCTGCCCTTCGTGCTGCATGGCGTGAACAGCGCGAACAGGCACAACAGAGTGAACTCGATCAGCGGTATTGAATCTCTGGTCATATTGTTCACAGTTACCTAATCAGAGTCATTTCTTGCGGTTCTCCCCTTAAAACACTTGAAATTGGTAAATGCTTTACATAAAACAGAAATCCTCAAAGCAAAAGCGGTAAAACAGAAATCCTCAAAGCGAAAGTGGCTCTCCCAGCACAGGGGGAGAGACGAAACTACAATATTCACTGTACACGGGAAACTCGCCCCATAATGCTTTGTTGCAGGGCATTACTTTTACAAAACATTTTTGTTCATAACTCAGCCTGTTGTGGTCCTAGGACAATGGGACCACCTATAAAACGTTCATCGCAACATGCTTTTTCTGCCTAAATCATCTCTGGGTCCCCACACTAGGTTAGTGGGGACCCCAAAATAATAACCTCTCCCATCATTCAGTGTCTTAAGTGGTCTCATGGCTAGAACTTTTATTTCATAGCTGGGAGAAGTTCTAGTTTAAAGGCCTTGTTTGTAATATCATTGTAGTAGACCTACTAGCCTTAAAATATCCTCTAGGGGGTAAATATATGGTTACACTGTATTACTTTTTCCTATTTTCTTAATGGGGTTATGTTCTCTGGGGGCTAACAATATGATTGCATGACCATGTTTCGTACAAATTATACTTTTGTTATGGTGCCCTTTTGGGTCTGTTTTGAGCATTGCAGACTAATGCCAAAGTTTATTTCTGAAAAAGGCTTATATGATAATTGTATATGTTTTATTAGAACATTGGAATGTTGGGGGCTTCATTGCAGACAATGGAGTGGAATTTGTTTTATTTGATAGAACATTCTGCCCTGTAGTGGCAGAATGTTCTAATAGCCTTAGAACCCGCCGTAGTGGGCTCTACCGGACATTAAAGGCCCTTTCCCTAGTTAAAGGCCCTCTCTTTTGGCTCGGGCCTTTCATGCGGGAGCGGGCCTTTAATGGCCGGCAGAGCCCGCTACGGCGGGTTATAAGGCTATAATAATCTCTCCTTGTTACAATTATGACCATGATTCAGGCCAACTTAACATCTTTATTACACTATGACTGTTTGAACACTCTTGATATGCTTGGGTGACACTTCTAGTTTATTTCTCCTCCATGGCTGTCTTGTGTCTTTTTTGGGGGGAATTGAGTTAGCCAGCTAGTAACTCTGATGGTGGGGTGGTGAAAGTGGTATTCTATTGGAATTAGCATGGCAGATTTAAATTAGGATTCTCAATGGCAACATTTTCATTTTGTGCTGCAGATAGAGGAAGAAGGTAAACGGAAGTGCTTTAGTTATATGCAGGGCCTCTGGAATTATATGGCAGCGGGAAAAGACAAAATTATGAGCAGGGTTGACCAATTTATGTGGCAAGGAAAGTCCAGTTATGAATTTGCAATGGCAATAGCTCAAACTCAAGCAAATGCAAGGCCTATTTCATTGCAAATGCCTGTTAAATAAGCACAGAGTCACATTTTGCCTTTTAAAGTTAAGGGAAGGCTGTGTTTATTATACATTATTGTCAGGCTGCAGATAGCAGGGCCTAATAAGGAGCAGTGCTGGAGTCAGATTTATGACCAGGGGCCCAGAGGTGACGAACTGAAGCACTGAGGTATTTCACTCTTAAATAAAAGTCCTTGTCAACTCAGTATTGGAGATGAGAACAAAATTATGTTTCTCAATGCTTTTAAATAGGAGGAAATTAAAATTAAAAGTTACCTTATGTTTAAAAAAGCTTTTCATTTTAATTTTCTCAATTTCTTTTTCCAAAGTGTTGCATTTACAAACAGCAGGCCGCTTGCTCCCAGTGGCCAGTAGAACACTGTGCCATATCTATAACTGAATAATACAGTTATTTGTTAAATTGTTGAAATTTAAAGTGCAGAAAAATGTTCCACATTATGACATTTTTTGTACTTAAAATATCTCAATTAAAAAAAAAAAATGGTTGTATGTTTGTGTTGTACATATAACAGGACATATATGGTAGAAGGTATGTCCTGTGCCACGAGTACATATGGCACAGGCTCTCAGTTATCCATGTAAATATATACCATTCATATGCATACGTGTTCATACATCCCAAAAAAAAACGCTCTCACTGACACACATGGCAGCCTTGTCATAGTGCCCCTAGTTAAAGAATTTTGTATGTAGCTCTATGAACATTAGGCTTAAAGTCAAGGAAGCTGGGCGGGGTGTCTGGTAATAGTGAACAAGTTGTTTAGCCTTCGGTAGCTCAAAACGATTTTCACTGATCTGAAGTAGCTCTCACTACAGAAAATTTAGAGACCCCTGCATCAGACCCTCTGTTGGCACTCAAATATTGGTAATCTTTTTTGCAGTTTTATATAGCGTGAACTAGACTCAAAGGTACTGGAACGCTTTACATGAGCATCAGTTACTTTACAGAAGGACACATTAATGTTTGGTAGGCATGGGAAGATTAAGTGACTTGCCCAGAATCACAGGATGTTGAGCCGACGCAGAGTCTCAAACCGGGTTACCCCAGCTCCAAAGTCAGCTGCTCTGGCTGTTGCATCACATCCTCTCCCTCGGTCTGCTAGACTTGATGTCCCTTTGTATATGATCTGACCAGGACATGTGAACGATCACACGCTGGGATTCAGGCCTTTAGTATTTGGAGGGTGGTGTCATCTTACTTCGTTACATTTTTTTATTTAGTTTCTTTTGGGTACCCTTAGCCTGCCTGCCAGTACAGATGTCCAGGCAAGCCCAAGGATGTGTTATTTTAAGGTGGGATGCCTGGTACACATACATGTCGCTGATGCTGGAGTGGGTTGTGATAGCTTACCCCCTCAGGGAACTTCTGAGGTAGGATTCACGAAACCATCTCAAGGTTTACAGTGGGAAGTGGCTTCATTTACACCCATCAGGAGTTCACTGGAGGCTTCCTGGCAGGCATAGGAGCTTTCCCTGTGGATTACTCCTTCACGAGTCCAAAGAAATCAGAAGTAGTAAATCCCAGGGAAGGGGTGGGGAGTGAACAGCCTGAGGCATGGATTGCTTCAGGAGTCTGGCAGATGCGTCAGTCTGCTGCCAATCAAAACCTCCGATCCAATCACATTGCAAATGGTCAGGGTTGTACTCCAGGAAAGGGCGGGATATTTTCACCTTCCATAGTTGAAGGGGAGCAGCTCATCCTCAGACTTGGAAGAAGATGCATAGGATAGGGCTCCACCACAGGAAAAAATGTTTTCTCCATGGACCGAAAAAACGTATGTGCACCTGCACGTTGGGCTGCATTTCAACAGGGCACGGTTGCACACCATGAGAGTAAATGAGTGCCTGTGATACTGTACATAACCTTTCACAGCTTTTCAAGCATACTACTGGAGTGTTTGCGAATTCTCAAAAGCAGTAAATATACATCTGTTTATAGAAGTAGCACTCCAGGTGTAGATTTATGTGTTTTTATGAATCACTACCACTGTTTTCTGGGACACCCACCAGATGTGGAGGCAAGCAAGCCACCAGGGGCAAGTCATCAGGGGCGGAGCTTCAGAAGGGTGTTTGAGGTATTACTACTCCCCCCGATTAAGTGTGTTTTATGATAAATAGTTGGGTTCAACTGCTTTCAGTCGGGTATTGTGAGATGCCTGTCGGATTTCACCAGGAGTTATTACATACACACAAAACAAAAAAGCACACACCCCCCCCTCACTGTAGGACAGTACCATCTTGCCTGGCATGTTACCCCCATGTTTCACTGTATATATGTTGTTTTAGTCTATGTGTCACTGGGACCCTGCCAGGCAGGACCCGAGAGCTCATAAGTATGTGCCCTGTATGTGTTCCCTGTGTGATGCCTAACTGTCTCACTGAGGCTCTGCTAACCAGAACCTCAGTGGTTATGCTCTCTCTGCTTTCCAAATTTGTCACTAACAGGCTAGTGACTAAATTTACCAATTCACATTGGCATGCTGGTACATCCATATAATTCCCTTGTATATGGTACTGAGGTACCCAGGGTATTGGGGTTCCAGGAGATCCCTATGGGCTGCAGCATCTCTTTTGCCACCCATAGGGAGCTCTGACAATTCTTACACAGGCAGTCTGCGTGAAATAACGTCCACGTTATTTCACAGCCATTTACCACTGCACATAAGTAACTTATAAGTCACCTATATGTCTAACCTTCACCTGGTGAAGGCTGGGTGCAAAGTTACTTAGTGTGTGGGCACCCTGGCACTAGCCAAGGTGCCCCCACATCGTTCAGGGCAAATTTCCCAGACTTTGTGAGTGCGGGGACACCATTACACGTGTGCACTATACATAGGTTAGGTCACTACCTATGTATAGCGTCACAATGGTAACTCCGAACATGGCCATGTAACATGTCTAAGATCATGGAATTGTCACCCCAATACCATTCTGGTATTGGGGATGACAATTCCATGAGCCCCCGGGTGTCTAGGACAGAACACGGGTACTGTCAAACTGCCTTTCCGAGGTCTCCACTGCACCTGCTGCTGCTGCCAGCCCCTCAAACAGGTTTCTGCCCTCCTGGGGTCTAGGCAGCCCTGGCCCAGGAAGGCAGAACAAAGGATTTCCTCTGAGAGAGGGTGTTACACCCTCTCCCTTTGGAAATAGGTGTGAAGGGCTGGGGAGGAGTAGCCTCCCCCAGCCTCTGAAATGCTTTGATGGGCACAGATGGTGCCCATCTCTGCATAAGCCAGTCTACACCGGTTCAGGGATCCCCCAGCCCTGCTCTAGCGTGAAACTGGACAAAGGAAAAGGGGAGTGACCACTCCCCTGACCAGTACCTCCCAGGGGAGGTGCCCAGAGCTCCTCCAGTGTGTCCCAGACCTCTGCCATCTTGGAAACAGAGGTGTTGGGGGCACACTGGACTGCTCTGAGTGGCCAGTACCAGCAGGTGACGTCAGAGGCCCCTTCTGATAGGCTCTTACCTCTCTTGGTAGCCAATCCTCCTTTCTTAGTAGCCAACCCTCCTTTTCTGGCTATTTAGGGTCTCTGCTTTGGGGAATTCTTAAGATAATGAATGCAAGAGCTCACCAGAGTTCCCCTGCATCTCCCTCTTCACCTTCTACCAAGGATCGACCGCTGACTGCTCCAGGACGCCTGCAAAACCGCAACAAAGTAGCAAGACGACTACCAGCAACATTGTAGCGCCTAATCCTGCCGGCTTTCTCGACTGTTTCCTGGTGATGCATGCTCTGGGGATAGCCTGCCTTCACCCTGCACCAGAAGCTCCAAAGAAATCTTCTGTGGGTCGACTGAATCTTCCCCCTGCTAACGCAGGCACCAAAAGACTGCATCACTGGTCCTCTGGGTCCCATCTCAGCCAGACGAGCGTGGTCCCTGGAACACAGCAACTCTGTCCAAGTGACTCCCACAGTCCAGTGACTCTTCAGTCCACATTTTGTGGAGGTAAGTCCTTGCCTCCCCACGCTAGGCTACAAAGCTGTGTACCGCGTGATTTGCAGCTGCTCCGGCTCCTGTGCACTCTTCCAGGATTTCCTTCTTGCACAGCCAAGCCTGAGTCCCCAGCACTCCGTCCTGCAGTGCACAACCTTCTGAGTTGTCCTCCGGCGTCGTGGGACTCCCTTTTGTGACTTCGTGTGGACTCCGGTTCACTCTCCTTCTAAGTGCCTGTGAGGGTACTTCTGTGGGTGCTGCCTGCTTCTGTGAGGACTCTCTGAGTTGCTGAGCGCCCCCTCTGTCTCTTCCTCCAAAAGGCGACATCCTGGTCCTTCCTGGTCTTCAACAGCACCCAAAAACCTCTACCGCGACCCTTGCAGCTAGCAAGGCTTGTTTGCAGTCTTTCTGCGTGGGAATACCTCTGCAAGCTTCATCGCGACGTGGGACATCAGTCTTCCAAAGGAGAAGTCCCTAGTCCTCTTCTTTCTTGTAGAACTCCAAGCTTCTTCCAACCGGTGGCAGCCTCCTTGCACCTTCAGCTGGGGTTTCCTGGGCTCCTGCCCCCCCTGGACACTGTCGCGACTATTGGACTTGGTCCCCTTGTCTTACAGGTACTCAGGTCCGGAAATCCATTGTCAGTGCACTGCTGGTGTTTGTTCTTCCTGCAGAATCCCTCTATCACGACTTCTGTGCTCTCTGGGGGTAGTAGGTGTACTTTACACCTACTTTTCAGGGTCTTGGGGTGGGGTATTTTTCTAACCCTCACTGTTTTCTTACAGTCCCAGCTACCCTCTACAAGCTCACATAGGTCTGGGGTCCATTCGTGGTTCGCATTCCACTTTTGGAGTATATGGTTTGTGTTGCCCCTATACCTATGTTTGCCTATTGCAACCTATTGTAATTCTACACTGTTTGAATTACTTTTCTTGCTATTACTTACCTAATTTTGGTTGGTGTACATATAACTTGTGTATATAACTTATCTTCTTACTGAGGATACTCACTGAGATACTTTTGGCATATTGTCATAAAAATAAAGTACCTTTATTTTTAGTAACTCTGTGTATTGTGTTTTCTTATGATATTGTGCATATGATACAAGTGGTATAGTAGGAGCTTTGCATGTCTCCTAGTTCAGCCTAAGCTGCTTTGCCATAGCTACCTGTTATCAGCCTAATCTGCTAGAAACACCTCTTCTACACTAATAAGGGATAACTGGACCTGGTACAAGGTGTAAGTACCTTTGGTAGCCACTACAAGCCAGGCCACCCTCCTACACTCCCTCTCTGTTTTGAAAGTCCTCAACAATATTGGTACATTTTACAAAATATTGTTTTTTCTCATTTAGTACTCCTACTGATCCCCATTTTTTCCCGTTTCCGCATGCCCCTTAAGCCCAGTGCTCAATTTTTAAATAAAAACCTGCTGGTTCCCAAAGCTCTCCTCTGAAACTTGTGGCTGCTGCATTTAAAAGTGTGAGCACAGGATACTGAGGCAGTGTATTCCTGAAGCCATCTAGGACATCTTTAATCCATTTACAGTCACTCCCTGCCCCTTCAGCTCATTCTTGCAGCTTTCTGCTTTCTCCCTTTGTGACGCTTTTTCTTTTTTTTTTCTTTTTCCGTCTTTCCCATTTTTCTGTCTTTGCTCGCAGTAAATGATGAGGTAGAAAAATAAAATAAGTGCCGGCCCTCAAAAAGGTGCTCTGCACCAGAAACCAACTGGTCAAATTAGGCACTGCTTAAGACCCTCTTATGCACCGTGCTTGTCTTCTAATGTATTTAAACATTACATGCCAGCCTGATTGTTGGAAAATCTGCAGCTCACCTCCCCCCCTCCCAAGTCTTACAAACCAAGCAACTCCCCTGCACATAATTGTGACCTCTGAACTGCACCTGGTTTAAAGCTTATCTGTATCTGCGCACACCACCCTGGTGCAAAGATTTTTGGAGCCCAAGGACACATTATATTTTCCCATGTAGGCGTATCCATTGCCCCACAAAAAAGCTGTTTCTCAATGTTTCCCTGTCCTCATTCTTTATGTTCCAGTGTCTTTATCATCCCCAATGATGCCAAATCTCTCTGTTCCTGTGAACCTCCGTGCCAACATTGTACTTCCAATCTAATCTTCTTTCTACTTCAACCTTTGCAAAGTAAGGGGCATATTTAAAAGCCCCATGCACCACCTTAGTGCCGCCATAGCATAATTTTTTTGACAATAAGGCAGCTTTTCTGGCGCGCCATATTTACAATGTGGTGGAATGCTTGCATTGCGGCACTTTGTAAACTCTTGTGCCACATTATGCCTGCGTCAGACGTATGGGGACATTTTGAGTTTGGCGGACAGAAGAGGCCGTCCGCCAAACTTTTGCAGTCAGGTTACCGCCAGTGCAGTTGCCTTCCCGCAGGCCCCATTACGAGTTCCCCACTGGGCCAGTGGGCGGAAATGGTGTTTCTGGCCGCTGGCCCAGCGGGGGGACAACTACAACATTGATGCCGGCTCATAATTGATCCGTCGGCAATTTTGCAGTGCACAGAGTGCATTAGCACCCGTCACGCTGTTCACTGTCTGCACTGCAGACAGTAAATTGCGCAACAGGGCTGGCCATGGTGTGCCCTGCACTGCCCATGCTAAGTGCATGGGCAGTGCAGGGGCTCCCCATGGCCCCCTGCACCCCGCCTCAGCTAGCCTTTACATGGCATTGCTACTGCCATGTAAAAGCTGGCAGAGAGGCAGGTCATGATCTCCAGGGTGGCACTGCATGCAGTGCTGCCCTGGAGGATTAGGATCGCCAGCACCGCTAGCCCCTCCTGTTGGGGGAAACTGGCGGTGCTGGCAGTCGAACCATGGGCAACCACCACGGTCGTAAGGTGGTGGTCAGACAGCCACCAAAGCGGTCGGGTTACCGATTTGGTGGCAGGCAGACCGCCACAGCACTGACCGCCAGGGTCGTAATGCCCCCTATAGTGTATGCAAAGGGGGGACGTTCTGGTGTGGGGAAGCACGAAGAATGGCACAGTGAAATTTACAACAATTCACTGCGCCATTTTTTCAGTCATTTTTAAAAATCCTTGTTTGCACAGGTGTGGAAATTACAAATTTGTATTTAAAATACAGCTGTCAGTTTTTCCCCTGATAAATTTCAACAGGTAAAACCTGTAAAAATGTACCCAGTAAAAATGGCCCAGTAAATAACGAGACATACAGATTTTGGTGCTTAAATCTGGATTTTATAGCCTATATTATAGCAGAAACTAGTAATTGTTATTTATTGCAATAAATAACCCTCAGGGTATCATTATTTATTATATGTGATAACTAACACAACAATAATGGGGCACTCATCCCAGGGACATAGGTTTTTCAATTTAAAATTAACTTTCCAAAATGCTTTCATTTTAAACTTACAAATTAAGTCTAACTTTTCCAGTATAACTTTCCCAACTTGAATATTAACTATTTGGACAATAAAACGAAAAAAAAATGCTTTAAAAACTCATACTTCTAATCTAAACATAACCCTAACTCAACACTTTGTTTTGCTTTACATTCTTAAATGTAACTGCTTTATAAATATTTTAAGTTTAACACAACTCCTAAGTATTTAACTTTTTAATGGGGTGTGTCATGGGAATCAATTAAGTTATGCTTCCATTGAAGCTCTCATAGGAATGTTTGCAATCAGCAACAGAAAAAAATCTACTGAACACCATTATACCAGACTTGGCATGAAGCTAGAATAATAGTCAGAAGTGGGCTTTAGTCTAATTTAATATAAAATATTGGCACTACTCCTGCAGAGTACAGAGGGCCCCATTCTAAAGAATGGAAACCCCGTTTTAATGCCTGCTCTTGTGCAGACGTTTACAAGTGCCGTATAAAATGGCGCAAGGAAATCTCATAGATTTCCTTACGACATTTTTCTGGCTCCCCAAAAGGGGGAATTCCCCCTTGGCATACTTTATGCCTGGCGCAGGCATAATGTAGCGCAAAGGGTTGCACAGTGGCGCAATACGTGCATGGTGCCACTCTGTAAATACGGCACTGGCATTTCGGCCTTGTTGCGCATGTGGCGAATGTCATAAATAATGAGGTTAATGTGGCACAAGGTGGCGCTAGGGCATTATAAATATACCCCTTTGTATTTTCTGAGCTATTTACGTTGCAAAATATGTTGGGTGGACATCGAAGGGTTAATTGATTGTACATCTTGACAATGAATTTGTAGACCATTAAAATTTTGTAAAATAAATGAATCACTTTCAAAGACAGATTATATTTTTGTCATCCAGTGGAGGTCAGTGGCCTGAAAATGGTCTACAGATCCTACCACTTTGGTTGGCTCCTGACAACAGTCAAGTGTCTGATGAAGCCACCTGTAGGCAACGTGGAGCTCGGTCCCCGCATCATGAACAAGTTAGTATGGTTAAAAGGGGGGATGGAAAGCAACTCCTGATCCCAAGGAGAATGTAGGGGCAGAAAATGCCAATGCAGCAAACAAAAGTATACAAAAATGTATTTTCAGTACTGGGGCCCGCAAACCCATCAGTGCATGGAGGATTTTAGGGCTATATTTATGACCTGGTTTGAGTCGCATTTGCACCACGCAATGTGATACATGTGTGACACAAACCTTAAGCGGCATTTATGAAGCCACGTAAGGCCACCTTGCATGGCTCTGGTGGCTTCATAATTCTCAAGTAATGCAATGCAGCGCAGATCACTGCGTTACATTACTCTGTGCCAGGGTGGAGATTCCATGGGTGTTCTGTGGGTGTTCCATGCAACACCCATGGATTCTGACGCATTCCCAGATTTAACAGAACTGGTAGACCTGAGAATATGCAAAACAAACTATGCTTCCCCAGGTGAGGCATAACAAGGAGAAATATGTTTGTTCTCCTGTTTTTTTCCTCGTTTTATGTGTGCTGCACTGTGCAGCACACATAGAAAGAGGAAAAAGCCTCTCAGGAATATTTTTGTGCAGGAAGGTGCTCCTTCCTGCACAAAAACAATTCTGCACACAACGCAGGTATCCTTGCACCATGGTTGAAGGGTGCCTGAGTTGGTGCCAAGCAGCCCATTGTGTGACAGAACACGGGATGGACAGGAATGCGCCATATTGCCCTAAATACCATGCATTCATGCACTTTCCCAGTGACACAGCACAGCAAGGTGACTTGTGGGCTGCACCACTATTTCATAATATGCCCCTAAGTACATTTAGCAGACCTAAAGATATGTGGATCCAGAGTAGAATTACTGGACCTTAAATGCCCTGGAAAGAGCACAGACCCTTTCATTTAGGTATGCAGGACTGGTCTTGCATTGCATGGTGATGTGCCAGCACATGGGATGGCTGCACAGAAGGAAGGATGCAGGGCAGGGCTATGAACTAAGCCATGCAGCCAACCAAAGACAGGCCTACACAGTGGAAGTTGGTTGCAGTTACCTCCGAGAGACCCGTTTCTACTGTGCATGTCTTCAACATGCGCAGTGAGAGTTTGCCCAGTGCGGGTTGAGCACAGGCCCTGTAAAGAACCTCAGCTCTGCACAGCCTGAGATTATTGCACACATGAGGTTGGGAGTAGGGCGTGCCACCAACCCCTACTGTGTACGACCTTCAGCCCCACGTAGATTGGGTTTGACTCAGGACATAGACATGGCCAGAAACTGTGCCAGTCCCCAATTCAGGATGCTGACACAGGTGGTAGAGTATAAAACCTGGCCACAGACCAAACCATGTGGCTAACCCTTGCTGTGCTCAGCCTTTAGCCATGTGAGCAAGGGTTGGTTACATGGCGAGATAGGTGTTGAGCCCTGCAGCAGGTCAGAACCACAATTCAACACCCACTGTGCATGGCTGAAAGTGTGTCCAGGGACCATTGCGCATGGCCTGCATCTAAGGCCTGCCTGTGTCTGGCCACAGGGACCAGCTGCAGAATATGCCCTGATTCCATGCAAGTAAGAAATCCGTTTCAAGATAAATGCCTCCAAAAGTCACTGCTATCTGTATTCTGTCATGCAAAGTGGCTTTTGAGTAAAGGTTATTGTTTTACCGATTGTGGTTTGTGTTGTAAAAGCCATAGTTGACAGGTATTGGCAAAGCTTATAGGGCTCACCTTTGGGACCTATTGGCTTAGCCATAGGTTTTTAGCAGTGCTGTACAGCATCACCAATGTTGTGCAGGATGGCCAAAGAATAAAAAGGATGCCATGATGGGTCCATCTCCCTTATTGTGTAGGCACCTGCAAAACTCATGCGTGCACCTATAACATGATGCAGGTGTTTCTTTTACTTTCCGATCTGAGTGGGTGGGTGTGCGGAAGCAATACAGAGTTTGTGGGTTTGTGAAGCAATGGAGAAAGCTGGGGGAAACAACACGGGCGAGAAAGAGGAATGTGGAGTGCAGGGGACGGGAAGCACACAGGCTAGAGAAATTAGCATAAATCAGCTGGGGGAGGAAACGGTCAAGAATACAAAGTGGAGGGAGAAGCACACAAGGGCAAGCACCACACGGGGGCGCAGAGGGGGAGAAGCACATGGGCGAGAGAGAGCAACACAGAGCACTGCAGAGTGTGGCAGAGCACTGCAAAAGGGAGACAGCTGGAAAAGCATGCACTCTCACGGGGTGCTTAGCCATTAATAAAAAAGTAGTGCTTCATGAGTCAACAGTGGAGGGGCACACGTAATGCAACTATGTTCCAGGTGAGGGACAAACAGAAAAAGAGCAAGAAAAGCTTGTACAAGTCGATGGATACAAAGCAAGCAAATGAGAGTGACAAAGTAGAAACCAGTGATAAATAATGGGTGGGCTCTAAGCCCAATGAAAGCAGACAATAGGTATTTTCATCAAGAAGCTTGCGCTGTCTGATAGGCAAGACCTAAAAATGACCAATGAACAAGGTTTGGGCGCAAAGCCCATTAAATGTTTAAAGGGAAAAGAAAGCTGGCAGAAAGAGTTCTATTGTGGAAAAGTAAAGTTGCTTTAAGTAGAGTCGCTGTAAATTTTTGTTTTGCAGATTTTTTTTAAATTTTCTTTACTGAAACACACTCACTTTTGAATGTGAATGTTTATTATTACACAAGACGTTGTGCTGTTCCCTGCATTGAATGTCATACATTGATATACACAGAAAATATTTATTCACATTTTCATTTTCTGTGGTCGGTATAGAAAGTGGCACAACGTCATCAACAGATGTTGCGAGCAGAGCAGGTGTCTTGCATCCAGAAGGCAACTCTTGTTCACGCTGTGTTTTCGCAGTTCAGCTTGACTTGCCCTGGATATAGTCTTGGCTATTAATATATGTCAGTCTGTGCTCCTTAGTGCTGTGCGGCAGTGTCTTGCATTTTTAAATGATCATAGAATACAAAGGGGCATCTTTACAAGAAAGTGGCGCGTCAACTATGATGGGCCACTTTTCTTGCACCCCCCCGCTCCACCCTAATGTCACCATGGTATCGCTGTATTGTAAATACGGCACACTATGGCGCACGTTAGCACAATAGCATCACAATTTTTGGCACTACTGTGGCGCATTGGTTGACTAGCGCCAAAAATTATGGCGCTAGTCCAGCAATACGTGGGGAGGCACATTGGAAACAAAGGGAGCACCACTTTTACGCCTGCCTCGGGCAGGCGTTATAAATTATGAGAAAAATGGCGCAGTGAAATCAGGTGAATTTCACTGTGCCATTTTTCTGGGCCTCCTAGCGGGGGAACGCCCCCCTTGCATACATTATGCCTGGTGCAGGCTTATGTCGCAGAAGGCATTGCGCCAGTTTGTAACTCTGGCGCGGGGAAAAGGCCTCCTTGATGCCGCATTAGCGTTAAAAAAAAATTATGCTAGGGTGGTGCGAGGAGGCGCTAGGGGCTTGTAAATATGCCCCAAAATGTCTGCTTTTTAAAATAAAATCGAGAATAGACAGCTAACCTTGAAATTAAATGTGGGCTATTGGTCAAGTTACCCAAGTTGGAATTGATATGTGACTTGTGGAATAGAGAGATGCAGGGTACGGGTAATGTAATGTGTAATTCCAGGGCGTATGGAGTTTCAGAGAATGTTCTTGGAAAACAGAATAATAAATGTAAAAAAAGCAAAAAATACATATTTATGCTCTGTGAGTTTAAAGAGATTGTTGCGAATTTGTACAATTGTTGAAAGCTTTAATTCAAAGGCTTGATGTTCAAGGAATACATTTTATACAAAAATGTATTTGTTTTTTTCTGTCTTTTTGCAAAGGACCCCAAATAAGCTGATGAAAAAACTAATGGAAATTGAAGAATTCTGGGCTCACAATTTAATTATGATTGCCTGTAAGCAAGGTACTTAAAAGGTTATTAGCAATTCTAAACATTCGAGAGATTCAGACAGACACTTTGGATTGAACTGAGACTGTCATCCATAAAACTCTTGCTGAAGTGCGAACGGAAATATTTTTTGCGCGTCTGTATCACAATATCCTGTAGAGGGCGCCTGTTTTAGTGATCCTTGGAATAATACACTCTTAGACCATCTGTTGAATAGAAAATACCCTCTATCTGGGGATCCACTGCATATGTTTTTAACTGCAAGAATTTACCAAACGAGTTCACATTTGAAATCTAGCATTGGTTAAATGAATTCCTCTGCAGGAAAAAAATATATTTGAAATTATGCCTGGGACCAAAACAAACACTAGGGCCTATATTTATACTTTGTTTGCGCTGAATTAGCGTCATTTTTGTTTTACGCTAGTTCAGCGCAAACCTAACTTCATATTTATACTAAGGCACTAGACACGTCTAGCGCCAAAGTTATGGAGTTTATGCCGTTTTCTGGAGGGGAAAACCTACCTTGCGTCAATGAGATGAAAGGTAGGCGTTCCCGTCCAGAAAAGGACAATATGGCCTTTGCGCCATATTTATCCCCCATGCTAAAATCCAGCACGGGGGATAGGGGCCAGCGGCATTATTTAACGCCTGGATCTGGGCAGGCGTAAGGGGACCTGTAGGCAGATTTCCATGGTCGGAGACCATGGAAATTGCCCACAGGTGCCCCTCCCTGGCCCCAGGGACACCCCCACCCACCCCCATCCACACCAGGATGTCACCTAAGGATGGGGGACTCATCCCAGGTAAGTCCGGGTGAGTGTTTTATTTATTTTTTCCCAAACACGGCTCGGGGCCCTGACTTGGGTCCCCTGCACAGCGCTGGCACCAGTGGCCATGCCCAGGGGGCATTTGTCCCCTGGGCATGGCCATTGGGGTGGTGGGCATGGCTCCTTTCTTTATGAAAACAGGAGTCATATCCATGGGGGTTGTGCACCAGAAAATGGTGCTACACTGTTTAGAGGCAATTTTTTTGCCTCTAAACAGTGCAGTGCCATAATTTGGCACACAAGGCCCGGTTCCCCCTACGCCTCCCCGGCCCTGTTAGGGCCTTAGCGCCAGCTAGCACAATTACATAAATATGGTGCCCGGCCGGCGTCATGGAATGGCTCTAGCCGGACTTATACTTTTTGACACAAACCTGCGCTACCGCAGGTTTGCATCAAAAAGTATAAATCTGCCCCTAGGTATGATCCCTTACCTGTTTTGTACCTGCTCCCGTAGTTACACACTTCCACAGTGGCGGCTCCTCCGTTAGGGAAGAGGAGCGTCAGCCCCATCCCCCCTGCCTGCAGGAGAAGCTGAAAACCTTTCACAATGAAGGGATATTAAGCTATGTTTATTATCCCTTCATTGTGAAAGGGGCGGGGCATTGGGGATGACGAGCTGTTAGGGAAGTGCACTGTGCACTCCCTTCACTGCACATGTATGTTTGGCCAGCCGTCTTGGGCCACCCATGCGCACTGTGGTCTCTCCAGCCTGGCACTGTGTTGCCGGGATGGAGTGATCAGACACAGGCTCCCGCTCTGCCTGGGCGCTCCCAGCCAATCCTGACGCTACTCTGAGCAGCGTCAGGATTGGCCGCAGGGCAGGCTGGGAGCCTGTGCCTGCACTGCAAGACGGAGGAGCGGCGGAGTGGAAGTACGTTTTTTTTTATTTTTTTTTTTTACATTTATTAAAATCCCCACCCACCTGTAACTCCGGCGAGCCACGACTGCGCTTTCCTACATTTGTTCGAGTCTTTTGGTGTTCTCGTGTACAATGGAGTGCTGGTGAGATCTGAATTTTAAGAGTGACCATTTGTGCACCTGTGTGGTTTTCATTTTCCAAATATGATGCTATTGAAAACATTTTTTGCCAGTCTTTGATTTTGGTGCATTCTATTTGACAAATTGATTTGTATATGATTCTTCTGTTTTTACTAAAAAAACTGCTTTGGCAATTGTGCAGTTCATAAAGAATTACAAAAGTTGTAAATATTTCAGTTGGTTTAAGGTGCCTCAGGATCAGCTATACAAGCTATATATTAGCATGAATACTAAGCATTAGCAAAGCCAATAGGTCTTGCATTTCAGTGGCGTTACCCAACATTTTGGTCATTCCAGTGCTTGTGCCGGTGCCGATGCTGTTCCCCATAGGCAAAAAAAAAAAAAATGTAAACGTGGCACAGTATAGACAAAAATAAAATAAAAAAGCTTCTGCAGTGTGCTGCAATATACACGCACAAGCATCATCATGGATGCGTTAGGATACATGATGGCGTGAAGGCAGAATCTTTTAAATTTAATTTACCATTCCAAGATGGTAGCCTAAAATCTTGGAGCGGTAAATAAAAAAAGTATGCACCAAAGGCACAGGCCCATCTCTCCGCTCACACACATTAGTCCCAACCTATTTCATAGACCACTTCTCTTCTGCTAATACATCTCCCTTGATGTGTTTACACTCTAACTTTCTTTACAATTCCAACCTTAAAACCGGTTTCCCCAGCCGTGACATATACATCTGCCCATATACCTTTGATGTGACCCAGGTAACGATCTATGTATAGGAGAAACATTCTCTTCCAATGTGAGCAACTTGAGGTTGTTTCTCACCTGTCTAATGACTAACTACCCACCAGAATTTTGCTGCTCCCCAGACTGACCGCTCTACCCTCAGAAGATAGAGATTCTCCAGACAAACGTCTTGCAACCCCCAGACGACTGCTGTCCCCAGACTGACATCCTACATAGCCCCCAGGAGTCTGCTACCTCCCCGTCTGACCTCCCACCACTCTCACATTAATTTGCTTCTCCCCAGAATAGGGGGTCCAATTTATTTCTTCGCGGATGGAGTTAACTCTGACAGGGCAACAGAGTAAATTACTTTGTTTCCTTGATGAAGTCCCTGCCCACCAAATTGAGAAATGACTGCCAAGCCAGCGGGCATTTCTAAAGCATTGGCAGGAACTACCGTCAAAGTGGTTCCTCTCAATGCTTTTAAAAGTGTGATGCACGGCTCCGGCAACATAACAGAGCCGACGCATGGCTCCGTCAGCATGATAGTCGTCCGTCAAAACTAAAGCGGGATTTTCTTTTTGAAAATAAAAAAAAATGCCCCCTTCACCATGGAAGATGACTCTCATGGTGGAGCATTTTAATGTTTTTCTGCCCCTTACCTCAGGGTTTTTCTGACAGTGACGGGCAGCAAAAAAAATGGCTATATGTACACCCATCTAAATTGGGCTGGCGGACATTTAGCCAATTCTATGACACCCAATACTCTATCATCACCAACCTATAGTCCGACCATTTCTAAATTTGACGGTCGGGTCATTATGTTGGTCTTAAGCATACTCCGTTGCTGTTGCAATGGAGTATTCTTACTGCCAACATATAAATTGGGCCCTAAGCTACTACACCACTCTCAGAAGAGTGCTGCTCCCAGAAGGACCTCCTCCTCTCCACTCACGGGATACCTACTCACCAGACTGCCTTCCCCCCATAGCACCAGCAGACTGCTTCTCCCCATTCTGACCTCCCTCATCCCCCAAAAAGATTATCACTACCCGAACTGGCCTCCCACATTCCCCAGAAGACTGGTACTTGCAAGTCTGATCTCCCAAAATCCCCACAGAAGAATGCTACTGTCCAGAAAGACCTCCTACTTAAACTCCAGTTAATTACTACTCCCTGGGCTAACATTTCACATCACTCACAAGAGACTGACACTCCTCAGACTGACCTCCTCCTCACCCAGGAGGTAGCTTCTATACAAACTAACTTCTTACAATATTCTTGGAGATTGTTTGATTTTCAGACATAGATGCTCCCTCATGGATTGAGCATCAAAAAATAACAAAAGTCCCTCTCTCTAAATTCACTCCTGCCTACTCTTCTCTCCTAAGGTTAACAAGAAGCTCAAATCCAGACCCTCCTCCCACAATAAACACACCGTTCCCCCCCCTCCTTAGGAGATTCCACCAATATGGTAGCTACTGACACCCTCAGACTTGCATCCTCAGTTTTTGCTTCTATCCCAAACATTTCCCTTCACAGACGCACCAAAATATTTTGCACAATCTCATGCTTACAATCAATGATATCCACACATCATAAGCGCTCTCATAACTTATTGACCAGCCATTGATCATGGAGCTTCGAAGAGAGACATGGACCCGCTGTGAGTTCTGGCCTTCCTGAGTCTCTCCAGGGGTGCTGATAGAAAAACAAGCATTTGAAATGCAACAGGTCTTACATTTGCTTGAGTTAGAGCTATTAGCGTTGTAAACTCGTAACCGGATTTTCCTAGCCACACAAATTTAAAGAAAAAAAAACAGAGCGCGATCGCGCTGAAATTGAAAACCAAAAAACTGAGCGCGATCGCGCTATGTAAAACCTAGCACGATCGCGCTGTGTGGAAAATAAAAAGATAAAGTAGTCCGGAAACCATGCTGAAAACATGGAGCCTCATATGTTTTCAGGAGTTGCCCGGTGCGCTCGAGGAGGGCTATACACCAGAAAAGGCATGACGTATGCATGCCTTTTACTAATGAAATCAAGCGGATTTTAAAAGGCAAGCCCACGAACCAATGAAAGTGACATGCGTGACATGGGCGTGGTTAAAAGCCCAAAGAGAGATTACAACAGGGACGGAGCGCTTGTGCGCTCCACCCTAAAAAGGGAAATGGAGTAAGAACAAGGGAAAGAGAAATAAAGGAGTGCTTGCATAGTGTTTTAAAGCCCATATATTGAGCAGAATAGAAGCTGTGATCCCTGGGACACCAGAGGGTAAGTGATCTTTCACAGATGCAGCAACACAAAGACAGCCCAATAATTATGGTGAAACAGTAGCATGAGGCTAAAAAATTATAGAAACAACGTGTAGTGAGGATAGATCAAGCAAATCTATTTACGTACAATAGAGCAAACCAATTGCCCCAAGATCAAAAAAATTATTATTACAGAGAATAAATTCATACAACTCTATCACAACCACAATCTCGGGTACCATCATGACTTTATATATTTTTTAGCAAAACACATGAATTCAAAGATTAAAGACATTAAAGCACAATTAGAAACATTGAATTTAGCACAAAAGTTAAAATATAGGCGGCGGCGGCCACTAATGATTCTTAAAGGCTGCGTCTTCGTCTCATATGCAGTCCTTATGTGAGGTAGTCTCTAAAGGCAGTACCGTTAGACAAATAAATGTCCTCTCATTGTCCAATAAAGATATGCCTTGCACAAATCATTTCATCGCCATGTGAAATTTAACTTGACTCCTCCAATTACATATGTCAACGCATTTCGGCCTTCACATTCCAGGCCTTCTCCAGATAACAACGGGAAGACATATCCATCTGAGCTTCAAAGCTGACCCATTGCAAATAACTCGATGTGGTCGATTGTACATTTATGGCAACCAAGTAAACATCATTGATATTGCTAAAAGGGAAATCCGTAGCTCAAAACCCTATTGTAAGGTACTCAATGGAGGGAAACCTCTACTCCGCTGCAGTATTCACTTTGAATGCGTGGCTGTCTTTATGGTTCCAACATTGTTTCTATACACTTTTAGTCTGTGGCCCAGTTATAGTGGGGTTATGTGGGACTACCACTGATTTTGTGACAGTACCATAAGGTGGCAGGCACATGGTTAACAGGAGGGACCGACTGGAAATAGATAACAAGAAACAAAAGAAGTGTGTGACAAACTTTTACAAGTGTGGGAATCCAAAGCAACCACAAACTATTGTCCGGTAGACAGTTGTGTTTGCTGTGGTGTCAAGTGGGCTCTGCCCCTGGTGAGGCAGAAGTGACCATCACATTAGGAAGTCCCATCCCTGAGGTGGTAAGCGGGCTAGCTCTTCTTACCTGCCTCTTTCCTGTCTTGCACAATCTCCAACCACGACCCTGCCTTAAACAGGTGACTCTAAAATTCCTTCACAGAATCTTAATACAATGACTCTTGTTGCACAGGTTCTTGTTATGCGAGGCACGGCGTATCTCCTTCATTGCTTTTTTTCTGTGATGGAATCCTTACAACATCGGCTTCCTGCATAGACCATGACCTCGACATTGTCTTCCTAACAGAGACTTGGTTTGTCCCCTACTCTAAGCCAGTACTTCATCTTTGATTACCGGGTAATTATAAACTACTACACCTTGACAGAATCTACAAATAGGAGGGTACCTTGGCTATCATCTACAGAGACTCCCTCTCTTGCAAATCCCTTGCATCCCACAACCTCAAATATTTTAACATGCTTCCTATAGAGATCTGCAACATATCCCCCACACCCAGGTTATCCTTCTGTTTTCCTTTCCATCATGACTGTTCCATCTTTTGTTTCTTCCTGATTTTTTAAAACCATTATAATTCCTGTCATGTGATGTTGATGTCATTTTCTTTTCCTGATCTTTTGGTCTATAACTGCTTCAGTCTGCTTGGAAGGTGCATCAAAATATAGCCGGGTTCCTTGGATTGTAGCCGCGTGCCACCATTTACTGATCCTCACAATTCGCCCCAGAATAATTTCTGTTGGACTTCTGATTCCTGATTTTGTTGAGCCTTTCAGGTCTTCACCCAGCTAGGAGGTTTTGTTTGTTTAACACCTTTGGACATTTCCTCCTGAGAAGGTGGCAGCTTCTTGACTGCACTTTCCTCCCACACATTCCAGTGTGTGGTGACATCATGGCTTCCGGAACATAGTTGTCCATACCTCAGGCATTGGAAGAACCATGTCCGGACTGCGGGGTTATGTCCGCACTAATTTCCTCTCTCATGAAAAATTGAAATGGTCTCCACTCCCTTAAGGCACATAAAAATAATTAAAGAAAAATATTGACAATGATTCCTGCTTGTCTCTCCCATTATCCACTGCAACATGGACCCTCATGATTTCATCATTCACTATAATTCCATTAGGATACAACTTCTCCCTCCATAACTAAGTTCAAATCAACTCACAGGTCAGCTCCAGGGCTCTCTAAAAAATGTAATACTCACATAAAAGCACTTTGAGCAGTTGTAGTCCCCATCAATCTCAAAGGGCCCAATTCCGAACCTGCATTTTATAACACATGAAGCAGGACTCCAGTAGTGCTATTCACGTACTAACAAATGCAATTCATGGCTGGACAGCTTCACCTCCGCCTCTCCTATCTTAAATCTATGTGGACGTCTCACCCACAGTGGTGGAGATCTCTGAACACACAAAGTACATAATTTAGTAGTGAATGTGGGTGGCATCAGGGAGAAGCTAGAAATGGAGAATTCGTACTCAAAAATAGGTGAGGTTTATCGAAATTTCAGGAGAGGTTTGGAACAGCATGCTAATACAAAGCACATGCTTAGAAAAAAGTAATTCCATTAACAGCACCTCTAAAGTTACTACAGCCCTAAAAGTATCAAAATAGACTTAAATGTACTCCGGCCCAGCCTTAGAGCAAAAATCAAGCATCACACATGGCCAACTGGTACTGCAACACTCTTCCATAGAAAAGGATTTTGGTATTTAATATATATTTAATCTGAGAGATTGAAGTGTCATAAAAGATATATTAGTTCTAGGTTATTACATTAATTAGGTTACACTCCTTTATACATTAAAAGAGTTTTCTTTTTTATAATAACAGACTATTTCATTTTACTGTTTTTGCCATAAGGAGATCTCCACCCCTTTGGTGGAGATCTCCACCAAAAGATAAAAATTTACTAGTAATATCATTTAATTCATACATTTTGTGGTAGCAGGCTACACCCCCATTCCACACAAAAACTTCCAATCAAGCGCAAATTATTTTTAAAACAAAGGGACAATGTAGGTATCTAAACCTGAGATCATGCAAACGGATGAAGACGAATTTCAGACAATTAGATGAGTGTAAACTTTTCCAGCTGGGCAAGTTGAATTTCATTTGTCACATTCAAACCAACCTAGTTAATCTTGATTAGGTAGGTCACAAATTGCGACTCAGTCCCACTTGGCCAGAATCACAGGGATGGTGGGCTGCAAGGTTCAGCAGATAACAATGTCAAACATGTAAATTTTAAGGCAGCCCATTTCCTTAATGGAGACAGGATTGTATTTTTTTTTTAAAGTTTACATTTAAAAAAAGTTTCTATTAGAGTTTCTAATGGTCAAATAAAACGTTTGTTTGCGAGTTCACAGTGATCAACACCTACTCCCCAACAACATTTTTTTTTTTGTGAATGCATTACCATCTCAGTCAGGAAGCAAGTGGTGAACAATCACTATGTCAGTCTTAAACCATTGATAAATATAGATCAGAATTGCTATTTGGAAAGGATACTTACAACACATCCCTTACAAATAGAGAATCCTGATCCATTTCTAAACCCTTTTTAGGTGTCGAAAAAAAGTTAGTCTCCTAGAATGGGTGTAGTACTTTGCAAAAAGTAACTAACTCTGAATGAGAGCGATTGCAAGCATAAAAATCCATCAGCGGTACCAAGTGATATGGACCATCACTCATATTCCTACCCCAGGTCCTTGGTAGAAGGACATCTTGTGGGATGTGGGCAACATCATTGGGGTTATCACTATTCTCCTTGCTAGCCCAAGGAGTATGCTAATCATGTTCTAGCTACTCTCTCAAACTCTCCCGCCCTTTATCCTGCAGTCATCATTACAATATCTTGAATAATAGTTGGACTGTGAACCCATCTGCTCCAATGCCTTGTTTTGGGCGGCAAAGCTGGGCTGGATATATTTAGTAAAAGTTTTGGGAAGAAGCTCATTCTGCTTGTTGTAAATGTGTCTTGCAGAAACTCTGATATGTGTAACTGGCTTATTAAAAAACCTAATAAAATGTGTTTTTAAAAGAAATGTATTGTTTCAGGCACATGGGATTCTTCATGAGATCCCACTGGGAGAGCAAATGGTGCGGTGTTGTGTCAGAATCGCGTGAAGTCCGTGTGCCAGTCACACTGACGCTTGCTGTGCTCGTATTCTTGCTTGCACAGGATTGGTCTCTGCTTCTCCTGCTGGCCCAATGATTGGTACTACTTTGCCAGTGCTTAATTAGAGCCGGTGGTAGCTGATGAGCCGCAAGCACCCATGTTTGGTGACCAGCACTTATTTTGACTCATTGGAAATTTACAGAGCGCAAGAAGAGTAAAAACACACAAATGGGAAAGAGAATGATCCAAAAAAAAATCACATGGCCAGTAAGCGGAACTAACAAGGGCGAGATACAAAGGGAAAAACGTGTCCTGTAGTGAATTAAAAAGGCAAGAAGTGGATTTAAGACTACGCATCATTGGTATCCATTGCACAGACATTTATTAGCGCCGACCGCAGGCTTCTAAGCTAAGCTTTGGGCACAGCACTCATTCTTTTATAAATAAAGCTTCTTTTCCTGGGGCACCTTGTGGTGCACTCCCAGCATCTCCTGCTACTATGGGGAGTCTCAAGATATCTAGTGTTTTCCCCTCTTTTTCTTCACGTTCTGAGTTCTCACTGGTGATTTTGGGAAACATACGAAGAGCCTTGAATCTGTCCCTCACTTGACCAATAAACTAATCGATACTCATCTCAAAGAAGATACCAAGCATGTGAGACACCAGCTCAAGCTTCTGTGTAACATTAAACACTTTGAGGCAGATTTACCAAGGCCTTGCACTGGTGCCAAGTCACAAAAAGTAACATGAACTGCTGCAAAGTTTTGATAAACTATTTAAATTTCCAGCCTGAAAATGCACAAATGCGAGTGAAAAGAGCGGCAGCATCATACCCTACTCACTGTGTCTCTCACACGGTGCAGGACGGCACCTTTGATTGCTTGTCTGCGTGAAGTATTAGCATATCTACCACTGCTACTGAAGGAAAGACCTTAAAATGTCTAGACCAACAATTCTTATTTCACAGATTGAATATGGCTGTGCCCTACTTAGTGGCTTTCCCAGCTCTTCCCCACTCTGCTGCCAGACCGATCACTCACACTAAGGGCATGATTACAACTAAAGGTGCTATTTATCGCATCGGCTAAATAACGATACCCGAGGGTTTGTTATTTATCACCCCAAGTTATTGGGGAATAACATGTGGGTTTTGGTGTTCAACACACCAAACTCTGCATGGTACGGTAAATTCCTGTTGGACCTGGCAAACCTTTTGCCTTCTTCCTCCTATTTTTTCTAACCAGTTTTTGGTAGCTTTAGGACTCTGCGAACTTTACCACTGCTAACCAGTGCAAAAGTGCATATGCTCTCTGTCTAAATTGTATTAGTGATTGATTTATCCATGATTGGCATAATTGATTTACTTGTAAGTCCCTAGTAATGTGCCCTAAAGGAGCCCATGGCCTGTAAATCAAATGCTACTAGTGGGTCTGCAGCACTGACTGTGCCACCCACATGAGTAACCCTATAAACATGTCTCAGGCCTGCCACTGCAGTGTCTGTGTGTGCTTTCTTCCACTGTCAATTCAATCTGGCAAGTGTATCCAGTTGCCAGACCCAAACCTTCCCTTTTACTACATGTAAGTCATCCCTAAGGTAGGCCCTAGGCAGCCCCATGGGTAGAGTGCAGTGTATTTAAAAGGTAGAACAAGTACTGGTGTGTTTTATATGTCCTGATAGTGAAATACTGCCAAATGTGTTTTTTACTATTGCAAGGCCTATCTCTCCCATAAGTTAACATGGGGACTGCCTTTATATGTTTAAGTGCAGTTTCTCATTGGGAGCAGATAGAGATTTGGAGTTTGGGGTCTCTGAACTGACAATTTAAAAATACATTGCTTGGTAGAGTTGGTTTTTAGATTGTCTGTTTGAAAATGCCACTTATAAAACGTGGGCATTTTCTTGCTTAACCATTCTGTGCCTCTGCCTGTCTGTGGAATCCACGTCTGGGTCATACTGACACTTGGGCTGTTTGTGAATTCTCTCTAGACACTGACACAAAAGCAGCTGAGGTGTGAGCTGCATATCCTGATGAGTCTTCCTGGGCTAGAGTGAGGATGGAGGAGCTGACACCTGCAACTGAAAGGGCTGTGCCTGTCCTTACACAATACAGTCTCCAAGCCCCTGGAGTGTGTCTGGGGGTAGGCCTGGGCTAGTCAGGATATTGTGAACAACAGAGACTTTCCTTTGAAGTTTGCCTACTGCAAAGGCAGAAATGATTATAAGTAGTGGTCCCAAAATCCCAGATATTCAGAACACTTCTGGATCAAAAGGAACCTCTGTCAAGGAGAGGAGCTGAAGTGCTGGAGGAGGAATATTGCCCCTGTGCTGTGTACGCTTTGCTGGGCTGGCCTGCAGTTGCTGCTTCTGCCTCAGAGAGGACAAAGACTGGACTTTGCTGTGCATCCTGCCTATGACGATTCTCCAAGGGCTTGAACTGAGTTTGCCTCCTGTTAAGAAGCCTCAGAGACATCAACGACTTAATCTCCCAGCACCTGGACTCTCTTGCTGAGACCCCCTGACTTGCCAAGTGGTGCCTCATCCAGTCCCTATGCCACTGGAAGGAGAAGCTGGCAGAACCAGAGAGAAAATCGTCCATGCACCGGAGCCGAGCAGTAGAAAAATCGATGCAGCACCTACACAGTGGCTGAAAAATCGACACAGCGCCTGTGAAATTGACGCATCACTAGATCAGCACGGATTCATAGCTGCCATATGTGCGGATTTTCCACACAATGTCCCTGGGCATCAAAGTCTTCAACATCACCACAGGGACCCAAGGCTGCTGGCTTGGAAACTGGCTCATCACTTACCGGGCAGAAAAAGAATCCATTTATTTCTATGGATTAAGACTCTTTTTACTTTAAAAATTCACATTTTTGCTTGTGTATGTTGGATTTTTGTCATTCTTGTCTTGTTTGATTAAGATAAATATTGGCTTTTTTTTCTGATCTAAACTGGTTTGGAGTCCTTTTGTGTTGTTTTCACTGAGATACTGTGTGTTTGTGCAAATACTTTACACATTGCCTCTGAGATAAGCCTGACTGCTTGTGCCAGGCTACCAATGGGGTGAGCAGGGGTTATCTGAGCTGTGTATCTCCCTTACCCTGACTAGAGTGAGAGTCCCTACTCGGACAGAGAGTAAACTGACTGCCACCTAGAAACCCCATTTCTAATAATACAATACACATTCCTCTGGTTAAATTTTGGCAGGTTTGACCTCCTGAAATTTCACAAATGATAGGTTATTTAACACATCTGATAATTATCAGATAAATTAAATAGAACCAAACTTGTAATACGGTCCCGGAACAGGGGTTTACGTACAGGATAGTTTAACAACCCAAGTTGTAATCGGGGCTTAAGACACTTGACCAGGTTAAACCTGTACTTAAGCCCCAACAAAGGCTCACCTTGAGGCCATGAGACTTGCCCCCTCCTTGCAACTGTTCAAGTCTGAATGTTTTATCTAGGGTGTGGAGATCTTTCTTCTCTCGTGACAATCTGCTGTTTCCTGCAGTCAAGCCAGGAGCCCATCCATCTAGGCACCACCCCTGCTGTGATCTGGATGCTTGCTCCACAACTTAGACTGTTACCTAATGCATTTCCTTGTGCTTGAAACTGTTTATCAAACATTTGTCTACTGTCTCATTAGCTGAACGTTCTCTAGCATTGTGCCTGCTTACCTGCTGCGTGCATGCCTTGTCCCTTTCCCAAGCCTCACCCGCTGAAATCTTTTTGATGCACTATATCAAAAACTAACAAATATTAGTATCCCTCTTTTATTACCGTGTTGCAGTTCTTCATGTTGTCCATAAAGTCTAATAAAGTTAATTTAGGAAATAATAATAAGCACAGTTTGATGAATTTGCACAAAACTTTTAAGCGATTTGCTTCTTCGCCCTTCAGCAGATCTGTCAAGGTAAGGTAAGGAGAGATGGGACAAGAAGAAGTACCCTTTCAAGTCCCCTCGTAATTTTGTTGTCTGATCCGGGGGACTCCAACCCCTCCCTTAATCCACCTCCGTGCTCCGGTAAGTCGCTGCATCCGCAGTCCAAAGGCCGCAAGGTCTGGTCACAGGACATGATTTCCGGTCTGCTGTCCGTCCAGCCGCTGTGCTCCCAGTGCAACTGGTCTTACACTGCTCTCAGCCACCATACCATCAGAAACTCCAGCCTTGGCCCATATCCATCCACCGCCCGCTAAAACCCACTGTACAAAAAGTCTCTTAGTCAGGTTAGACTATCAAGCCAGGATGCCAGAATGTGCCTTACCATGAGTAAGTAGAACCAAACTAAAGAAGCCATGAAAACACTCCACCAGGTCCCAGTCAAAGACACCGTCATATGCAAGGTTCTCTTCATTGCCCATAAGCCCATTAGGAAAAAGTGCAAAATACTTGCAAAACCAATACTAGCAAAACCAGTCACCAAACAGCACTCCCAGCTAGAACCTCAGCCCGTTATTTGCTAAAATGACCCATTAGTGGTCGAACAAGCTGGTGAAACAGGAAGGCAGATCCCTGGGAATACAAAGCTTGAGATTGTGGAAGGTCCTCAGCATCTCCCGGAGATCCAACCCCAATCACAAACGTTTCAGAACCCCTGAAAATTAACAATTCATTTTAAACAAATCTCCCTTTTTTAGAGGTTGTGATTGCAGAACATCATCCAAGGGAATGTATGAGCCCTGATTAAAGCAACACAAAAGGATGATGGACGGAGTGCTGACATGCCAGGCAGCACCGCCGCGAAGGCTGCTTGGCACCAGGCTCCTGGCACGCAGTGGAAATATCGTTTTCATATCCATCCGCGCAGGCAACTGTTTTCAGTGCAGAATCAAATTAACTCTCTCTTTCCTAGAATGGGCGTGCAGTCTCCGTCACCTGCCTCGTTATCATTAAGATGGCCGCAAAGGCACTTTGGGATCGAGGCGCTATGTACGGGCATGTGCGCCATACTTGCGCAGGTACATAACCGGTTTCCTTCACTGATGCTGTGCTGATTCTCATTGGCTAACAGATTATCGCAACACAACAAGATGCTGGATAGAGTGCTGAAAACTTTCAAACACTCACCCCCAGTCACAGATCTGGGTTTAATCCATCGTTCTTTTGCTCACCATGCCACCCCAGTTTGGACCTAGCCATGTGCAAATCAGTCTTGACCCTGTTCCACAAGGGAACAGTCCAGCCCGTACTGCCAGGCCAGGTCCTCCCTGGACCGGAAACAAACATCCTGGGATCGGTTTCAGGGTATAACCCTTCATCAGCCAGGCTAGCTTGAATCTGGTGGCATAGCAAGCACGGGACCCATGTCTGGGCATACCCTTCCCACTTGGGGCGACAAATGCAAAAACAACAGAAGATGGACGGAATGCAGAACAAATCAAACATTCACCCCCAGTCACAGATCTGGGTTTAATCCATCAGTTTTTTTGCTTGCCATGCCATTCCAGCTCAGACCCAGCCATATGCAAATCAGTCTTGACCCTGTTCCCCATGGGAACAGTCCAGCCCTAACTGCCAGGCCAGGTCCTCCCTGGACCAGAAACAAGCATCCTGGGACGGTTTCAGGGTATCACCCTTCATCAGCCAGGCTAGCTGATGAATAAAAAGCAATGAGCGCACTCATTGCTTATTATTCATTGGCTTCATTGTCACTCTTCTTTGCTGCCTCCTAATTGCTCCACCCGAGCTGGGTATCACTTTATTTTCTGTGGAGCATGGACCAAGCACAGATTGCTTCCTCTTGATTATCGTCCATCCACTGACTGTGCTGTGATTGAGATACACGTTACAGATCACTGCCTCTATTTCCAGCTCTGTGCTGCTTTCTCCACTCTCTCCTTTCTAATGCATTTTGGACACTGTTTATCCACGCCTGCATCTTTTTACTCGTACAACTAAGCCATTATAATGTATAAATGCCACAGTAACAACACATTTACACATTTATGATGCCTTTGCTACTCAACTGTATGCCATTCTACTTTACACCACTTCGCTCTACACCATGTCACTATACACCACACAATTCCACTCCACTCAGCTCTATACCTCTCTACGCCACTCCCCTCTGTGCCATTCCACTCAATGCCTCCCCACTTTCCACCACTCCACTCAAGTCCACTCTATGCCACTCCACTCAATACCAAGCCACTCTACATCACTCCTCTCCACACCACTCTGCCACTCTGTCAGGCCACTTTATACAACTCTACTCTATGCCACTCTACTCTGCACTACTCCACTCTAACCTACACCACTATGTCACTCCACACCACTTGACTCCACACAATGCCACTCTATGGCACTCTACACCACTCCACAAAATGCCAGTATACTCCACTCTACACTAATCTGATCTATGAAACTACACTGTATGCCACACCACTCCAATCTACCCCACTCTACTTTATGCCACTCCACTCTATGCCACTCCATCCTATTCCACTGTACTCTACGCCACTATACTCTGTCACTCTACTCCAGTCTATGCCACTGTACTCTCTACACCATTCTACTCTATGCCACTCAAAGCTACACCACTGTACATCACTCCAATCCAGGCCACTGTACGCCTTTCCACTTTACACCCACTCCGCCCCATTCTGTGCTACTCCATACCAGTCTACTCTGTCACTCCACTCCAGGCCAATCATCTCCACGCCATTCATCTCCAGTCTATGCCACTATGTTCCGCTCAATGCCACTCCACACTACTTTGTCACTCCACTCTATGCCACTATACTCTCCATACTCCACACCACTCCACTCAATATATTTCTACCCTATGCCACTCCACACCACTTTATACCACTCATCTTTAATCCACTTCACGCCATGCCACACCACACCACTCTACTCTATGCCAGTCCACTCTGAGGCACTCCACTCCACTCTATGCAACTCCACTCTATACTACCCGACTCACTTAACTCTACTCTGCGTCACTCCATTCCACTCTATGCCACTTTCCTCCACTCCACTCTAAGCCACACCGTGCTACTCTGTGCCACTCCACTCTATACCACGCCACTCTACACCACGCCATGCAATGCCACTCCACCCTACACCAATTTACGGCACTCCACCTCATGTCAGTCCACTCTACACCACTCTACTCTATGCCATTCTTCTCCACTCCAATCTACTCCACAGCACCCAGTGCTGCACAACTCTATACCACTATATTCTAAGCCATTGTACTCTACACCACTGTACTCTATGCCACTCTACACCACTTTATTCTATGCCCGCTGTGCTATGCCACTCTACTCTACTGTGCGCCACTTCAATCCACTCCACTCTTTGCCACTCCACTCTATGCTTCTATACTCTGTACAACTGTATCCTATGCCCCTCTATGCCACTCCCTTCTGTTTGAGTACACTCTATGCCACTCCACTCTACTCTCAGTCACTTCACTCTACGCCACTCTAATCTTCACCATTCCACTCTAGTCAACACTAATCTACACCACTCCACTCTCCTCTCCTCCACTCACCACTCTACTCTACACCACGCCATGCCACTAACTTTTAGCTATGCTGAACAGCAGCCACACTGCTGTATAACATTGCTAAAAGACATTAGGAAAGCCAATAGCTCTTGCATAGGCGCGACCTATGGGCCTTTGCCAATGCTTGTTTTGTATTAAAAATGTCTTCCTGCTATGCTCTCAGGAGACCTGCTCTCTCCATTCTATTTTAGATAGTGCTCAAACTCATTTAAGGCCTGTGTATGTTTCCGCATTGGACAGACATGTGTTGATCCTCCACCTTGTCAGTCCTCCTAGGAGAAACATGCTCTGCAGAGTAGCATGTCCACTTCCAGAGAATGGCCGCTGCTTCAGGCTGAGAAAACAAGAGAAAGTGAGTCATGCAGAGGTGTCTTGGGCAATGGACAGATTTCCTAACAGGTGAGTCTGAAAGGCCTAACATGCCCTGTGAATGTGGTGGAGTTAGTCATATGTCAGTTACCGGAATGCAACAAAGGTCTCTGATTAGTCACTAGCCAGCCCACACCCAAGCCCAATGGCTGTCAACGTAAAGGTTGAAGCAATGCTATATTACGCTTTCTCCCGAACCCAATACAATATCGGCCCCAACAGGTCTATTAGCTGAGATTTAGAGCCAATCGCTTTATAGTGTTTGTTCTTCCCCCAAACAGATCAGTCCAAGAAGGTGGCCATCCCTCTGAAGTGAAGCCTGACATCAGGTAAGAGTCAGAGAAATATGGAATTCTAGGTAACCTAAGTTTACGACTACAGTTTGTGCAGATTTCCCAATTTTGGGGGATTCAGAAAGTTATCTGGTTATAATCGTTGCATTCTCCTAAAACCCCTGTAATTATGAGGACGTTTGGGTTGTTTTCAACCACAGTTTGTATATTTACTCCACAATGTTTAAGTCTAAGGTTAAGTGTGAAATTTGGGTGTGAAGGAACTAGGATTGTTTGTAAAAGGTATCCCTCAAGGCCCCAAATACTGCACTTCCCCCGGTGCGCCGCTCCCCCAAAGACACCCATATTCCCCTGCTGCCATATTGGGGGGTGGTTTCTTGGCCATAAATGGGACAGAGGTGCAACAAAGTCCCCTGTGCATAGTTCCAGTCTCCTCTTTACAGTGTAAACTGATAGTTGCTTCAACCAATCACTGCGGAGCTGCAAGGGTGCTGTAGGCCCCAATGCAGATAGGGAACATCTCCACCATTGCAAATCCTCAGAAGTAAAAAACTATTATAATTGGGGTGTAGCAAGCCCCACACACCACTGGGTTCCAGTGCCTTTGCATCTGCTGCAATATTGATTGCTAAGCCCTTGTTCACGCAACACATTAGGTTCGGCAAACATTAAGTTCAGTTGCAGGTTTCAAGTACATATATACAGAGCTCCTCACCAGGAGTTCTGCACACTCAGCCTCTGGTCCCTACTGGTGTAAATGCCAGGGCGCACTCTGAGTGACATAGCAGCAATCCGTGAAGCATCATACTCATGTGGAGCAGCGACACATAGGGCCTGATTCACAAAGGTAAACTTAGACCGAATGTCTAACAGCCATATTTACAAGGACCAGTGGCTCAGTGTGGCGCAGCAAGTGCCTTACTCCACCACCCTGCGCCAATGGGAAAGGGCAAAAATGTGTCAAGATAAGGCGTGTTTCTGTCCTTCCCTGCAATGGCACAGAAACATGCGTCAGTGCAGGCACCCTTGCACATGGTGTAAGGGTGCCTGCATTGTGGGGATAATTGTTTTTGTGCAGAAAGGGATGCCTTTCGGCACAAAAACAATCAGTGGTGGCGTTTTCCTCCTTCCACGTGTGCTGCAGAATACAGCCCTCATCGAAAGAGGAAAAACAGGGAGAAAAAAAAGATATTTCTCCCCGTTGCATCACTCTTACGCCACAGCTGGGGTGGCGTAGGCTTTTGACGCATACCCAGGTTTACAAAACCTTGTAAATCTGGGGATGCCTCAAAATCCATGGATGCTACATGGGAACAACCAAGCAACACCCTGGGAAACGCCTCCCTGATGTGACTTGTGCTGCGTTGCCTTACTCCACATCTACAAGGCCATGAAAAGCCACGCAGAGTGGCTTTGTGTGGCCTTGTGGATATGGGTCAGCAGCCTGCGCCGCCAGTGCTGGCTGCTTTTAAATATGGGCCTAAGTTTACAGCTTTTGATGTTGAAAAAAGTACATTACGAGTAGTATCTTTACGCCCACACTCAAGGCGGAATCTACGCACTGGGGGTGGAACCTATGCTCTTGGGATGGATCTCCGCCCGAATGGACTGAGTGCGGAGATTCCAGTCCGAGTGTGGAATGGAATCTCTGCCTGCACTGGGGAAACCCCGCCCGAGTGCAGATTTAAAGATACTACTCATAACTTACCTTTGTGAATAACGAAAGTCATAAACTCAGACTTTTAGACAGTTTACCTTTCTGAATTGTTTTTTTTTCCACACTTTGTGCAGTTGGATGTTTTGTGCACAAAGCCTTCTGTGCTTATTACTAGCTGAACAGGTTTTTTTCTTGTTTGAAATGGCCCATGCTGCCCCATACATGACAGATGCAAGCATAGACTGCAGCACAAACAGAACCTAGCATTTGTTTACAGTCTCAGCTTCTCCTCATAGAGGGAGGCAGATATACATCTTATGTATATTAATTATTAACCATTCCCCGCTCACTTACTGATCGGCGGCCATGAAAGCCCATCAGGGAACATTATTCAATTATCAGACCCAGCAGCGCTTATCCTGGGTGGGAAGATGACATTATGTCCCCTTAGAGCAGAGCACTTGTGTTCAGATCTAAATGTGTTTACAGAGGTAGACTGACCTATTATAACAAGCAGTAGCAAAGCCAACAGGTCTGGTCCTGCAAGCTAGTGTTGTAGTTCACTTCTTATTTTTTATTTTTTACATGCGACTGCCACAAAAAATACAGTGCTGTCTAAGATGTCGTACGTTTGCAAATTAAAACGTTAATTTATGTAAGAAAAGACCATCCTTTATCTTTTAATAACACAATATGGGTGTTTGCTAGCAGGCTGGTATTTTTTGAACAAGTATAGAAACTTTTTTTTGTCTTTTTTTTAGCTTTACTGAACATCCCCTGAAAATATAGTTTTTATTGGTTCAATGAACCAGTATTATTAGGTTTGAATTACTGTATGCTGAAAACATAGGGGCATATTTAAGAGGCCCTAGCGCCTCTTTGCGCCACATTTGCATCATTTTTTTTTAAACACAAATGTGGCCCAATGAGGCCAAAAACGCCATGCCATATTTACAAAGTGGCACAATGCTAGAATTGCACCACTTTGTAATCCCTTGTGCCACATTATGCCTGCGCCAGGCATAATGTAAGCAAGGGGGGACGTTCTGGCGCTAGGTGGGCCAAAAAAATGGCGCAAAGGAATCTATCAGATTCCTTTGCGCCATTTTAATCGGCATTTTTAATGCCTGCTAAGTGCAGGCGTCAAACAGAGGTTCTCATTGAATACAATGGGCCTCTGGGTGCTTTGCAGGATTAGCATCATAATTTTTTACGCTAATCCTGCAAAGTACCCAACTAGCGTCAAAATTTATGACGCTAGTCACCCTAACTACCGCCATGGTGCTCCGTATTTTAAATACGGCACTAGCATGGTGGTGTTAGGGGGGTGCTAAGGGGCACAAGAAAGGTGGCGCTGCACTATGTGCAGCACCATTTTTCATAAATCTGCCCCTTAGTTTTAACACACAACGATGGTTAAAAATGAAAGATTCGAAGAGAACCAATAATTGAAGATGATTGCCCCAGGGTGTACACAGAGGGAGGTAGAAGAAACATGTAATTGATAGTCGAATGGAACAATGGACGAAGATGGCGGACTTAAATCCCCTCTTTGTTTTTTATTTGTGCATTTGTTTTTCTGTATTTTCTTTAGTACACAAGGTTACAAGCTAAAGTCATTTCTAGACCAGACTTAAAAAGATTGAAGCTTCCCAACAAACCAGTGCATTTTAATTCTGTTTATAGGCTGGTAAAAAATTGGAAACATCAGAGAACTCTGCATTTCCCCCCTTAAAGTAAAATCTTAAAACAAGTGATACAAGTAATAAACTCTCCAAGAGAGTTTTTATTTGCTGTATATATAACTCATAAATCTATACAGAGGCAGACAGACCCACCATGTCTATAAACCATGACTGTAATAAACGAGAATGCAGGAGAATGTGTCTCATTTCTCACTCAAATAACAAATGACCTTCCAGAATGTCATAGTGAGAAAAAATGTCAGACATTTTCCTTTATAAAGTCTAGATGCATTCTCCTACATTCCATCTTACCTCCCTTCTACATATATAAACAAAGTTTTCTCATTTTGCCTGCTCCCAGCCCGTGAAGAATAGGGGCCTTATTACGAGTCTGGCGGTCAAGAGACTACCAGACTCGCAGTGGTGGTTGCAACGCCGTGGTTGTGGTGGTCCGACCGTCACATTACGATGTTGGCGGGCAGACCCACCACCTTACTGCGTCCCCACCAGGATCTCCAATGGGATGACCTCAGTGCAGGTTGTAATCAGCCAGGGCTGTGCTGAAGTCAGTGCCGCCGTGCTGATTACAACCTTGTTCTCCAGCAGTCTTTTCACGGCGGTACAACCACCATGATAAGACTGGAGGAGAACAAGTGCAGGAGGTTCAGGGGGGCCCCTGCACTGCCCCGGGAATGCTCTATTATGAGCCGGCGGCAATGCTAACGCACCTTTCCCACTGGGCTGATGGGTGGGAACCTTGATTCCCGCCCGTTAGTCCAGTGGGAAAGTCGTAATAGGGCTAGTGGGGAGACCACCACCTCGACGGCGGTCTCCTCACCACAGGTCTGGCGGTCGGCTTTGCCGACTGCCGAACTTATAATCAGGCCCTAGGTATCCTTGCTTTTTATTAACCCAATCCACATACATTTGGTCCATCATCACTTGCTTCATTTCACAATGAGCCTTAACCCCTTCGCTGCCAGGCCTTTTCCCCCTCCTGTACCAGGCCTTTTTTTGGCTATTTGGGGCAGTTTGCGCTTAGGCCCTCATAACTTTTTGTCCACATAAGCTAGCCAAGCCAAATTTGCGTCCTTTTTTTCCAACATCCTAGGGATTCTAGAGGTACCCAGACTTTGTGGGTTCCCCTGAAGGAGGCCAAGAAATTAGCCAAAATACAGTGAACATTTCATTTTTTTCAAAACAATGGGATAAAGTGGCTGCAGAAGAAGGCTTGTGGTTTTTTTCCCTGAAAATGCCATCAACAAAGGGTTTGCGGTGCTAAAATCACCAGCTTCCCAGCTTTCAGGAACAGGCAGACTTGAATCAGAAAACCCAATTTTTCAACACAAATTTGGCATTTTACTGGGACATACCCCATTTTTTTAAAAAATTGTGCTTTCAGCCTCCTTCCAGTCAGTGACAGAAATGGGCGTGAAACCAATGCTGGATCCCAGAAACCTAAACATTTCTGAAAAGTAGACAACATTCTGAAATCAGCAAGGGGTCATTTGTGTAGATCCTACAAGGGTTTCCTACAGAAAATAACAACTAAAAAAGAAAAATATTGAAATTGAGGTGAAAAAAACCAGCAATTTTTCTCTACGTTTTACTCTGTAACTTTTTCCTGCAATGTCAAATTTTCGAAAGCAATATACCGTTACGTCTGCTGGACTCCTCTTGTTGCAGGGATATATAGGGCTTGTAGGTTCATCAAGAACCCTAGGTACCCAGAACCAATAAATGAGCTGCACCTGCAGTGTTTTTTCATTCTATACCGGGTATACAGCAAATCATTTGCTGAAATATAAAGAGTGAAAAATAGCTATCAAGAAAACCTTTGTATTTCCAAAATGGGCACAAGATAAGGTGTTGAGGAGCAGTGGTTATTTGCACATCTCTGAATTCCACGGTGACCATACTAGCATGTGAATTACAGGGCATTTCTCAAACAGATGTATTTTTTACACACACTCTTATATTTGGAAGGAAAAAATGTAGAGAAAGACAAGAGGCAATAACACTCGTTTTGCCAATCTATGTTCCCCGAAGTCTCCCGATAAAAATGATACCTCACTTGTGTGGGTAGGCCTAGCGCCCGCGACAGGAAATGCCCCAAAACGCAACGTGGACACATCACATTTTTTTAAAGAAAACAGTGGTGTTTTTTGCTAAGTGCCTACCTGTAGATTTTGGCCTCTAGCTCAGCCGGCACCTAGGGAAACCTACCAAACCTGTGCATTTTTCAAAAACTAGAGACCTAGGGGAATCCAAGATGGGGTGACTTGTGGGGCTCTGGCCAGGTTCTGTTACCCAGAATTCTTTGCAAACCTCACAATTTGGCTAAAAAAACACGTTTTCCACTCATTTCGTTGACAGAAAGTTGTGGAATCTGAGAGGAGCCACAAAGTTCCTTTCACCCAGCGTTCCCCCAAGTCTCCTGATAAAAATGGTACCTCACTTGTGTGGGTAGGCCTAGCGCCCACTAAAGGAAATGGCCCAAAACACAATGTGGACACATCACATTTGTTCATAGAAAACAGTGCCTACCTGTGGATTTTGGCCTCTAGCTCAGCCGGCACCTGGGGAAACCTAGCAAACCAGCGCATTTTTGAAAACTAGAAACCCAGGGGAATCCAAGATGGGGTGACTTGTGGGGCTCTGACCAGGTTCTGTTACCCAGAATCTTTGCAAACATCAAAATTTGGCCAAAAAAACACTTTTTCCTCTCATTTCGGTGACAGAAAGTTCTGGAATCTGAGAGGAGCTACAAATTTCCTTCCACCCAGCGTTCCCCTAAGTCTCTCGATGAAAAAGGTACCTCACTTGTGTGGGTAGGCCTAGCGACCACGAAAGGAAATGGCCCAAAACACAACGTGAACACATCACATTTTTTCACAGAAAACAGAGGTGTTTTTTGCAAAGTGCCTACCTGTGGATTTTGGCCTCTAGCTCAGCCGGCCCCAGGGGGGGCAGAAATGGCCTAAACTTAATTCCCCCCCAACCGCTCCCCATCTGTAAAACAAAAAAAAACAAAAATCCCTGGTGCCTAGTGGTTTCTGCCCCCCAGGGGGGCAGAAATGGCCTAAAATAATTTCCCCCACAGGGGAGCGACCCTTGCCTAAGGGGTCGCTCCCCTTGCGTGAAATTCACAAAAACAAAAAAAACTCCCTGGTGTCTAGTGGTTTCTGCCCCCCTTGGGGGCAGATTGGCCTCATCAAAATAGGCCAATCTGCCCCCCTTGGGGGCAGAAATGGCCTAAATATAATTTGCCCCCTAGGGGAGCGACCCTTGCCTAAGGGGTCGCTCCCCACCTAAAAAAAAAAGATCCCTGGTGCCCTAGAGGTTTCTGCCCCCCCCGGGGGCAGATCGGCCTAATAATAGGCCGATTTGCCCCCAGGGGGGGCAGAAAAGGCCTTCCTAAAAAATGCCCCCCATTGGGAGCGACCCTTGCCCAAGGGGTCGCTCCCTTATGTCTATTTAAAAATAAAAAAAAAACATCCCTGGTGTCTAGTGGGGTTTCAAAAGCCGGATTGCAAGCAATCCGGCTTTTGAAACGCTTGGAGAGACTTCAAAGGGAAGGAAATACATTTCCTTCCCTTTGAAGCCTCTCCGTGCCTCTCCCACGTGATCGAAAGAGAAATGCAAAGCATTTCTCTTTCGATCGCGCTGGGAGGCCCTGTGACAAATCAGCGCGCGCTCGCACGCTGACGTCACGGGGGGGTCAGGGGTGGAAAGGGAATGGCTTCCCCTTCCATCCCTGCCTTGGGGGGGTGGGGAGAGCAGGGGGGGGAGCGCTAGCGCTCCCCCAGTTCCTGTGCTTGGACGAGGTGACCTTGTCCAAGGCACACGAACTGGTGCCTTGGACGAGGTGACCTCGTCCAAGGCACAGAACCGGTTAAGCATACCATCATTGGTGCCCAAACAAAAAATTATCTTTCTTGATATCAGAACATTAAGAAACCTGACTTCACCCTCCTTGCGCCACTGGCTCCAGACAGCCTTTCTCTGATTAATCTCAAAGGTTGGTGTGTTGACAACCATAACCCCTCGTGTAAGTAAGCGAGAAGATGCAAACATTCTTCTCCCTACTTTTCCATGAAGTTATTTGAAGAACTTTAATCCCCAAGAATGGCAGATAGCTAATGGAACCAATAACCCTTCCACTCTTTCTTGAAATTGTCAGGTCAACCAGAAGCAGGCATAACGGTAACACCTATAATGCCAAAGATAAGCATATCAAATCCCTGATTGATTCCAGCAAGAACCATCAAAGCAGCTCTGTGATATATGCAAAGCAGCTAACAACATTTCCCTTGCCCTAATATTTGCAGTCCCCAAGGTCAAGCCTGAAGAGTTCACCTGATTGTTAAAGTCTAAAATCGACTCCATAGAACTATCCCTAGTTACCTCCTACATTCCAAAAGGGGCCTTCATTTTTTGTGCAAAGCTAACGTCAAGTAGTCTAAATTCAACCCCACTCAGAATATGATCTATTAAATTTCACAGCCAAAGTTAAATCTTAAAACAACTTCCTGGTCCTTCTTCCTTTAAACAGGGCCAAGGTGTGAAACCACATCATCCGTGTCATTAAACTAATCTGGTCAATCTCTCTCTGGAACAAGGAGTGGTCCTCCGTAATATAAAAACTGGCCAAGCATCCCTATACTGAAAAAAACTGTAAGTAGATACAAAGGATCTCTACTATGTTTACCTTCCCCTTTCTAGAAACAGTCCTCAAAAGCTGCATTGCCACACTCAATCAACATACTGTGGATAACGATATTTCCTTTTTGAGTTTTATTTAGGCTTTGGACAAGGCTGCTGTACAGAAACACCAATGCTTCAGGTAGTAAATGATGCACTCCGCATTCTTGAGTCTGCAACTCGTGTGTCTTGGGGCTTCATGAACTTTCAGCCTGTGACGGCTCCTCCGCTATGGCGGAGAATCTCCCCCACCACCACCACCACCACCACCAGCAGCAGCTGCAAAACTTGAAAAATAAAATGATAATAAACAATGTTTGTTACCATTTCATTTTTCTAGGGGGTGGGGCAGGCACGAGGGGTAGTGGTGTGCACTGTTGTCATTGCGCATGTGGGTTTGGCCAGCCGTTTCAGGATGACCAAACTGACATGCGCACTGAGCTGTCTCCTACCGGAGCTGCATTGCCGGGTTGGAGACAGAAGGCACAGGCTCCCAGTCTGTCTGGGAGCACAAATCAAGGGCACCCAGGCCAATCCTGACTCTGCTGTCTTGCTGCCAACAGCATAAGAGCAGCGTTAGGATTGGCGGCAGGGCAGTCTGGGAGTCTGTGTATGCAGTGGAGCAGAAGAGTAGGGACCCAGAGGGCATTCAGGTAAGTGGTTTTTTTTGTTTTTTTGTTGTGTTTTTTTTTTAACTCCCCATATCCTCCCACCCACCCCCTCAACCTGCGACTCTGCACCAACACCAGCAGCGACTGCTTTCAGCAGTGTTCAATAGAGTCAATAATTCTTTACTCAAAATGATTCTCAAAGAATCTATGGCTTTTAAAGACAAGGTACTCAATTGGTTCACCTCTTATTTAACAAATCATGCTCATCATATCATTATTGGCAATGCATTCTCTAGTCCTGTTTCTCTGATAAGGGGGTTGCTCCTACCATTTTCAACCTTTATATAAAGCACCTGGTGCCCTACTCAAAACTTCTGGGATCCTAGATCATCAGTATACTGACGATCCTCAAGTCTATCTCAAGATTACCTAACTTGAGGATGTTCAACTTCTAGTAAGAACTGGGTAAAGGGTGCAAGAATGGGTGACCTTATCACCTAAAGCTCAATCTCATCAAACAGAATTTCTTCTCATTTTGCCCACTCAGTTGAGCCCACTAATTCAATTGTGGCTTGGCTCTTCTGGCGTGCTGGATTGCAACACTTCTATTGTAGAGAGCTCTACATCTGTAGGATTCATCATTGACTACAAACTCATTCTCCATACAGCTAAGATAAGCCATGCTCACCTTCTTGGTAGCTTGACTCAAGCAGTTAGGCTTTTCTCAGAGGCAATGTGTAAAGTATTGTACACACACAGTAACACAGTGAAAACACTGCAAAAATACTCCACACCAGTTTAGGAAAAATAGCTAATATTTATCTAAGTAAAACAAGACCAAAATGACATAAATGCAACATACACAAGTACATATACCAATTTTCAAAAATTAAATGTTAGTATAGGCTTAGAAACACAATAGCTCCAACTGGGGCTATCGCAATGTCTTGACGGTGTCATTCCCAACAGATCAACCCTACTCGTGAGGGTGTGGGAACCAGTCATGGAGTCGCACAGACCCCGGGTACAGTACCTTTGGAAAAACGATGAGGAAACAAAGACGTTGCACGGAGTCAGGGAGGTGAGGCTCTGCTGGAGCCGGTGCGGCTTTGGTTCTTTACTGCCACCAGGGAGGTGAGGCTTTGGTTCCATACTGTTGGGCAGGGGAGGTGATGTGTCAGTTCCTTACAGTGTCAGGGGTGGTGATGCAGTGTCGGTGGTGAGGCGTCAGTTCCTTACATGGCTGGGTCGATGAATCTGGTAGGTCAAGACACGAGGTGCTGACTTTGCGGTGCTGCAATCACACCATTGGGCAACAGGTGCAGTGGTGTAGTCGGGCGACACAGAGCTCTGGCTCACACTGGGGTGGCATTTCAGAGGTGCTGTGGTGGCATCGGGCCTGCGGCATCCGTGACGGTCGTTGCACTCAGCAGGGACCACGGCTCCAGTGCACGCAGTGGCATGGAGTCAGTCAGCGGAACCGGTTCTGAAGTTGCTCTTGAGTTGTAGTGCCTGGTTTCTTCTTGGTTGCACCAGAATTCACTTCCAAGGGCCCAAGAACTGGATTTGGCACCACTAGGCAAGTCAGGACTCTCAGCAAGAGAGCCCAGGTGCTGGCAGATTAAGTCTTTGATGTCCCTGAGACTTCTCAACAGGAGGCAATCTCAGTCCAAGCCCTTGCTGAACCTTTGGAAGCAGGATGTAGAAAGCAAAGTCCAGTTGTTTCACTCCCAGGACAGAAGCAGCAAGCAGCAGGCCAGCACAGCAAAGCAACAGGCAGAGTGGAAATCCCTCCTACAGCATCCAGCTCTTCTTCCTGGCAGAATGTCCTTGGTCCAGAACGTTTCTAACTTTGTGCGATCAGAGGTCCAGTACTTATACCCATTTCTGTCCATGAAGTATGCAAACTTCAAAGGGAAGTCTCTGTAGTGCACAAGACCCTGCCTTTCCCATCCCTGCGCCCAGACACACTCTGGGAGGTTGGAGACTGCTTTGTGTGAGGACAGGCACAGCCCTATTCATGTGTGCCAGCTCCCCCCACTACTCTAGCACAGACAGACCCATCAGGATATGCAGGGCACACCTCAGCTCTCTTTGTGTTACTGTCTAGAGTGAATTCACAAACAGCCCAACTGCCATCCTGACCCAGACATGTATTTCAGCAGGTAGGCAGAGGAACAGAATGCTCAAGCAGGAAAATGCACACTTTCTAAAAGTGGCATTTTTAAACCTACTATCCAAAAGATGTATTTTTGAATGATGAGTTCGGAGATCTCACACTCCATATCTCTATTTGCTCCCAATGGGAAATTACACTTAAAAGATATTTCAAGGTAATCCCCATGTTGCCCTACAGATGAGACAGGCTTTGCAATAGTGAAAAACAAATTTAGCAGTATTTCACTATCGGGACATGTAAAACATACTAGTACATGTCCTACCTTTCAAATACACTGCACCCTGCCCATGAAGCTGCCTTGGGCCTAACTTAGGGTGACTTACTTGTAGAAAAAGGGAAGGTTTGGGCCTGGCAAGGGGGAGCACTTGCCAGGTTGAACTGGCAGCTTAAAACTTCACGCACAGACACTGCAGTGGCAGGTCTGAGACATGTTTACATGGCTACTCATGTGGGTGGCACAATCCGTGCTGCAGGCCCACTAGTAGCATTCGATTTCCAGGCCCTGGCACACATAGTGCACTTTATTAAGGACTTACTAGTAAATCAAATATGCCAATCCCAGGTAAACCAATCACCAATATAATTTACACAGGGAGTACCTGCACCTTAGCACTGGTCAGCAGAGGTTAAGTGCCCCAAGTCCTAAAGTCAGCAAAAAAGAAATTCAGCACAGGATCCAAACCAGGGGGTCAGAATCAAAAATACAGGGAGAACCACACCAAGAGCTAACAGGGATAACAATGTATATAGGTTCCCTTCATGCAGGATCAGCCAGATTTTTCACCTTTTGCTGGAACATATAATTTTTCTGGCTGTAGACCTCGGTAAACTTATCCCTGCTCACCAAAAGTGATAACATGCCTGTGCTCCCCTTCCAACATGAAGAAACTGGCATTCCAATAGTTGGAATATTTAACTTACCTAAAAGTCCTTGTATATGGTACAAAGTGTACCCAGGGCCTGTAAGTTAAATGTGACCTGCAGACTTCAGCACCTGTTGTGCCACCCACTACAGTCACAGTGCAAACATAACTCCAGGCCTCCCACTTTTAACTTGGCTGTTGAAGTTTTAAACTGCAAATTTAACCTGTCAAAATAACCCCTTGTGACAGGTCAAAGCCTTGCTTTAAAATTTTTATAAATCAACCCTATGTAGGCCTTTTTTGCCCGTAAGGCAAGATGCACAGTATGTAAAAGTAGGACATGTCAGACTTTAATCTTAAACATGTCCTTCCAGTGAAAAAATCTCAAAAGCTATCTTCACTGTGCCAAGGCTGGCTATTCCAAAGGAAAACACTGAGCTACATTATTACACGTAATAGTGCTTATTTTGGTTAAGAAGCAGGCAGAAAAATAATTAAACAACTATTTTAATAGGTATTAAAAGTTTAACGCAATAGTGGTCAGGTTTTTGATAACTATTAAGGAAAAGTAACTTTTGGAAAGTTACATTTTTCCTGCCTGAAGCTCCCAGTGGCTAAACGTTCATTTGACTGCCCACCTCTGCCAACCAGTAATTAGCATTTGAACACTTGCAAAAACTGCTTACAGAGCAGAGAGCAAAGGTGTGGGTGTGGGAGGCGCTATTGCTCCCTCAACAGAATGACGCAGGAACTGGATTAACTTCAAAGAGTCTTCCCTTGTCATAGGCAAGTGTAGGCTGACACCTGGGCAGCGCCCTTCCTTTGCTACCCCAGCTAGGAAGGCTCCAATCATAGGGGGGGTCTTTTTGACATTATATTGTCAAATCCTGTTGGAATGTCAAATCCTGCTTGAACGGTTTGGTGGGATTTTACATATAACAGGGGGGTGCACTTGAAAGGACAGGGAACAGAATGCAGAAAAAATCTTGTGTAGCCAAGATCAGGTTGCTGGAAAACTCTGCTTTGTTCAACCAAACTTCTGTCTCTGAGTTATTTGGTGGTACCGTGGCTGTCACAAATTGGATTTTAGTGTTTGATGTGGGAGGAAACTAGGATTACTATAGTACACTCTCCACACACATACACATCCCCTCAAAGCCCAAGTTTCATGCTGCCGAAGACTTCCTTCCTTTGAACTTCCCCAGAGTAGGTAGAGTTGGCCCCAGGAACTATTACCCCATTGGTTAGGACATGCCCAAGAGTCATTCCCCCTCTATCTCATAATTGTGGCATCTCCAGGCTCCCACTTCAGAACATTTCCAGACCTCAGGAAGATCAGAAGAAAAGTGAACCTTCTGTTTGTGACCTTATAAGAGCTGAGACAACTGGACATGTTCTAACCAGCTGACCAGTAACATCTGGACCTGGGCTTGACCTTCCTGTTTGGCCTCTGTCAGACACCCTGTGAGTCTCTAAGTGCCTCTCCTTGGGCCCTGAAGCAATTTAGAAGTGTACTCCTGTGGTAGGTTGAGACTTAAAGGACTAAAAGTCAGAAGATAAAATTGTTGACCAGGATGAACCTTGTTTGGTGTATCCAACCCGAGCGGGTGGGTAGAGCTGGCCCCATGAACTTTTCCCCCATTGGTTAGGGTATGCTCAAGAGTCATTCGCCTCGCTTGCTTATAACTGTGGCATCTCCAGGCACCCACTTCACAAAATTTCTAGGCCTGAGGAAGATTAGAAGACTGAAACTGCTGTTTTGACCTTTATAAGAGCTGAGGCAGCTGGACATGTTCTCCTTCTTCTACCCAGGAAAATGAAGTGGGTTCTAAGGGCCATAAGGTTAACTTTCTGTGAAAGCAACAAGATAGATGCCTTTTCTTGGAACAGCCCATCTGACCAGTAGCAAATGGACCTAGCTGGAACATCCTGTTTGGTCTATGTTCTAAGTGCCTCGCCTCAGGTCCAGAAGCACTTTAGAAGTGTACTCCTGTGGTGGATTGGGACTTAAAGGACTAAAAGTATGAAAATAAAATTGTTGACCAGGATGAACCTTTTTGGTGTATCTGGCCTGTGCTCCAACAAGGCCAGTGTCAAATTGTGCCTCGCTTCTGGTCTACTGTGAACAGTGACTATTATTGGCACTTTGTGCTAAGTGGCACTACTCCTACTTAAAAGTTAGAAAATTCATAACTCTTGCTCCTCTTATTGGACTTTGTAATTTTAGTGTAATTTTGTTTATTAAATTTTACTCTATTTTTCTAATTCATTTTGGGACTTTTACTGTTTTACATTTCAAGGTTATTACTATTTGGTACTGCATGCATACTTTACAAGTTGACCTAAGTTAAACCTGTTTACTCTGTGTGAAAGCTACTAAGGGGCTGAGCTCAGGTTAATTTAGTGATTTAGAGAGATGCCTATGACAAGAGTTGTGATTATTCTTCGAGGTGGGTACTTATCCCCCAAAATAATAATCAAATTCCTTACACAATGATATGCCTAAGGACTTCCTTGCGAATTTATATGGGGGGTGAAGAAATAAACTAAAATAAAAGTTACTAAGTAGAGCACATTTGAATTTCCCACTGTAAGAAAAGATCACATGGATTAATGTCAAATAAACTTCAACTCGCTCAAGCAGAGAATCACAGTAAATGACCAGCTAGAGTCGGATGGATCTTTGCAATATGGATCACTTAAGGCAGAACTCTTCACTGAAAATATGGGTATAATGGGTTTAAACATAGAACCCCTTACCTGCAAAAAAGTGACAGATAATATGATGCAAAAGAAATGTTTAAAACCTCATGTCTTATAACTCCCCTCATCAAAGAAAGACAGAAGTCATTATTTTCAGATTTTATAGATCTGACAAAGGCAATTAGCACATGCGTCAAGTTTGGAAACGAGGAAGACTAACCAGCTTTTCTACAGAGAGGTGAGATTCGGAATTAAGAGCTCGCAGAAGAGACAGGTATACAAGTATTTGCAATATATTTTAGAGACCCCAAAACGTGCAAATTCCAGGTACTGTTATGTAGGATGTACCTCCTGTGACAGACTTTAATGTGGAAAGTAATAAAAACATCTAAAATATACAAGTTGTAACCTCTTGCAAAATCCACTGCCTGTTTGATATGTGGAATTCTCTGAAAACATTGCTATCAAAACTGGGACTTAATATTAAAGAATATCACGAGGTAAAAGACTTACAATTATTTCACCCAACAGCAAAAAATAAATTGAATATTGTGGTGTACCCTCCTAACAAATTCACAGACTTCATGTACTTGACTTATATAATCATTAAGTATTCTCCACGTGATTACACTCACGTGTTTGTTAAATATGATGCAATGTACCAATTCTGTGAAGATTTAACAGAAATCATTTTTCTCATCATAGGAGTCAACTTCATCTTCAGGAATACTACACACCATTTATTGTCTTGCCACAGAGTCTAGAAACCGTAATACCAACAAAGATTGCCAGAATCCTCCAAGCTGCTCTACAGTAATATTTACAATACTTGTCACTCAGAAGGCAGAAGCTAGGGGGCTAGATGGTAGCAATGCCTCAGTTGGCTTTGTTTCTGAGGATGTATGGCCAAGACCATATAAATGAACTAATTTGGAAAAACTGATATTTGACACCCTATAATAACTAGTTGAAAATCTGTTTTGATTGCATACCCTTGATTCCAAGTAGTTTAGTTTCATTCTTTCACAAAACCTGATGCCCTGTAATTCTCTGGTGGGTCATTTAAAAACACCTCTATCTGTTTTTTAATATTTTTTGGTTATTATTTATTATTTCGTTTATTGTTTGTTTATTATTATTATTTGATTGGTAGTTTGTATACATATGCCCAATATACGTTGTAAAAGAATACAAATATTGAACAATGTTTCTGTAAATGAAAGGATAATTATATTACTTGAATCCTAGAGCTGCAAAATATTTTTAACCTGATGGATATTTCTATATTTCCTTGTTGAAAGATACTAGCCTGTAAAATCCTCATGGGGATTAGGAGATCGCTGTGTTCCACAATATCTCTTCTATCATAGGTCTGACTCTGAAGGACCTCTAAGATCTATTGGAAGGCTCTGTCAGAGTCTATATTATATCTGTGTAATATAAAATACAGCTACTAGATGCCTTCGCCTGCAAAACGTTGTTGTTATAAGCCAGACCCTTTAAGAGTTGGATAATCTGCAGGATAACTTTGCTGTCAAATTCCTGATTCACATCATGATGTCTATAACCTGTGTAATAGTTCTGTTAGGTGTTGGTTTGTAAGATCTGTGTAACTGGAGAAGACCTTTGCAGTCCAACAAATAGACTTGTGACAAATGTGTAAGGTATGGCAATCGCACAACTGCATTGTTTTCTTAAGAACTAAGAGCTTTATTAGGTAATGAGGTATATGAGAAAGATATATTCCGGGGCAAGGCCTGTTTACACTAGAAAATAATACACAAAGTCAAGCTTGTCTGCCCCTGTCCACACCTGGACCTGCCCAGCACAGGGAATCCTGGTTCTACCCCCCACCTTCTGCTACCCTACCTCACTCCTCCATGTTCTCAACCCTGGATGCCATTCATTGCACTGCTGCCACACTGCACCCCCAAACATGGAAGGAGCGTTCACATGCACCTCCTGCAGGTTCTCATACACTTTCCAACACCCTATACCCACCACACATGTGCACCATCAGCATCGACCACCCCACTCGCTCACACTCACAAAAACCAGCCACCCACTCGTGCACACACAAATCAAACACCACCCACACAACAAGCAACACTCGCATGCATACTCCTCAACAACGGACTGCTCACCAAACAGGCCATAAAGATATGGGACCTACAGCACGACTACGTTCCATGCCCTGCGGAAACATGGCTACCCCTTGCCTCTGTACTGAACATTGCTAAAGCCATCCCCGACGGCTACAAAATAACTAGGCAAGACCACCAGCATAAGCCAAAAGGGGAAGTTACCAACAAACTAAAAGATACCATCAGCTGCACCACCTACACAAAAACCGCCATGAGCTATATGGAACACCTCATGTTCAAGATACACATCACAGCCAACTTCTCCCTGGGTGGAACCCGCACCAATTTCATCAGCCACATCACGGACTTCATCACACCACTCACCATCAACACCAGCATCTTCATCCTCCTTATAGTTCTTAATTTTCACCTAGAAGACCGCACCAATCCAAACTCCAGTGCCCTTCTAAAAAACCTTGGGCACCATGGGCTCCTCTAGGATGTTGCAAAAGCCACCCACACCACAATACACCTTTTGGACCCAATTTTCTTCTCAAACAGTAGCATCATAGTCGACAAGCCAGCAGCTATGTGGAGGGCAGACCACACCGTAGTCAGTTTCAACATGTCCATCCTGCACCACCACAGACCTACCACCACCAGAAGTGCTCACTGCAGCTGGAAAAGCATCAGAAAAGACAAGAAGGCTTTCACCCTCTCTTCACACTGGCCCGATCACACCAGCAAGTTGCCAAAACCATCAAGAACCTCAACAACTGAATCAATGCTCAAGCGCAACCCAACAGCAAGACCATGATCACAAGTGAGTTGCTATACAGAGAAACTCAGGCTGATGAAATACCACTGCAAGCTTAGAACAAGTCAAGGCACCATAGATAAAGACATCTTCACCAGCAGATACAGCACACCATGCAGATTGCATGGACAATGGCACTAATACCAGCAAATAAATCTTCACCCTCATCAAAGCTTTCACTCCACCTCCTGCCTCCACCAGCAACATTATCTCCTCACAAGACTTTTGCAATAAACTCTCAGAACTCTTCTGTAACAGAATCACCTCCATATACAGTAACTTCATCCCTCAACCAGACCCCCATCACCATTGCAACTTAACTTCCCATTACGGCTGAAAGATGAAACCTGACCTCGTGGCCCGCCATCAAGATCATTGCTACCATGAACACCATTCACTCAGGGGCCCCATCTGACCCTCGCCACCAAAACCTCTTTACCGAAGGACTTGTTCCAATCTGTGAACACTAACACCTATCTTCAAAGGCGCCATCATCTCAGCAACATTCCTTGAAACGTGCCACCATCATGACCCTGCTCAAGAAACCACCCATTGACCCAGCCACGATTTCCAACTACAGACTCATCTCCCTTCTAACATACATAGAGTAACTAATAAACCAATGCCTCCCAATCACCATGGAAACCACCAGCTCCCCGATGCCACGCAGTCTGAATTCAGGCCCAACCACAGTACTGAAAAAGTACTTACTGCTGCCTCAGAAGACATCTTCATGATCCTTGACAGAGGAGACACATTCTCTTGGAGATCTCTGCAGCATTTGACAGTCACACACAATCCTCATCAATCACCTGCACAAGATTGGCATCCAAGAGCCTGCTCCCTGCTGGATCTGCTCCTTCTTAACGGATAGAGCACAAGGGCACCTTACTCCTCAGAAGCCGGTAATCTCAATTGCAGAGTGCCTCAAGATTAATCGCTCAGCCCCACCCTCTCCAACACATACATGATCCCTCTGGCCAACATTATCCATGAACACAACATCAACATCCTTTCCTACGCCAGTGTCATGCAACATATACTCTCTCTCTCTCTCAGACAAGACCCCCAACACATGAAACAAGTGCATGACCAAAGTCTCTAACTGGATGAAAGTTAACTGTCTCACACTCAATACCAACAAGACAGAAGTAGTGATCTCTGTCAAGAACAACACACCATGGTACTCCAACTGGAATAATCATCAACAGCAAACTGGACGTGAACGCACAAGTCAACACCGTCACTTCATACTACTTTCATAGCCTAAAGGTGCTGAGAACGGTCTTCAAATGGCTCCCTAGAAAAACTGTCACTCATGCCCTACTCACCTGCAAGACTACAGGAACACCCTCTATATCAAGACTGCCAAGCAACTCTCTTGAAGACTACAAACCATCCGGCATTTAGCAGCCAGGGTCATCATCAACCTCCCACACAGAAATCAAACCACACCACACCTCAAGGAGCCCCACTGGCTCCCAAAGCACAAATGAGTTTGTTTCAAACTCCTCACACACACATTCAAGGCACCACATGACTTAGGCCCCACCTACCTGAACAATGCATATCCTTCCACTAAACACCCACACACCTTCACTGCGCATGACTCCTACTAGCACACATCCCCACATACACAGAACCAGATCAGGAGGACGGACATTCTCTTACATCGCTCCCACTCCACATCAGAGCCTCCTCCTCTCTTCTTGAATTCTGCAAGAAACTGAACCTTCATGGGCAATAGTGCACTTTACAAATACACATAACATAACATTTTTATGAAATTATCATTAGCTGTGAGCATACAAGTAATATGTCTGCTTTCTGGTCCTTGATCTCTATGCGATTTACTAAAGCCATTCCTCTGTAAACCTGTAGTTTTCAGAACTATAACCCACTTTGAGCTACTTAAAATGAATCTCAAATACCTATTGCTCGAACAGGGGCACCACTTCCATTGGTGCAAGAGGTTCAATGGAACTGGGGCCCAGAGACCTAAGGGGCTCATTGAACCCAGATTAATGCTGTATTCCATAGTCAAACATAGGCCACTAACCACGGTACAGAAACAGCACTTACCGCTCCCACAGATGGCATCCGCATGACCCTTCATAGAGGAGACACAACAGGCCTGCCCTACAAGTAATCACTCCCAGCTCGAACATTGGTCGGGCCTTAGAATAGCTCCCCAAAATGAGAGATGCATAAAACCATATCAGGAGGATGGGCATTCTCTTACATCACTCTTAAAGCGTGGAATGACCTCCCACTCCACATCAGAGCCGCCTCCTCTCTTCTTGAATTCCACAAGAAGCTGAAGACCTGGCTTTTCAATTAACCTACCACCCTTGGCAAGGCTAGGCACACACACCAGCTCAGCACCAGGATACCCTCGCAGGTGATAGTGCACTTTACAAATACACATAACATACATAACATACCATTCAGAACACTTTGATAAAATTATGGGCCGTGGGAGCCTATATATTGCTTTTGTCGACCTACAGTCAGCATCTGATACAGTCCCCCACCCAAAATGATGGCAGGTTTTGGTGGATATGGGTATCCCAGCTGACCTGGCTATTTTTGTTTGGCTGCATACTGGCAACTTTGCACAGGTTCGGTGTGGAGTGGCAGAGGAATTGATGGATTGCTTCCCTGTGAACCAAGGGGTTAGGCAAGGATGTGTACTTGCTCCCACACTTTTCACTCTGTTAATGATTTGGTCTCCTACTTAGATGAGTGTGAGGGAGATGCTCCTAGGATAACAAACATCAAGGCTTCAGCTTGATGTTTGCTGATGACACACTTTTGATTTCTAAGTCCCCTGTGGGCTTGCAAAAATTATTGTGTCGC